>NC_090442.1:722290174-722593867 GCF_031143425.1 Pleurodeles waltl | reverse complement strand
AGGGGAGTGGAATCGGGTAAGTCACAACAATAAAAATGGCACCAAAATATATTGGTATGCATGCTCACTCCTCACCTTTTGCCACACTCACTGTTGCCCCACTCAACAGTTCAGTGTCCACCTGTCCACAGTCCCCTGTCTGGCCTCCAACATGTGAACTAGGCTCACCTGGGGCAACTACATCTCTGTATAGTGGGTGTAGTACAGGGATTAGCAGCACTACAAATCCCAGTAGGTACTGTTCCAACATTACCAAAACCAGAACAGTGTAGCCTACTTAAATTTAACATTTAGACAAACCTGAGAGGATGGCATCTGTACAATCTGTGTGTAACACAGGCACTGACAGCAATCCTAAGACCAGGAGGCCGTGCTACTCTCTCTCTACTCACCCACAACACTGTCCTCAGCCACTGTGACCCTTCTCCCTCTACTCAACCATTAACCTGTACTCACCTGAGAGGATGGCATCTGTATAGTCTGTGTGTAGGACAGGCACAGACAGCAATGCTAAGGCCAGGAGGCCCTCCTACTCTCACACTACTCAGCCGCAACACTGTCCTTTCCACTATGACCCTTCTCTCTCTATTCAACCGTTACACTGTACTCACCTGAGGTGATGGCATCTGTATAGTCTGTGTGTGGGGCAGGCACTGACAGTAATGCTAAGGCCAGGAGGCTCTTCTACTCTCACTCTACTCAGCCAAAGCACTGTTCTCTTTAACTATGACCCTTCTCCCTCTACTCAACCATTAAACTGTACTCACCTGAGAGGATGGCATCTGTATAGTCTGTGTGTAGGACAGGCACTGACAGCAATGCTAAGACCAGGAGGCACTGTATATCCAATGCCAAACACCAGCCCACTGTGCCTCTGTTCAAGTATCACTGTACGTGAACTTACAATGGAACTGTACTCACCTGAGAGGATGACCCATGTATTTTCTGTGTATACCTTGAAGTATCATGAAGTAACATGACTGCATATCCAAGATGGGCCTGTCCAAGCACCAGGCCAGTGTCCATATTACAATGTACATCTGCCTGTGAATTCACAGATGAAGTTTACCCACCTGGGGGAACCAAGATACAGATCATGGTACACTCTGAGATGTAGCTATCCACCTAGATCCATCTATAGCACCTATGCCAAGAATTAAAAAATGTGGACAGGAACAACAGCTCAAACTGTGTGCCAAAAAACATTAAAGATAGATCAAAGGCACCAAAAGGCACCAAAATGCATAATGGATTGGTGTTGACAGCAGACATATTCCCAAAGCACTGACCACATGATGACAACTATCACATATACAACAAGATTCTGGATCTGCCTGCATGACAGTCAACTAGGTCTTAAGCTGATCTAAACAACATCCTGCCTAGCCACTGCTTTCACTGCACTACTGGCAAGATATAAATCTAAAACCATCCTTCCAAGTTCTAATAAACTCAGAGATCCTGAAGCTAGTTAACTGAAATCTAATTGGTATGTTACCCAAATGTCAGGTCGACACAGTTAATAGCATGTGTGCCTGTCACATAAGGCAAATCGACAAATCCAATGAGTACATGGTCTTACTCAAATGTCACTGTTGACTATTGGAGGTAGCTGTCACATTACAACCTGTAACATTCTGTCTCTCATATCAAGAGGTCTTCCTGCCACTTGGAGCACAGAGACCACTCAAGAGACTGCCAATACCCCCATGGATGAAGCACTCAGTGAGGACAACATTCCTGGGTATGTGGACATTGAAGATTGTTCTGGCCCATCTAAGCAACCTGGTCAGACGACACCTGTCAGCCTCACAGTGACAACATTGATGCCTCCCAGTCCAGTTGCATCAACATCACAGGCAACCAGGTCACCCCAAAACCTGTGTCCCAAGGACAGTGACACCACTCTTGTGCCTCCCAATACCAGTCACAGTAAGACACCTCTGACAATGATGGTCCTGGAACCAGTAGTAGGGGGCAAGCTGCACCAAGGGCGCAGGCACGTGGGGGTAGGGTGCGTAGAAGGGATGGTATGGGCTAGTGGCCCGTGGCTGCTGAGGATGGTCCTAGCCAGGTCACAATCACCCAAGTCTTGGGAGCATACCAAGAATCCGAAGACGTGATGGGCCAGGTACTTGCTGAACTTAGAGAGATCAAGGAGCTACAGCGGGTCTTCCAATGGGAAATTTGTGGCCAGTAGGAGGACCATAATATCAACATGGCCTCCCTAACAGGGGTGCTGAGAGACATCAACACCACCTTGAGCAGGGATCATCTACAACACCAGATCCCTTCCATTGGCCAGTCTATTCCAGCCCCTTCTACATTTGTGGTAGCCACTGGAAGGGAGGCCCTGCCAGGGAAAGAACCTGCCTCAGACACCCCTGCATCTGAAGCTGAAGACCCCCCCACAAGCAGGGACGTCCACCCAAGCATCAAGAGGTTATGGATAGCAAGACAAAAACCACTGTCAGTAAGTGAGCCCTTACCGATGAAACTCCTTTGTGTGCCACTGATTCACTCCGTTGACTGTTCTCCAAACACTTTCCATTTTCTATGTAGTGGGACACTGGACTTTGGACTTCAAATCTTGTGGCATCTACTATAATGATTACATCCACCATGACTGATTCCTTCATTGTCAATTGCTTTTTAAGAGTATTACCTTTATTTTGTGTGCACATGTAAATAACCACACCTAACACTAAAACAACGCCTACTAGTAGTTTGTCATCATTGTGAGAATTTGAATGTTAAATCCATGTGATGCCAATGATGAACACATAAGATGGTAATGGAAGGTCACAGGTAGTGGCATGCAGAGGATTACTACTAACACAGTTACACAAGTGACTAGGCACACCAAACATATATTGCACTGTACAGCACATAGCCAAGAATGGCAGAACTATGTTGAGTTCGGCTAAATATCTCAAGGTACCATCCCCCAGACCGCAGAAGGGCTATGTCAACATTGTCCCATAGAGTAGGCTAACCGATTGGTGGATGTTGTCACCAGCTTGAGCCTTATCAAATACCATACCAGGTCTACCAACTTGACATACGCCATGACACAGACAGAGGGCAGTACAACAGTCCCTAATCATAGGTCCATCCTACTACAATGAACAAGCATCGGGTGGTATGATACAAACCTATGTCAGTGTTGTGGCACAGGGACTGTGGCCTTAAATGAGGAAGCACTTCGACAGCTACATACAGGGCACACAGGATCATTGTCAACATAATGTGAAGGGAGAATGCATGGATTGCGCTTGATGACAACATGTATCAAGACCATATGATCATACACATGAGACAATTGGATCAACACACCACATCAAACAAGTGTATTGAGAACTTCATAATTCCACCCACCCACTATCCTAGCTGCTTCTGGCAAAGGTCTTATACATCCCGAATCTGTGACCAACACAACCTGTAGCAATCCATGTCTACTTCTTATGTCAGGACAGCAACAGCTATATGCCAATGTCACAAGTCTAATATGCACATGATAATGGCATAGTGAAGAGACCTGAATGAAACACAATGCAAGGAGGTTAGGCAGGAAAAATATATACATATGACCATAACCTCATATTAGACTTCAGTAGATCCATTCACATTTCGATGAGACTGACACAAACAAAGAAGATAACGATGGCCTTAGCTTATTTTCAGTTGGAATTTGCAATCACACCTTAGCTGTACACTGCATGGTGTGAGATCCCCTGTCCTTTCTGAAAAACATACCCTACTCAACATATCCTGTAAACTACATTTTGCCACACAGTTCCCGGAATCACATATTACCACACACTTACAGTCAAGTAAAGTATTCATTGATGAGCTCTGTCTTCACTTTCCTCTTCATCACTGTCATCCTCACTTGGCATTTCAAGTTTCTCACCCGGTGGCACTGCTAGCTCCCCCTCATCTGGTAAATATATCGGATGTTCCTCCTCAGAGCAATGTTGTGGAGCATGCCGCAGGCCACAATGATTATACATACTTTTTTGGGTGAGTAGAGGAAGGCTCCACAAGTCTTGTCTATGCTCCGAAATCTGGCTTTCAGGAGCCCATTCCATGACAAAACGTGTTCTTCCATGGGCATCGTTGAAGCAAACGTCCCCTGGCGTAGTTGGGTTCCTCACCAGTGTCAACAACTTTGGGTGGTTTGGGTATGCAGAGTCACCAATGGAATTGGACATATGTGCAGCAATTAGTTCCTCTCATTGTTTCTTCTGCAGCACACATTTGATATAAACACACATGACATATGTGACTTACCAACCAGCCAGGCCCTCTCTAGGTACAGTTGTAGCATCAGCTGTGGAACTGCGCTGTTCTGCATGATGAAGGAATCATGGACTGAGCCCGGATAATGGGCACAGACCTGTGAAATATAGAGGTTTGTCAAACAAACAACTTGGACATTGACAGAATGGAAGCTCTTCCTGTTCTGATAGACATGTTCATTGGAATAGTGTGGAACCAAGGCAACATGGGTACCATCAATGGCCCCCACCACAATTGGGATGTGTGCCTAACCATAGACGTTTGCCTTTGCATATGTGAAACTCTCATGTAGAAGAAACCGGATAGAGCTGTCCAGGTGTTTCAAGATTGCTGAGAATACATCCTTCAATACAACATTGAACATAGGCTGGGACATCCCAGCAGATAGGGCCACTGTATTTTGGAAGGACTCTGTGCCCAGGAAGTGCAACACCCTATTTGGATGAGAAATGACAGGCAGTAGATCTGGCTCCAAATGATGATAGAGTTCTACAATTGTTTGCCTGTTCAGACGGTACATCTGGATGATGTGTCTGTCTTCTATGGCCTGAAGGTCTGGTAGTGGACAGTACACAGGAGAATGTCTGATCCTTCCCCTCCCTGGGTACCTATGTAGGGCATGAAATGAGTATTGCCATCATCCAGTTTTTTTCTTGCAGCATACATAATGCATGTTATAGACATACTGTGACAAGGCATGCCATGATTTGATGACATGATGCTCAGTACACATTACCACTGTCCATTCCACAGAAGTAACATGTTTCCCCATTGTTTTACCACAAATGTCTATACATCATCTATCTGGACAGCAACATATTTTCCCTTGAAACATGCTACTTGTAATGTGACATAAGTTCCCAAATTAAAAATGACTGGAGGGCGGTGTCAGTGGCCAAAATAAACTTGCGATATGTGCCTGGCAATGTATAAGAATGCTGTCAAAGTAGAAGGACATACATGACAAGACAAGCACTTATCTGTTGTTTAGACCATTATTCAGTGTTGTGACACATTTACTATTAGCCAAATACCACATAAAGTGCTTTTAAAATGGCGGGTGCCTGACCTACTCCATTTGACACAAGGAACCACCCATGTCCACCGGCAGCAGTCGTCATGGTGGTAGACGGTTGCAACTGCGGCGGACACAGCCATAGGCTAACATTGTTGCCAGTGGCAGTTTTGGACCAATGGCTGTGTCTGCTGGCGGTGACAGCCTTGTATGCGGCAGACGTGACCGCCATGTTCTGAACAATCCCTCAATTGAGCCCTGACGCTGCTGCCAGCAAGACCTCCATGACCTGAGCTGCTGTGTACTGCCTCTGGAAGCAATCATGCCATGTCCAACAGATGATAGTGCCCCTGCTTTCTCCCCAGAGAAGCTGGAGAAGCTGGTGGAGGAGGTCCTCCCCCTGTATGAGCAGCTCTGTGGTGTACCAGAGGAGCAAGTAGGTGCCTCATGTCCACTTATTCCCCTCTACTTCAACATATATTCCCTCCTTACAGGTTAGATTGTGCCCATGTGTGCCAAAATATGTCGTAAAGGCCATGGAGCTGCAGTCGCTGTGGCTTAGGAAGCCACGGAGTTGTGTTGTGTTCCATACTTTTTAAAATCTCTATCAGAATGCCAGGACATATCCCACAAGATGTCAGCTGTTAGTTAGTGGAGAGCCTGAGCAGGGTAGTGGTTTGGTATGCAGATTGGGAAACGTTTGTAGTCTTGTCCATGTACTCAGTGACTGGTATGTCCCCCACTTGGGCATTTTGGGCTAAACAGATTGTTCATTGCAGTGTGTACTGAAGTGTATGTGACTCTGCCATTTTGGATGTAATCTGGGGACATAATTGCCTATCTTGTGTTTGTGCATCCATGCAGGTCAACGCTCATCAAAAGAAAGGGATTTGATGGGCCATCGCCAAGAAGGTGCTAACTCTGGGGGTCAACAGCAGGTGGAGCGCCAACTGCAGAAAAAGGTGGGAGGAACTGAGACACTGGGCCCCTGAAGATCACAGAGGCCCAGCTGGAGATGTCCTCCCAACGTGGATGGGGTGCCTTTCCGGCCATGACCCCTCTAATGACCCACATTCTGGCAGTGACCTATTCGGAGCTGGATGTTTTTTTGAGCTCAGCACAGCAGCCACAAAGGGGTGAGTACACAGAGAATTCCTGCTTGTCCCATTGCCAGGTGATTGTGTTGGGGTTCTGACTGCTCCCCCTGACAATTAGGGATGAGTCAGGTGTCACACGGTATTGTTTGTACTGACATGTCATGTGTATCTAACTGGTGTACCTTGCCTTCTGAACCTGGGACCTAGTACAAACCTTGGGGGAATTCACAAACCACTTACACTGCAGGGTCCAAAAATGGCTATGTCCACTCCTCATTCATTTACTATTTGTTATTGTAGTGGGTTTTATTTGTGAGCCAATAATCACTTCCCCTGAATGTCACAGACAAAAGATAATTGTATTATGGATCACTGTCCTCTGCCATTTGTCTTGACATATATGTATATAGACATCTGACACCCAAAAACAAGTTTTCCTCAGTATATGATGGGTACTGGTGCCTCACTGCGGTCTGTACCGTGTTGGTGCCCATCATATAAGTGACAGGGTTTACCTGGATAATTGTTTGCAGATGTAGCAAACCACTTTCCCTTTGCAAGTGAGGAATGCCCATTGACATGAATCATGTCCCATGACTTTTGCCAACATTTATTGTGCCTACATGTCAGCATGTGTCATTTTCCCTTTAGGAAATATTCATTATCTGAAATTTGAGGCATCTCCTAGCAATGTTGATGGTATGGTGCCTGCATCCCCTCACATACATGTGCTAGGAAAACTATTAGTAGAATGGTACATTTACAATGACAGTACATTCCATGTTATGTCACAGACAGAAATGTGTTGCCATTGTGTATCGTCCGACAGCTACCTTCATGCGTCTTAGTATATCATTTGGCATGTAGAACTGCTGTAGCAAACAGGGATATGATAGGTGGACCAAGATTTTGGAACCAATCTATGTTTATCTATGCCCCTGATGTGGCATCATGTTGAAGAGCTTACTGCACATGTGTATTGATTGAAGATTATTCTCTGACTGTTGTCATGCATCACAGAGTGCCTTGCATTGATGTTAACATCATACAGCTACCATGTTTGGCATGTCCAAGATGTGGGTAATGATGTTGCTTCTCATTGGACAACAGGTTGAAGTCCTATTTGTGACTATGAGTTCTGTGTCTCTTCAACATTCAGGGGACAAATGAGTACTACTGAAACCCTCAGATGTGGTCAATGTCATGGGTGTCAGATATTAGTAGTGACTTTCCTGGCGCTTGCTGACTCTTTGTTGTGTGTATCCTTGAGACATTACTCCCTGACATATTGGACCTGACGTCAATGGTGTTCCTTTCATTGACACATGTAAGGCCTCTCTGTGTGACACTGATAGTACCTCCTTGACTCTATTGTGACAGTTGTCACTTGTAGATATGTACATTGTTGACAGGTGTCCATTATGACCTGGGTATTTCTATTTCAAATACTGTAGTATATTACACTTTTGTATCAGAGTCTGCTGCGTGTCATTGGCTTCATCCTAAATTGTTGATACACCATGAAAGTGCAAAATGGATGTGTGCGTAGATTTGTATTGTGCAAATGTGTACTTTACAATAGGATACTTTTGTTGGCCACAAGTTGACTGGAGAACTATTAATGTACATCATTGGGGATGGAGAGGTCACCTCGTTGTACTATGGTTGTGGGGTTTGCCAGACTTCATCCATGCAATTGTAATAATCTGACATCCTGATTTTCTTGTGGGTAACGTTGGGAAATGCAGATGGCATGCAAGCATATGTTATGGCACATGTATGTGCCACTTAGGTGTATGTTTTTGCTGAGGCCTACTTGACCTAATTGTATTCTTTGTCACTCAGAGTTGTGACTGAAATGTTATCAGGCAGATGTGTTGACCCTATTTCTCCTTATTTTTACAGAATCAGCACTGGCAGGGGAAGGAGACAGGGGACAGTCGAGTGGGGAAGAATCTGGCTACAGGACCTCGGCTCAAGATACCACAGACACAGGGGGACCCAGTGGCTTGGAGGGTGAGGGGAGTGTAATGGGGATACCGAACATTCTTCATTATTATCAGATTCCTCCTCCAGTGTCCACTCCCTAGTGGTGAGCGACCCATTGGGGATACCCCGTGCCATCTTTGTCAACCACCCCCATTCAATCACCGCCCTCCCTGTTTCTCCCCAACCCAGTTGGCCGTGCCCGCTCACTTAAAAGGTTGGGTGTCTCCTTTTCCGCAGGCACCTGCGCCGCAGCTCCTTTTAGCCCTGCTGCCCTCAGTGAGGAGGCTATTGACCCTCTGAGAAGTATCTCTGTGGGTCAGTCCATCATCATGAATGCCATTCAGGGACTAGCCGGTCAACTCCAACAGACCAATGCATTCCTGGAAAGCATTCATGGTGCAATGGCTGCCCTACAGAGATCTTTTCAGGCTCTGGCATCCACACTGACGGCAGCCAGTCACACCCCACCTTCAGTCCCCCCACCACCTCCCTCTTCCCAGTCCAAATTGACCTTTCCCTACCTACTCAAAGTACACAAACAGATCCTCAGGAATCCACCTCAACAGACAAAGGTAGCACACATAAACACAAGCACCACAAGGCACACTGCCAGCATGCACACAAAAAAATCCACCTGCAGACACAGCAACATTCACTACTTTCCGTGACACTTCCACCATCACCAGCATCACACACACAATATCAAGCCTACCTACAGACACCACAACAGTCACAGACACAGCCACCACCCACATCCTACCTACAGACACCAGCTCAGCAGACCCGCAGACATCCACCCCTTAAACCACACCCACAGACACCACAAATAATGAAACACCTACATCTAGCACATCCACCATACCTGCGGTCACCACCCCAACAGACTCTCACCCATCACGGCATCCCCCAGCACCTCCATTCCTCCTAAGCCCAAGACGCATAAACACCCTCACTCACCCACCCAACAGACACCCACCACATACAAGCATACCTCCCATAAGCACACACCCAAGACATCCACAACTACACATCAGACATCCACTCCCTCAACCTCCAATCCCAACCCCCCGATGACCGTCCCTGTGTGTCCAAAAAACCTTTTGTTTGTGAACAAGACGTTATCCCTGTTCTCCCCTTCCTGTACCACATCTAAAAGGTCCTCATCCATCCCCAAGGCAATCCCTACCACCTCTAAGGCTTCCCCACGAAGACCCATACCCATCCCCCCAAGAAGAAGCCAACTCCTCCGAAAAAGGACCCTCCCTCCCAAGCCCAAACCTCCCCCCAAATCGGATCTCCCCCTCACCCCGGATAATCCCTGAGATGTCTGCCTGCCGGCTTGATGCCCCATACTGTGGAGGTAACTTGGCAGTCAGGAGTCAAGTATGGGCACAACACTGTGCCATGATTTGGACTGGCCAATGGTCTTTGGACATTGTTTTTGCCATAATTGTTGTTGGCATTAAAGCCAAAAAGAAGACTTTGTTAGGTTTATCTTTGTCCTGCAATTCCTTTCCTAGGTTGCTGTTGTTCCTGAGTGACTTTAGTTGTGTGCCTTCAGTTGTGTGTATTTGTGCCTGCTTGCTGTTCCATGTGCTGTTGCCTGCAGTATGTGAGTTTGTGTGCAGTGTTGTTGTCCCCCAAGGGAAGGGTGTATGTTGTGTGTTAGATCTGTGTGTGTAATATGCAATGTTGTTTTCATGGCATTGTGCTCTGTTTGGTATGATAAGTATTTATTTTTGTTGTGTCCAATGTGGGCATGTATGGTGCTGGACTTGTCCCCATGATATGGCTATTGTAGACATGTGATGTGTGTATTCTTTAATGTTGTTATTGCAGACATGGAGTGTGTTAAGTTGTGCTAGGTTGCTTAGCATTTAGGTGTGCATGTGTCCATTTAGGCGTGTGTCCCTTGCAGTTAGTGTGTGCAGAGATATGCCCCATGGTGTTGGAGTGCATGTGCTTTGTTGACTTGCCCTTTCCCATTATGTAGCTGTGTGTGACAGTTGGTTTTGTTATTGTTTGTCCCTGAGATCCATGTAGGGCTATTTCTTGTGCGCATGTTGTTTGAGGGGACTGTTCAACCTGATATGTGTCCTAGTGCAGCCTCCTTCAATGTATCCTCCTTATGGTCACATCCCAACTGTGCAGGTATTGTTGGTATGATGAACTTTGTCTATTTTATCTATTTGTCTCTTTGTCTATTGTGTATGCCATTGTGCTTCCATTGTCAGGTGATGTGTCTGTCCATTGCAGGGTTGTCTTGTGGTGGTGTTGTATGTATTCTATGCAACATTGAGCGACATTTGTGTGTTGTATGTGTGGACAGTCCCTGGCCAGTGTTGAATATGTGTGTGTGATTTGTATTGATATATGTGCTGTAGGTGTATGTTGTTGCTGTGTGTTACTATGTTGTGTAGCCTCAGTGTCCCTTTGTCTGATCTGTGAGTTCTTGTGTATGTGTGTATTGTTGCAGTGCAGTATGAGTGTGCTGGCCAAAGTGTGCATTTGTGAGTGTGTAGGTGTTCACTTTGCTGTATGTCAGTGAGTTTGTGGAGTTTGAGTTGTGTACCTGAGGCACGTGGCATCCCCCCATATGATGTGCTTGCTGGTGCTACAAGCCTCTTTTAAGGTTAATGATACATGTAGGTGTGTATACTTACGGTTGCTGTTGTCCACAACGTTGTTGATTTCGTTGTCTTGTGGCGAGCATGAGCAGCGGCACTATGTTTCTGAAGGACTCAATAGCGGCTCCGTATGTGTGAAGCTTTCTACAGGTGAGTGTCTCCCTTTATGCTATCTGTTTCCACCAGCTTCTCCCTGATGGTTGAACCACCATGGTCACATTGGCAGTGTGCAACCTCGTAATGGCTCCGGCAGAAACACAGGCTCCGCAGGTCTGTTTGTGCTTCCGGGTGACCGTGGCTGTCTGTGCTGGCTAGCAGTGCTGACGGACTGCCAGCGGTCTTCTGTTTCTACGACCGCCATACTTGTAATATGGAGGTCCACTCCACCAGACCATTGGCAGTCAGACCACCACAGCCAACCTGGTGGTCACGGGACTGCCAAACTCGTAATGAGGCCAATAGTTTCCTGTCATAGGATTTGCACTCATTTCAGTAATTTCAGCACGGAAGCAGATGTGGATCATTTAGTGTGTAAAGAGAGTCCCTGTAAAACCCTCACACAGGATGCCAACTCACTGGAACTCTACATTCTACATGCTGCAATGCCTGTTTGAGAACTACATGTATATCAATTATTATATATTATAGGGGAGAGGGAATACAACTGTCAAAGGCATGACAATGAATGAAGGTTGACAAATGGGGACCTGATTCAAACACTAGTGCCTTTTGAGATTTTCATTCAGGAAGTCAGCAAGGAGGACAGTAACATGAGCAAAGTGATCCAGATGTTGCACATGCTGCTGGAACGTTTGCAACAGGTGGAACAAAAATTTACCAATGTCAGTGAAGAAGCAGCTGCGTTGGTCAACAGCTTAATCCCTAATGTGAACACAAATCAAAGGCTATAAAAACAAATTGTGTCCTCCAAAGATTACATCTGCCTGCGAAACTAGATCCATGGGAACAAAAAAGTGCTGCTATATTAATTTCTTTTTCAACAGTGCATGTCTCAATTTAATGGAATTGAACAATCTGGAAAGTCGGTCACCTAGAAGATTAACGACTGCAAATTCATTGCCATAGCAGAACTAAAGTGATGCCTTCAACCTTCAGAGAGCACAGTTTTGGCCCAGAATGGAGATAACACCATCACCTGCTACTACAACTACAGAATCTACAACTTCACTTCCAACTCGTCTAATGGATTGTTTTATGGATATAGCAGAACGTAAATCATGTGGACAGGCACAGGCAATGCAGAAACAGTACGTCTCAAAAACAAGGACAATTGAGAAGACTGTACAGTACTATCTGGATGACCCAACACAGGTCCACTTGGATCAACACTCGTTGACCTATTGGCATTGGAAAAGGAAAAGTGGCCAGAATTCAGCAGGCTGGCTATAAAATATCTAGCATGTTCTGTAGCCTGTATATCTTCAGAGAGCATGTTCAGTGCACCTGGGACAGTTGTCACCATCAGAAGGACCAGTATCTCTTTTCAAAACATGGAGAAACTAACAATAACTAAAATAAATGAACATTTCATATACAAAAAATATAAAGCTTCAGAGGACACATGAATAAAGATCCATGTTTAAGGAAAGTTTCTGAGACATTACAGGGGTGTCAAGTGATCATCTTCAAGACGACCTCTCTGAATTTTAGGAATAACTTTACTTTCTAGATAGAAAACAGAAACAATGGCACAACATAATTGTCTGCAATGTAAAAAAGTTTTATTTGTATATATTTAGTGTGTGCCTTTTGTAAATAAACCTGAATGGACCAGTATGAATGGAACAGGTAGACAATCAATGAGAAATCTGTCACTTTGGTGTAGTGGCTGAATGCTGAGAGGTGGCAAGGAAAGAAAACGAATTCAACTTTGGGGTCATCTGCAGACTTTGAAATTAACCATGATAAATAATTCAACAATGGAGGCCTCTATTTCCTAAAAAGAATAATATGCCTCCCACACTTAATCTTTCATTCCCATGCTTGGCTGTCAGTGAAGATTCAATGGACTTCACTGCTTAATTATGAGTAACACTTCCATGGGAATGTATGTATGCCTTTCACACCTAATCTTTCATTCCCCTGCTTGGCTGTCAGTGAAGATTCACTGCTTAATTATGAGTAAGACTTCCATGCGTATGTATGTATGTATGTATGTATGTATGTATGTATGTATATGGTTATATGTATGTATATGGTATTTTTATAGCACACACCTAGCCAAAAGGCAGCATAGGGTAAAAGGCAAATCTAAAGTCTGCTAGTAATAGGAAAAAGCTGAACTGCGGATGGTTAATGCATTGTGATGTACTGTTCCCTAAAAAGGCGAGTCTTCAAGACTTTCCCAAAAGGAAGCAACATTAGGGCAGTCCTTGTGGATACAGGGATGTGGGTCCAGGTCCTGGGTTCATAGAAGAAAAAGGCCTGTTGTTTTTTCTTTTTTCATTTTTTACACTTCTTAGTCTGCAGTCTGATTATGTCCTGGCTGTGTGTCTCAAGAACCACCAGAGAGAGTGAGCATATCTGCAAGATAATCAGGGGTTCTGGTTGTGATGACATTGCAAACTATGCAGCTGGTTCTGAAGATGGTGCAGGCTGGCAAGTTCCATCAGGCTGGGGGATATGTGATCATATTTCTTCAGCCCCTTGCTGAGACGTGCTGTGGTGTATATGATGTCCTTATGGGAAGCCAGTGTGAAGTCCGCAAGGCCCTGGCAATAGAGGTACATAGGTAAATGGATCCTTTACTTGGAACAGATAACTTGCTTCAAAGAATGTCAAATGATGATTGATGATTTATATGATGAATGGGAGGTTCTTAGGTAAACTTGGTATTTCCTTTCTGGGTATCATTTATGATGAAAGTTTCCACATGTCACTGGGAGTGTTTGAGTCCTTTATCTCCTGGTAATTATGGAACCAACTTGGTTTATCTAAACTAACCTAAGGCTCAGCTTCTTTTTATTTTCTTGTCCAACAGGCCTGTCTCTTTTCTGCAAGAAATAAAATCTGAAAGTACTGTCAACAACATTTTGAAGTAGGGCCAATGGATGTCTACTTCTATGGGAAACATGAGGACTCAAAGAAGAGGTCTAGCTCTGTAGACTGGAAAGAGGTCAGGTCATTTGAATAGTGCAGACTAATGGCAAATCTTAATTGAGTGGTTGTGGATCTGTTGGGCGAAGGTACATTTTGCTGTTTGGGTGATGAGGGTACATGAAGCTAGTTGTCTAGTTGTCTTGGTTCAGTACGAAACTGACTTAGTTAATAGTGCCTCAGACTATGCTCCACACTCTGACTGCTCATGCACCATGCTTACATTGACTCTCCAATAATGTTATTTCCTTTTTCTTGGATCTTGTCTGCAGTTCAGTCCTGCTCCCAAGGCTGGCAATCCCAGGCAAATTCAGTTGCACCATCAGTATATAGTATTATTTTTGCTTTGTTCCATCATAAATATTTATTGAACTCTGCATATCCTCCATATTTTGCACTCCAGCCTAGGTAACCATTTGAATAGGTTAACTTAACTCTCATCTTCCTGCCATAGCAGATCTGGCATGCTCATCGAATTGGTGACTGCTATGTTTGTCCCCTTCTAACTCACCTTGTCGCAATGTTTGTATCTTTCTCCCTCTCACCTTTCCCTCATTGTCCTAGCCCATCTATTCATGCAATCTCTAAAGCTCTTGCCTCCTATTTGTGTAATCTGTTGTGCTGTTACCTATTCACTATCAAAAGAATGGGTGGTGTAAACAATGCTAAACTGTTCAAGTGGGAGGATACAAAAAAAATTAACATTTCCCCACATCACCCATCTAATCTTACACTGGCAAAAAAGGGACAATGGAGCATCAATTGAAGTTAACCTACTCCCTCCTGTGAATTGATTGTTCATTACACTTAATTTCGCAAATGACTACCCCTTTACACTGTGTTAATTTATGTTGGTCTTTGTCTTCAAATTTCTACTGTCTCTGTTTTTTTCTTTTTGTTTCATGTTGCAGAAAGGAAATCCTTTCCTGGCTCATTTGTTTCAGTCTGAACAGTAGGAACCTTATTTCACCTGAGACTTCTTCCCTGTTTGGGTTTCTCAGACCCACTAGCATTTACCTGCATTAACAGCAAGACTTGGGAGGTGGCAGACAGTATATTTTTACTTAGTTAAGAACTTGAAGGAGTTAGTGGTTGGACTCAGGTTTTTGCAGAACTTTATATTATGTATAATATAAACACATCTCCTGTATTCCATTGGTTGTTGCAAGAAGTATTCCTTCTTAGTGGTGGTGATTTGGAGAAGAGGGGAGAGCAGTAAACAGAAACTGCTCGACTGACTGATTGGAAGGGTGGAGCTCTCAAGTAACAATAAGCCATGAAGGGAGAATCGGCAGAGAAAAATCATCATCGGTTTTCAAAACTGAATGCAGAAGGGTGTACTGAGGGCAATGGGATTAGCCTTGTGGTGGGCCCCCTATTACAGCGCTGATCTCTGACACAAGCGGGGACAGTGCTAAAGGGCTGAAGCAGAGTTGAAACAATCAATCAATCAAATCATTCAGGAATTTGTAAAGCGCACTACTCACCCGTGAGGGTCTCAAGGTGCTGAGGAGGGGGGAGCATTGGGGGAGGTTCTGCTACTGCTCGATCAGCCAGGTCTTGAGAAGTTTCCTGAAGGTAAGGAGGTCTTTGGTTTGGCGCAGGTGGGTGGGAAGAGTGTTCCACGTTTTGGTGGCGAGGTGCGAGAATGATCTACCACCAGTTGTAGTTCTGCGGACGGGAGGGATGGTTGCGAGGGCGAGTTTGGCGGAGCAGAGATGCCAGGTCAGGGTGTAGAAGGAGAGCAGTCTGTTGATGTAGTCTGGTCTGGTGTTGTGCAGTGCTTTGTGAGTGTGGGGGAGGAGTTTGAAGGTGATTCTCTTGTTGACCGGGAGCCAGTGCAGGTTTCTCAGGTGGTCTGTGATGTGGCATTGCAGAGGGATGTCCAGGATGAGGCGTGCGGAGGTGTTCTGGATGTGTTGCAGCCTCTTCTGGAGTTTGGCGGTGGTTCCTGCGTAGAGGGCATTGCCATAGTCCAGTTTGCTGCTTACAAGGGCTTGGGTGACTGTTCTTCTGGTTTCAGTGGGAATCCATTTGTAGATCGGAGCATGCAGAGGGTGTTGAAGCAGGAGGAGGAGATGGCGTTGACTTTCTGGGTCATGGATAATGAGGAGTCCAAGAAGAATTGCGTGCGTGGTCGGTGGGAGTCAGAGGGGCTCCGACTGTGGCAGGCCACCAGGAGTCATCCCATGCAGAGTGGGTGGAACCGAAGATGAGGATTTCCATCTTGTCGGAATTGAGTTTGAGGCAGCTGCTCTTCATCCATTCGGCGATGGCCTTCATTCCTTTGTGGAGGTAGAGGATCAGCTGTGTGTCGTCGGCATAGGAGATGATGTTGAGGTTGTGGGATCGGGCGATGTTAGCGAGCGGGCCATGTAGATGTTGAAGAGGGTCAGGCTGAAACCTGTGGTACGCCGCAGAAGATTTTGGTGGCCTCCGAGCGGAATGGGTGGATGCGGACTCTCTGGGTTCTGCCGGTGAGAAAGGAGGTGACTCAGTACAGGGTTCTGTCACAGATTCCTGCATTGCTGAGTCTGTGAGTGTAGGGTGTAGTGGCAGACGGCGTCGGATGCGGCCAAGAGGTTCAGGAGGATGAGGGCCGTAGTTTTGCCATTATGCAGTATGGTTCTGAAGTCGTCGGTGGCGGCAATGACGGCGGTTTCAGTACTGTGGTTGCTGCGGAATCCGGATTGGGAAGGGTCCAGGGTGCAGTTCTTCTCGAGGAAGCGGGTTAGTTGTCTGTTGACAGCAAGGAGATAGGCCAGAAATTCTTGAGGTCCTTTTGGTCTGCCTTTGGTTTTTTGAGGAGTGCGTTGATCTCAGCGTGTTTCCAGCTCTCTGGGAAGGTGGTGGACTTGAAGGAGCTGTTGATGATCTTCCTTAGTTGGGGTGCGATGACAGAGCTTGATTTGTTGAGGATGTGGTGATGGCTGTGGTGATGGCTGGGGTCAGATGGACAGCCGGAGTGGATGGTGGTCATGATTTCAAAGGTGTCAATGTCGTTGATGGGGATCCAGGAGAGCATGAGGTTGGTCGGAGGTGAGTCCGTGGTGTTGGTGGTTGCCGGGGGGCTGGGTGCTGAAGTTGTCGTGGATGTCTGCAATCTTGCGGTGGAAGTAGGAAGCTAGGGAGTCGCAGAGGTCCTGGGATGGTTGGATACCGTTGGCATTGGAGCTGGGGTTGGAAAGTTCCTTCACGACGTTGAAGAGCTCCTTGTGGCTGTGTGTGTTGTTGATTCGGTTTTTGAAGGCAGTTCTCTTGGCGGCTCGGATGAGTTGGTGGTGTCTGCGGATGGCATTTTTGAAGGTTGTCCAGAGTCTGATCTCGGCGCCACTTTCGAGTCTTCGGCAGATGTGCTTAGATTCGTGGAGGTAAACCAGAAGGCCTTTCTGTCAGTGCGTCTGTTGGAGGGATGCTTGATTGGGGCGAGAGTATTGGCACAGGTGTTGACCCATTGCTTGAAGTAGAAGGAAGCTGCATCAGTGTCAGTGGTGTTGATGGGTGGGTTCCCGGAGAGGGTCACAATAAGTTGGTCTTCGGTGACCTTGTTCCAACTGTGGCTGGGGATCCATTGAGGGTGGTGGTGTGTTGTGGGTTTCTTGAAGGAGAAATGGATGCAGTGGTGATCTGTCCAGCGGAGTTCGGTGGTGTGGCTGAAGGAGACGTGATTGCTGGCAGAGAAATTAGGGTCGAGTGTGTGTCCTGTGGAGTGGGTCCGCGTCGTGTTGTGCTGTTTGAGGCCGAGGTTGGAGAGGTTGTTGAGCAGCGTGGCGGTGTTGTTGTCGTTGGTGTTCTTGAGGTGAAAGTTTAAGTCTTTAAGTCCCCGAGGAGTATGTAGTCAGTGGATGCGAGAGCATGTGTGCTGATGATGTCGGTGATGGAGTCGCTGAACTGCTGTCGGGGGCTGGGGGGCCTGTAGACGAAGGTCCCTTGGAGGGTGGTGTTTGTGTTTGGGTCAGTGTGGATCTGGAAATGCAGGTGTTCGGCGGTGCTGAGGGTCAATCCGGAGCTGGTCGTGATCTTGAGGGCATTCTTGTAGATGATGGCGATGCCTCCTCTTTGTTTGTTGGAGCTGTCCCTGTGGGTCATCTTGTAGCCGTCCGGGATGGCTATGGCAATGTCAGTCGAGTAGATTCCATAGCTCTACTGCATGCTTGTGGACGGAGCGGGTGTTGAGGAGGATACATCTGAGATGGTTGCATCCTGCCTTGGTGGGTGGGTTATTGGCATGGAGGCTGGTGAAGGAGCAGTTCCGGCAGGAGAAGGGTCCGTGGGTGGTCTGAGGGGAGGCTTGAAGGCAGAAGGGAGAGCGGCCAGTGTTGAGGGCACGGAGGGTGGCATCGTCGTAGTGAAGACATGCATGGCAGCGGTGGGGGGGACGGGAGCCAGAGGTTCTGCCGCTGGGCGCGGTCCAGGCATGGACAGGTGCAGACGGGCTTTCCTTTAGCATACCAGTGGCACGACCGCACAGCGGCCCCATTAAGTAGGAAGGTTGGGGGAGGAGAGGACAGCTGGGAGGTGGGGTTGAAAAAAGGTGCACGAAAGGGGACAGAGCCACGGGGGCAACAGTGGCGGAAGTGCAGCGTGAGAGAGAGAGGAGGGGGTGGAGCCGCAGGGGCAGCAGCGGTGGGGAGAGAGAGAGGGAGGATATTGAAAGTGTGAGAGAGAGATAGGAGTGAGAGAAAAATGAAGAAGAGTGTAATGCAAAGCAAAAGGGGCACAAAGGGACAGAAGTGAAGCACAACAGAAAGCAAAGCAGAGAAAAGGAGGAGAGAGGCAGTAGGTAGCCTAGTAGGAAAGCAGAGCTCTCCCACTAGACACCAGGGATGAGGCACAGGCAGAAGCCTGCGGGTGGAGTAGGGCCTCAAACTCTTGACAGAGGTCAGGAGTTCAGAGGAGCCAGGGAAAGGGCTCTACTTACAAGGTAGAGCCACTGGAGGTAGAGCAGTGCACTGACGAGGTTGGTGATATTGCTCAACCTATCACACAGCGGCCAAGTGATTCCATTCACAGGGCCATTAAGTAGGGAGGTGGGGGAAGGAGAGGACAGCAGGAGAGGGGTATGGCGTGGGCTGGGAGGGTATGTTAATGGTGAGGGAGATGCAGGTGGGGCCGCAGGGAGTATAATCAGTGACCAGAGTCATGAAGAAAAGGGGCCCAGATTTGGGGAAAGACCTCTGCCCTGTCCTAGAGGCCATTTATTACTCGTTCGTGGGAGGCTGTTTGGTACATTGCCATGAGCCATTCATCATGGGAGAGGGGAATGTTCAAATGCCAGTGTCAGGGGATACACAATTTAGCTGCAGCCAGCGCTGTGTGCAATAGGCAGGTTTGCAGATAAGAAAGGCCCCGAACTGCACCTGTGTCATGCAGAATGATCATGTGTCGCGGGTGAGAGGATGGAAGTGGTATGACCTCCTGTATCATATTCCCCAACGTGTCCCAATAGTGTTGGATATTTGTACAATCGCACAGTATGTGGAGCAGATCGCATTGTGGGTGGGGGCATATCAGGAATAAGGCCATGTGTGGTCCAGGTCTCACTCAAAACTCCGCTGCACGACTCTGCGGTGCTTTATGCGCACCACTTGGCATCCCCTCTTGTTCCAAAGGTGAACATCAACGTCGTCTGCCCTGTGGCAAAGCTCATAGAGCTGCAGGTTCATGACATTGGTGGACAAGATGCACTTATCAGTGCTATTCTATGAAGGGACTACAGTTCCCATGTTTTTAGAGGCAGCAGCCATCTTGGGGTGTGGCAGGCCTATAAAGCCCAGCCACACCCAAGCACGTTGCTTACTATTTTGAAGACTTCAATGCAGCCAGACCTTGTGGGGGTTTCTCTGGAGAAGAGCAGAGTTCCTGAATGGCAGAGTGTCATCCAACCAAAGTATCCTTGTTTCCATGGTGCATTTAAAAACGAGTAGGTCGTACTCGTAGTGGTAAGGTCTTGCTGAATCCAAGTTTGGAGGAAGTCGTTACTTCCAAAAGGTAAAGCGCCCCTTAGCATAACGAGCAAAGTGTTTTCAGTTTCTAGAGTACAGCGGCCTTAGGGCACCGATCAAAGGCATTTCAGAGCACAGGTGTGAAGCGCTCTTTGCACAGCAATTCAAGTGATTCCATTCACAGATGTAAAGCGCTTTTGGCATGACAGTTCAAGTGCTTCAGTTCACAGATGTAAAGCGCTCTTGGCACGACAATTCAAGTGCTTCAGTTCACAGATGTAAAGCGATCTTGGCACGACAATTCAAGTGCTTCAGTTCATAGATGTAAAGCGTTCTTGGCACGGCAATTCAAGCGCTTCAGTTCACAGATGTAAAGCGCTCTTGGCACGACAATTCAGATGCTTCAGTTCACAGGTATAAAGCCCTCTTGGCACGACAATCAAAGCGCTTCAATTCACAAGAGTAAAAGGTTCTTGGCACAACAATCAAAGAGATTTAGACCACTTGAGTAAAAGCGCCCCCTTGGTATAATGAGCATAGCACTTTAAGGCAAGACAAGTAAAAGCGCTTCCTGGTATTATAAGTAAAGCGCTTCAAGTTCAATGAGTAAAAACGTTTCGGTCTTTATAGTTGGGAATGTGAAAGTATTTTTGGAGATAAGCAAATCATAGTTTTCATTGTTCTTTGAGAAGCTTAAGATGTAAAAAGCATATTTAATTCTTTGAGACTTTCTAGGTCATGGTCAAAGGTTTATGTTGTGAATGCAGAGATGTTACAGGATTGATATTCTGAGTGTAATCATAGTCCAAAGCTCTTGCCATCTCTTGTTTCTGAGGTTGTAGTTTATTCTTGTTCCATGTTTCAAAGAAGCCCTCATTTTAAAAGGGGTCTCCATCTGATATCTCGGAGACGCATTTAGTTAAGAGTCTATTGATAAGTTGCATTTCTATGAATGAGTAAATGCATATTGTTCTAACCTTTTCTTTTCAGATCTCTCTCCCTGCTGTTCCCTACCCTAATTCCCTTCCCCGAGTGGTTTCACCCTAACTCTGTGCTATAATAGCTTTCTGAGTTGGTGGCACCAGAAGGTGGGCCGTTTATTCAGCGATGTGCAGATCCCGAGGTAAGGACACTGTGACAGGGCAAAGCCAGCAGTTTGCATGGGGTAGGAGTCCTGCAGCCCTAAGTTTCTGGGGCATCCAATACAAATCATGTGGATCTTAAAAAGGCAGAATTTCATCCAAGCCTCTCGTGCCCCAGGTCTTGTGCTTCCAGTAGGTCAATCCAGTCTACCATCTCATATTCCACCTTTTGTCTCACTTGCTATTTAGTTTGAAGATTGATTAAGAGGAGCAGGGAGAATAAATGTTGGTTCAGCAGGTTATGTATGCCAGACATTACTCCCTGGGAGGTGCCCCAGGACTTGAGGTAGGAAAGCACAGGAAGGGTGTTGTAGCGTTCACGGGCGGGTCTCCATACGAGGATTAAGGCAGTGTTGGACCTCCAGGTAGACCCACAATTGATGTCCTGAGAGGCCAAATCCATCCTGTAGGACTGTAAATGACTTAAGACCCCCATTAACCACGAGCTTGCCAATATGCAAAATGTCCTTTGATCGCCATCCCTCCCAGTCAGCTGTCTCTCGCCCAAATAACAAACCAACTTTACCCCATATGGGTGCATGTTTGTGAATCCTGGGATCTACTCCTAACAAGCAGAAAACAGATGCCTTCAATTCAACATGGCTTGTATCATTGGCTTAGGAGGTCAGAGCAAGGTATTCCCAGTGGTGTAATGCAAACTGAGTCTCTGGGGACTCTTTAACATTGTGCGTTCAGTCACTACCCACATCGGTGCATTTCATGCTCCAGGAATCGTACAGGCAAGTTGGGAACGGTGCAGAGCCAATGCATAGTGCTCCACGAAGGTTGATCCTAGTCTGCCGCACTCATGATGAGCTATGAGTGTAGCTTTGGATAACAGTGGACTCATTGACCCCAGACAAAGGTGCCTATACATCTGTCCACCGTTTGGACCATAAGGAGGGGCACCTGAATCGGCAACATTCCAAGGACATTGGTATAATGTGGCAAGGTCACCATATGGAACGCCTGTCCTCTCCCCACAGGGATAGACCCAGGTGGGACCCAGGTGGGACCACTATTCAGAGTCCCACTTCGTACGGGTAAGCAACGGTTCCATGTTGTCTGCGAACATGTGATCCAGGCTTCTATTAATATAGAGCCCCAAATACTTGAGGCATGGAATCGGGAAATCTGCTATTACAGTACATGTGGTCGATGGGGACAGAGGGAGTGCTTCACTTTTATCCCAGTTTATTTTTTATAACCCAACAGTGCCTCAAATTCGGCTAAGATAGCTTGCAATGCTGGGAGAGAGTGGGTAAGGCTTATAAGTGTGAGCAATATATTGTCAGCATAGAGATAAATTATGGAATGACCACGGGGATGGTTATTCTTGTAAGGAGAGTCGACTGTTAAATATAAGCTACCAGGGGTTCAACAGCCAGTAGGAACAGCAATGGCAACAGTGGACATCGTTGTCGGGTTCTGCGCTTAATGGAAAACGAGTCTGAAAGGAACCCCTCACAATTGACCTGTGCTGTGGGGGAATCATATAGTCAACAGATCTTGTTTATGAACTCATCTCCCAATCCAAAGTATCTCAAGGTCTCAAAGAGGTGCAACCATTCTATTGGGTCAAATGCTTTTTCAGCATTTAGGGAGAGGGCCCGGGCCTTGTCCTATAGGTCTTTGGCGGTCCAAAGGGTTTGTGCCAAGATACAGAGATGTTTTCTGGAGGACTGTCCGGGCACGAATTTCACCTGGGTATGAGGAATAAGGGACAGAAAAATTTTCTTAAGGTGAGCTGCCAAGATCCCTACCTTTATCTGATCTTGGTATCTCCCTTAAGGGGGGAGATGGGGCGGAAGTTACCGCACAGTAGAGGGTCCTGTCCCAGTTTAGGTAGGACCGCTATAGACGCCCTACTACAGATGGGTCTCAAAGAACCTGTGTTTTCTGCTCCTTCCAAGGCTTTGTACAGTGAATCCACCACTTTTGCTCTCGACCATTTGTAGAATTTCATCGGGAATCCATCTGCACCAAAAGCCTTGTGGTAAGGGAGTTTGGAAATTGCCTGCATTATCTCCTCCTTGCTTATTTACCCCTCCAACAAGCCTCTGCTCTCGTCGGTAAGACTAGTTATGCGAGCATTCTCTAAGAACGGGTCAAGTCGACTTGGGCCATCACTGTCTCAGGGGTGTATAGGGTTCGATAAAAATGCCCATATTCACAAGCTATGGCTTGCAGATGAGTGAGTATCGCACCTTCTGGGGTCTGTATGGCCAGGATAGCTAGTGCTGCTTCCTCCTGGCGCAATTGTCTCCCTTTCATCCGCTGCAAGGTATACTCTGCCTGGGAAGTGTATAGGCTATTGAGTTCTATTTTGACCCGTTCACGGCGGCAGCGTATGAGAAGAGAGGGGGCCACAGTCTTTGGGCATTGGCAATGGCATTATCTCTCATTAGCTGACCTCTTATTGTCGCCTTCACAGCCGCCCACAAAACCTGGGGGGAGGAAACCAATCCTTTGTTGTAGGCCAGATAGGTAGAGACGTGGGAGCGTAGCTGGTCCTTACCGTGTGGTGTGCGGTACCATGGTTTACTCCCTGGGATGGCAAGTCCTAAGTCCAGTGCAAGTAAGACTGGGGAGTGGTCCGATAAAGCGGTCTCTAGAATCTGGGACTCTCTGATCAAGGCAATCAGTCTGTGAGTGTTGAGAAAATAGTCCAACCTGGATTGTGTCCCGTGGACTGGCTATAGAAAGGTGTACTCCTGGTCAGTTGGGTGTGAAAGGCCATGATCCAATAATATGTCCCTAAACATCGCTCTGTCCGCATTGTTACCTATGTCTAGTGCAATAAAGAACATCACCACCGGCCAAATTCCAGTCCCTGCCCAGTGGGTATTGGGAGGCTCCAATCTCCATCAGGAGATGATTGAGAAGGAGAAAGAAGAGGTTTTTGGAGCCCGTTGGGGCATAGATGGAATGAACGCATATCGTAAAATCCCAAGTCTGAATTTGGTAAGGACATAGCAGCCTTCCAGATCGGACCAGGTCTTAAGGACTTTGAATGGTGAGGATCTGAGGAGGAGAATTGCAACCCCACATTTCCGGACTGAGCCAGAACCACCTAGAAGTGTCTGCAGACTGCCGCTATAGAGCACCCGACCTAACCAGTTGCGGCACAGCTTCTCCGCTTCCAGAGGGGAGAGATGTGTTTCCTGTTGGAGGGCAATGTCTGCTCTTTTGGACTGCAAATAGGACAGGACCTTCTATACTTTGATGTAGTGCATGAGGCCATTAACATTCCATGATATGATCTTCAAAGGGAGGGTTGTCCCCAATCCTGTAGTGGGTCTTCATGCCATTGGGAACAGGATCGAAGCGAGTGCGACTTGCGGTGTGCTGACATCACAGATGTGTGGGAAAGGGGGTTCTTGGGGGAAGACACAGAAGATCTTCCGTGTCTCAGAAGTTTTTTTTTCAAACCCCTCCATGGTGTCAGGCATTTGTCGCAACAGGGAACTAGTTTACCCTCTAAATTCTACGTAGACTCAGCCATAGGCCCCATTTGCTGAATAACACATAGGCCCTCTTTTCAAGAATGGCGGTAAAAACTGTCTACCGCCACGGCAACAGCCGCCAAAAGACCGTCGCCGCGGCTACCAGCCGACCGCCATATTATGACCACAGCCGGATTTCCGCCACAAGAATGGTGGAAATACGGCTGTGGCCATACTGGTGGATGGCGGTAAGGTGACGCTGCTACCACCAGCAGCACCATGCAAGTAGACAGGCGCCAACCGTATTATGACATATAATACGGCTTGGCAGTGTTCTCCTGGCAGGTGCTGCTGGTGTTAGAAGCGCCCAGTCCCATCTCCTGCCCCCTGCATCCAGGTAAGTCGGGTCTCCAACAGTGGAGGGTTGTGGGGGGTGTTGTGTGTGTGTGTGGGGGTGTGTGCATGTATGTGTGTGCATGTATGCGGTTGTGTGTTTAGTGTTGAACGCGTGTGTGCATGTGCGGACGTATGAGTGCGTGTATGTTGTGAAATGTGAATGCGTGTCTGCGTGTACGTTTGAAAGTGTGTGCAGATGTGTCTGTGATTGGATGCATGCATGCGTGTATGTATGTGTGGATGAGTGTGTGTATGCGTGTGGGTGTGTGTGCGTGTGAAGGGGGTGTGGATGTAGGGGGAGTGTGGAGGGGTTTGGAGAGTTGAGGGGTATCAGAAGAGGTAGGGGGTGTGGGGGGTATCTGAAGAGGCGGGGGAGACCCCTATCAGTGACAGGGAAGGAATTCCCTGTCACTGATATGGTCTACTGCCATGGTTTTCGTGGCATTACGAACGCTACGAAAACCATGGCGGTAGGCGGGGTCATAATCCCACAGGCGGCACAATGGCAGCCGCTGGGCTAGAAATGGATATCTCCAGCCTGGCGGCTGTTGCCGCCGTGGCTGTCGGAGTGGTACATTGGTGGGTTGGCTTCAGCCAACCCGCCAATGTCATAATTGGGCGGTAAGTACCACCAGCCTGTTGGCGGTACTACCGCCACATTATCGCTGACCGCCGGGTCGTAATGACCCCCATAATTTTGAAGAGATGTTCATAAAGATACTATAATCAGAAATAAATAATTCAATATGAGAGTAAGAGTAAAAGTACAAAATGATGTATGGCTACCCAATTTCCAATCATTTCCCAATTACATGAATAACCAACACCTGTGATTTGAAGGACCTCTATTTTTAAAATGACATTAAAGATGTGCTCCCTAACCACTGATATTTAAAAAAATGAAATTGACAGAGGGTTGCATTGGGCAGGGCTGACCCCCTGTGGAGGCAATTGTTTTTAATAATTATGTGGTTTCCCTGGGGGCCATGATCGCCCTCTAGGGAAAGCACACAGCTCTAAAAAAAATATTTATATATTATTATTATTACATATATATGTGTGTGTGTGTCTATATACATATATATATATATGTATATATATATATATATATATATATATATATACACACACACACACACACACACACACACATAACCTAGTGGCGGTCGCCACTAGGTAGTTATAGGTAGGACCTAGTTTTCATAGGAAAAGCATTTTTTGACCTGCCTATATCTTTGGCTCCGTTTGACGAATCTTAGCAAAATTGTCCCAACAAAGTTTCCCGGTGATTCTTCCTGTGCATGGAAAGTTTCAGGGTGATCCATCAAGTGGGAGCTGAGAAAAAGGGGGCTGAAAAAAGGTTGGGCTTGCCACGCTAATTTCCATTTGATTTTTTTACACACAAACTACAGGCTGAACCACTGGACGGAATCACACCAAATTTGGTAGAAAGCTAGCTGTCGGTAGGCAGATCACATTTTTGGTTATTTTGAGTAAATCTGTTCATTAGTTTTTGAGAAATGTAGGGAAATTCTAATTTGTATATTTCTGGCTGCGAAGCATTCGCGAATAAAGACGAGTTTGTGCAGGGAAATGCTCTGTTTGGCTGCCAGCACTTAAAACCAGGAAGTGTTGGCAGCCATCTTGGTACTCAGCTTGAGCCAAGTCCCAGAAAAAAAGTAAATATAAAATGAAACAGGCCAAGGTAGGAAAACCATGACCCCTTAACACTGGCAGGGGGACACAGAGGGAACCCCCAGAGCAAAATACAATTTTCTAAATTATATTTTTACTGCAAGTTTGTGAGATTCGTGAATTTGCAACAAAAATTGAAGAAAAAACAAGTGCGGGCCCCTGCGCTTGTTTTTTTATAGGCTCCCAGGTGGACTAGGTCCTGGGTGCATTAAAAATTTTGAGTGTCGGGAGCCTCCCAGCCCTCCCACAGCTCCGGGGACCACACCTCCCAGAAGCTATTATTTTTTTACATGCTGGTGGGCCTGCGGCCCCCCATTGCCCTGAGGAACGCCACCTCTCCAGGGCTACCATTTTTACCTATATGGGGATGCCATGCCCCCCCGCTGCCTGGGGGACCGCCATCTCCCCAGGGCTTTCAATTTAATAAATATGGAGGGCATGGCCCCTCGCGCTCCAGGACCACCACCCTTGAGGCAAAGT
The DNA here is from genome assembly GCF_031143425.1 of Pleurodeles waltl. Lineage (NCBI taxonomy): Eukaryota > Metazoa > Chordata > Amphibia > Caudata > Salamandridae > Pleurodeles > Pleurodeles waltl. The sequence continues at coordinate 722,566,616 of NC_090442.1, read as the reverse complement.
GTAAAAAAAAGGCACACCCGGGGACCACCACCCCCTCGGGCTATGTCCTGTTGGAAGGGGGTCTTGCAGCCCTCCTTGGGAACCTCTGATGGCCCTTTGGACCTCCACCCTCCTGGGCCGACTAGTGCTATGTCCCAGGGGTGCCAACCCCCGGGAAATAGCTGTTTGCTGTGGCTTGGATGCAGCGCTGCAGCCGCAGCCAAGCCACAGCAAACACTTCAGCTTTTGACAACAGGACCTTTAAAGCATGTCCCGCTGACAAAATCCAAAGCTTTCATCTCTGTGCCCTGCACATGTGCAGAGGACAGAGATGAAATGCTTCACCAAGCAGGGAGCTGCTGTGAAAGCAGCTCAGTGCTTGCTGAAGCATTGGCACTGCGGGGGGAACCCCGGCAGTGCCACATGGCTTATAAGGGTTTTTCATTAAAAAAACTAAATTAAAACAGAAAAAAGTAGGGACCGTGGGGGTAGCCCTTGAGGGCTCCCTTGCAGTCTCACATAGCCTGTAAAGGGCATTTTATTTTAGATTTTGTTTTTTTTTAAAACAATCAATTAAAAATATATATAGGGACCGTGTGGGAGCCCTCAAGCGATACCTCCCTGGACTCCCCTTGATGTCTACTTTTCAGAATTGTCTGGGTTTAATAGGTTTCCCTAAATGGTTTCCGATCCCAGGACTAATTAGTGCACTCACCTCAGTTATCATTATTACCAGAATACGTTTTGGACCTTCCCTGTCGGGGGCACTTGACCTACCCACACAAGTGAGGTAACATTTTTATTGGGGGACCTGGGAGAATGCTGGGTGGAAGGAAGTTTGTGGGTCCCCTCAAATTCCAGAACTTTCCATCACTGAAATGTGCAGAAAAAGTGCTTTTAGCCAAATTTTGAGGTTTGCAAGGAATTCAGGATGACAGAACCTGGTGAGAGCCCCTCAGGTCACCCCATTCTGAATTTCCCTATGTATCTAATTTTAAGAAATGTATAGGTTTGCCAGGTTTCTCTATGTTCCAGCTGAGCTAGAGCCCAAAATCCACAGCTAGGCACTTTGTAAAAAAATGCATCAGTTTTCAATGGAAAAATGTGATGTGTCCATGTAGTGTTTTGTGACATTTCTTGTTGCAGGCACAAGGCCTACCCACACAAGTGAGGTAACATTTTTACTGAGAGACATGGGGAAGTTTGTGGCTTCCCTCAGATTCCAGAAATGTCAATCGCTGAAATGTGAGGAAAATGTTTTTTTAGACAAATGTTGAGATTTGCAAAGCATTCAAGGTGGCAGAACCTACTGAGAGCCCCATAAATCACCCCATTCTGGATTTCCCTAGGTGCCTACTTTAAAGAAATCTATAAGTTTGCTAGGTTTCCCTATGCCAGCTGAGCTAGAGCCCAAAATCTACAGCTAGGCACTTTGCAAAAAAAGGGTCTTTTGAGGTGTTTCAGTCCTCACACTTTGGGTTGGGTGCGGCCTTCTTGTAGATTTCCCCTGAACACTATGGAGCCTGTGCTCTCAGTGACCTAGATTGCCCCACCAAAGACCTGCATTGGTCATGGGGAAGTCCCTATGTCATACCTCACAACCATGACCTGCCAAGGAAAATCTCAGGGAAAGTGAAAGATTATGACTGTGCCTACCAACTGCATCATGAGGTCCCCAATGTGTTGTTTTCAGTCTTACTTTGAATGTAAATCATCACCATGTTTAATCCCTTTCAAAATTATACAAATCATGTCCAAGCATAAACACTGGCCACATAAGGTTCTGAAATGTTCCTTCTTTGCAAAAAGCTGAACAGTAAACTTGACTGGAAAGCTAAGGTCTTCAGGCTGGGGGATGTGAATTGATGTCAGGGGAATTACAGGCATTTGCCAAGAGGAATGTTTGGGATGCCCATAGGGGCATAGACAAAATCAAGTTGATAAACAGCACAATGGTTTTAGTGAAGTAAATTAGTGAAAGTGTGTCACCCTGTTAGTGACAATCAGTGAACATTTTGGTGGTCATTACAACCCTGGTGGTCGGTGTTAAAGCGGCAGTAAGAGCGCCAACAGGCCGGCCGTAAAAATGTTGCAATTACGACCGTGGAGGAAACCGCCAACATAGACAGCCACTTTAACACTCCGACCGCCACGGCGGTGCAAACAAACAGCGCGGCGGTCACCCCCAGCAGACAGGCGGAGGACAAAGTACCGACCACAGTATCACAACAGGCCAATCTGCCACCTTTTCTGGGGCGGATTCACCGTGGATAAAAACACAGCGGAAACAGGATTCAGAATGGAAAATGCTCACCTCTACACACCCCACGAGGAACTAGGACACCATGGAGCCGGAACTCCACATTCTCCCTGCCATAGTCTTCCTGCTCCTCTACCAGGAGCACGAACGCTGGCGGCGAAGACCACGTGAGTACTGCACCTATGACACAGGGGAGGGGGAGGGAAAAAACAGGGACACACACACACAACACCCCCACCCCCACCCTCACCCACCACAACACACACACTAATCCATATTGATACATCACCGTTACACCCCTCAATCCCCCGGAAGAATGAAAAGACAAAAGAAAATGAGTGTAACCATTGTAATATATTAAAATCAAGTAGGCAAAAATATATATATACACCATTAACAAAATATACACCAAGCATAGTAGTCCAGGTAGTGCTCCAATTAAGTCTGTGGAACACTGGGCCCACACTGTATGGGCGAGGCCCACACAAGATCCCTGACCATGACAGAGAGAACACTGCAGGGGCATCAGATAGCAAGAAAACAGGCACCTCAGGGGGAGGGAAAGGGGGGGCACCTCAGACGGTTGAGTGCACGATGCCAAATCCACGAGGGGGCCACATGCCCACTGTTCAATCCTGGGGAGTGCAAAGTCACAGTCTCACAAGCCTCTACAGTGGGTGGGTTGCCCACTGTTCAGTCCTGGGGAGTGCAAAGCCACAGTCTCTCAAGTCTCTACAGTGGGTGGGTTGCCCACTGTTCCATCCTGGGGAGTGCAAAGCCACAGTCTCTCAAGTCTCTACAGTGGGTGGGTTGCCCACTGTTCAATCCTGGGGAGTGCAAAGCCACAGTCTCTCAAGTCTCTACAGTGGGTGGGTTGCCCACTGTTCCATCCTGGGGAGTGCAAAGCCACAGTCTCTCAAGTGGATAACAGTCTCCACTGGTTCTGGAGGGTGCATGGTGCCCAGAGTGCATCATCCTGCTAAGGACAGAGGTAGTGGATGTATCTCTCCATTGGTTCTGGAGGGGGCATGGTGCCCATAGTGCTGCATCCTGCTAAGGACAGAGGTAGTAGATGGATCTCTCCACTGGTTCTGGAGGGGGCATGGTGCCCAGAGTGCTTCATCCTGCTAAGGGCAGAGGTAGTGGATGACAGTCTCCACTGGTTCTGGAGGGGGCATGGTGCCCAGAGTGCTTCATTCTGCCCGTGACGGACTCAGTAGCGTCAGTGCTCTTGGCGCTCATGGGCCAGCGTTGCTTGAGACGGCGGTGCCCTGTTCAGCGGTGCTTGAGACGGCGGTGCCCTGTTCAGCGGTGCTTGAGACGGCGGTGCCCTGTTGAGCGTTGCTTGAGACGGCGGTGCCCTGTTGAGCGTTGCTTGAGACGGCGGTGCCCTGATCAGCGATGCTTGACACGGCGGTGCCCTGTTCAGCGGTGCTTGAGACGGCGGTGCCCTGATTAGCGATGCTTGAGACGGCGGTGCCCTGTTGAGCGTTGCTTGAGGCGGCGGTGCCCTGTTCAGCGGTGCTTGAGACGGCGGTGCCCTGTTCAGCGGTGCTTGAGACGGCGGTGCTCTGTTCAGTGGTGCTTGAGACAGCGGTGCCCTGTTCAGCAGTGCTTGAGACGGCGGTGCCCTGTTCAGCGGTGCTTGGAGCGGCGGGCTCCTTTGCAGTGACTCAGCTGCTGGCGGTCCTTCATGGCCCAGCGGGGCTTGTGCTGGCAGTCCTCTCTAGCCCAGCGGGGCTTGTGCTGGCGGTCCTTCATGGCCCAGCGGGGCTTGTGCTGGCGGTCCTCTCTAGCCCAGCGGGGCTTGTGCTGGCGGTCCTCTCTAGCCCAGCAGGGCTTGTGCTGGCGGTCCTCTCTGTCCCAGCGGGGATGACGGCTGTGGCCTCCTGGGCAGCAGGGCTGGTGCTGGCCTCCTGGGCAGCTGGGCTGGTGCTGGCGGTGGCATCCTGGGCAGCAGGGCTGGTGCTGGCGGTGGCCTCCTGGGCAGCAGGCCTGGTGGCGATGGCCTCCTGGGCAGCTGGGCTTGTGCTGGCGGTGGCCTCCTGGGCAGCAGGGCTGGTGCTGGCAGTGGCCTCCTGGGCAGTGGGGATGATGGCGGTCTTCTCTGCCATGCTGCTCTTCCCAGACTTGTTGAGTTTCTTGTGCCCCTTCCCCATCTTGGAAGGTGTCGCAGCTGACTCCACAATCCCACCTGTACCTCTGGGAGCGGCTTTGGTGGCTGGAGTCTTCCCCCTCTGCCGCCGGGCACTGGCCAACTTCTGATGCTTCACAGGTGGGGGACTGTCTGTGCTGTGGCTCCGTGCCACACTGGCTGACCTGGTGGCCGGTGCACTCCAGATTACGGTGACTACAGGCACCACTGGTCCCGGAGATGTTGTGGCTGCGGTGCTAGTTTGGGACATAGGAGACGGACGGGGTGGGGGAGGTGTGGGAAAGAGGTCAAGGTTGGACAGGAAAGGTTTCTTGGAGACAGTGGGACGGGTAGCTGGAGGGGGTTTGGGAGTGGAGGAAGAGGTTGTGGTTGTAGGAGGTGTTCGTTTGCTGACTTTGGGTGAAGGTGCATGCACTGGAGGCTGTCGTGAGGTGGATGGCTGTTGGGTGGGTGTGTGCCTGCGTTTGTGTATCTTCGGAGGGGGTGTCACAGACACACTGGGAGAGGACACAGGGGACGTGTGAATGGTAGTGGGGGTGGTGACTGCACGTGAGCGGGGTGTGGTGGTGGGTGTGCTGGTGATGGTAGTAGTGGCTGTAGAGGTAGTGCATGCAGGTGTGAGTGTAGACGAGACTGGCAGGGAGGAGGGAGACGATGGGGAGGGGGACACAGTGGAGGCAGTGGATGTTGGTGTGTCTGCATGTGTGTGATGCTTGCGTGAGTGCCTGTGGGATGTGTGGTGTTTATGTTTGCCTGAGCTTCCCTTGTGTGTTGACGTGTGTGCATGCTGGTCTAAAGGTGTGCTTGGAATAGGCTGGGGTACAGGGGATTGGGTCTGGGTGGAGGATGTTGGAGGGGGGAGGCTAGAGACAGGGACAATGGCTGCCATCAGTGCTGAGGCCAGAGTCTCAAAAGCTCGCTGAAGGGCCACCTGACCAGAATGAATGCCCTCCAGGAATGCATTTGATTGTTGCAACTGCCTTTCTACACCCTGGATGGCATTCAAAATGGTAGACTGCCCAACAGTGAGGGACCTGAGGAGGCCAATGGCCTCCTCACTGGGGGCAGCAGGGCTGACTGGGGCAGGGCCTGAGGTGCCTGGGGCGAAGGTGATGCCCACCCTCCTGGGTGAGCGGGCATGGGGCAAAGGCTGAGGGGCTGCTGGGAGGGCGGTGCTGGTAGGGTGGGTGGGGGCTCTACCTGTAGATGGGGGGCGCAGATGTTGCCGCCAAGACAAGGGAGTTCCCATCAGAGGACGAGTCCGTGTCACTGGTCTCAGCTCCTGTCCCTGCCGTGGAGCTCCCCTCACACTCCGTCCCACTGGTGAAGTCTGATTCCGTAGTGTGGCCCTCCATGGCCATGTGGGATGCAGACCCCTCGTGCTCCGGTGCCACTGCTCTTCCGCCTGATGATACTAATGCACACAAGAACAGGGAGACCACAAAAAGGGGACGACGACATATGAAAGACATGTTGAGTGCATGCATTACCGCTACCGTTGGTGGACACGACAGACACAGAAGCCCCCTGTACTACGCCGCGCTCTTGGGCTCCACTGTTCAATTCCTGGGAAATGGCCTACTAGACTATGGACGACATCTGCACACATGGGGCATAACTAGGTGTAGTTGGCACTCTACAGAGGTGCGGTGGGGTGCCACATGGCCTGCCTTACAGAGGGACCTTGCCTATGGAACTCGCCCTGGCGTAGGGAAACCCACGGCCCACCTCCCCCACCCAGACCCCTCCACTGCACGCAAAATCAGCAGAATGAGAGTGTATTCACGCCCTTGTGGCTGCTGTGATGCCCTCAAGTGCCCATCCAACTCCGGATACACCATCGCCAGGATCCTGAACATCAGGGGGGTCATGGTGCGACGGGCACCCCTCCCACGTTGGGAGGCCATCCCCAGCTGAGCCTCCGCCGTCTTCTTGCTCCAGCGGTGAATGTCCTCCCATCTTTTCCGGCAGTGGGTGCTCCGTCTGTGGTAGACCCCCAGGGTCCGGACGTCCTTGGCGATGGCACGCCAAATGTATTTTTTCTGGTGGGCGTTGACCTACATGATTTGTACAGGGGGAAGAGAAACTTATTACCAACTGCATCATCACAGTCATTGGCCCCCATCCCTACCCTTGGCAGGTGGCACATGCACTCACTGTCGTTTCATGCACGTTGCACTCTTTCCCCTTCCTTCTTACATCCACCCCTCTCCACAGAGGCATTGCCCATAGTCCTTCATAGGCACCGTCCGCTGGGACATGTGAGGAGATGGCAGCATCCTCTGGTGTACAGACCGTTGGTGTACCTGTCGACAATGGAGGAAAGACATGTGATCATCACATACAGGCTTGACCGTGCCACAATCCAGGAACTGTGTACCCAGTTGGAGCCAGACCTGATGTCAGCTATCCGCCATCCCACAGGAATTCCCTCTCAAGTGCAGGTGCTGTCAGTGCTCCATTTCCTTCAAGTGGGTCATTTCAAACAACAGTGGCCATGGCATAAGGGATGTCCCAGGCTATGTTTTCCAACGTGTTGTCCATAGTGTTGTCTGCCCTGCTGAAACACATGCGCAGCTACATCGTTTTCCCTCAGGTGGAGCATTTGCCTACAGTGAAAGGTGATTTCTATGCCCTGGGACATATCCCGAACATCATAGGTGCCATTGATGGGACACATGTGGCTTTGGTCCTCCCCCACAGGAGTCAACAGGTGTACAGAAACCGGAAGAGTTATCATTCGATGAATGTACAGATGGTATGTTTGGCCGACCAGTACATCTCCCATGTGAATGTCAAGTTCCCTGGCTCAGTGCATGACGCCTACATCCTGCGGAATAGCAGCATCTCTTATGTGATGGGTCAACTCCAGAGGCACTGTGTGTGGTTATTAGTTGAGCACCTGGAAGCTAGTCAGTGGGAATGGTTGTCTGGGTCTGGGGATATCCCTCCAGGTTAGCGTGTGTCTAACAGTTGTCCCTCGCCATTTGCAGGTGACTCTGGTTACCCCAACCTGTCATGGCTACTGACCCCAGTGAGGAATCCCAGGAAAAGGGTAGAGGAACGCTACAATGAGGCCTATGGACGAACTAGGAGGGTGATCGAGCGGACCTTCAGCCTCCTGAAGGCCAGGTTCAGGTGCCTCCATATGACAGGTGGAGCCTTATTCTACTCACCAAAGAAGGTGTGCCAGATCACTGTGGCCTGCTGAATGCTTCACAACTTTGCTTTGCGGCGACAGGTGCCTTTTCTGCAGGAGGATGGTCCAGATGGCGGTGTTGTTGCAGCTGTGGAGCCTGTGGACAGTGAAGACGAGGAAGCAGAAGAAGAAGACATGGACAACAGGGACTCAGTGATCCAGCAATATTTCCAGTGAAACACAGGTAAGAATACTAACCAGCCTACTACATGTACTTAAACACTACTACCTCTCTCCTGTCTGTCGTTTTCACCTAGTGTATGGTCACTGAGTTGTCACTTTCCCTTACGATTTCACAGATGTGGGTCCCACTGTGTGACATCTGCTTTGATTCCTCATGGTCTAGAGCTGTGTGACATAGGTATGTTGACATTACAAATGAAATAACGTTTTGCCACAGTAATTGCTAATACAGTATTCCAAAATCACAGACTGACTCCAGATTGTTTTGTGCTTTAAGGGTGTTTATTTTAGTGCTCAAAATTGGAGGGGGTAACAAAATGGTGAGGGGTGATGGCGGAGGAATGTCCATGGCAGAGTCCAGTCTATTAGTCTCACAGGTGCATTGCCCAAATGGGCATTGGAAGTGGAGCTGGGGCAGTTTAAGGATGGACAGGGTGACAAAGTCGGACAGTAGGATGACAATCAGGATGGTCTCATTTCTTGGCGGGGGTCTTGGCATCGTTCTCTGTCTTTGTCCTGGATCTCAGGGACCGCTTGCGGGGTGGGTCTCCCTCTGCAGGGGGTGGGGTGCTGGTGTGGTGGTCCTGTGGCGGTGCCTCCTGTCCACTAGCGCCGGCAGAGGTGGTGGGCAGTTCATCATCCAGGCTAGTGTCAGGCGCCACTTGTAGTGCCACAGTGTCCCTCCTGGTGTTGATTACTTCCTTCAGCACCCCTACGATGGTGCCCAGCTTGGAATTGATGGATCTGAGTTCCTCCCTGAAGCCCAAATACTGTTCCCCCTGCAGGCACTGGGTCTCCTGAAACTTAGCCAGTACCGTTGCCATCGTCTCCTGGGAGTGGTGGTATGCTCCCATGATGTTGGAGAGGGCCTCGTGGAGAGTGGGTTCCCTTGGCCTGTCTGCCCCCTGTCGCACAGCAGCCCTCCCAGTTCCCCTGTGTTCCTGGGCCTCCGTCCCCTGGACCGTGTGCCCACTACCACAGCCCCCAGGTCCCTGTTGTTGTTGGGGTGGTGGGTTAGCCTGGTTTCCCTGTAGTGGTGGACACACTGCTGATTGACGTGTCCTGGGGATGGAGGTATGGGCCCACTGGGTGGGTGCTGTGCTGGTGTTTCCAGAGGGGGGAAGCTCTGTGGTGGCCTGGGTGAGAGGAACCGACTGTCTCGAGATCCCCGATGGGCCGGGCTGGTCATCTAGATCCAGTTGGACAGAGGTGCTGTCATCACTGTGGGCCTCTTCTGTTGGTGGTGTGGACATGTGGGGACCCCCCTGTCCGGTGACGTTGGGTAGGGGTCCTGCAGGGGTATAAAAGGATGTTTATTACATCTGTGTGTGCCATGGTGTGCAATTGGTGGGTGACCGTGTACCCCAGTGCTTGCATTCCTGTGTGGGACCTTGTGTGATGATGGTTTAGGGGGGTGTATGGGTATGTGCAGAGGCCATGCTTTAGTGATGGGTTTCCATGCTTTGTTGTTGCATACAGGGCTTGGGGTTAGGATGTGTGGTTTGTGATATTGGGACATTTGTGAGGAGTTAGAGTGATGGGGTGAGGTTGAGGGTGGGGGTATGTGCTGGCATGCAGGTAGGGCAGGGGATGTAATACTTAAGATTTGACTTACCAGAGTCCATTCCTCCATCTACTCCTGCGAGGCCCTCAGGATGCAGAATCGGCAAGACTTGCTCCTCCCATGTTGTTAGTTGTGGGGGAGGAGGTGGGGGTCCGCCGCCAGTCCGCTGAACCGCAAGGTGGTGTCTTGAGTCCACGGAACACACCTTCCCCCGTAGGTCGTTCCACCTCTTCCTGATGTCCTCCCGATTTCTTGGGTGCTGTCCCGCTGCGTTGGCCCTGTCCATTATTCTTCGCCATAGCTCCATCTTCCTTGCAATTGAGATGTGCTGCACCTGTGATCCGAATAGCTGTGGCTCTACCCTTACGATTTCCTCCACCATGACCCTGAGCTCCTCCTCCGAGAACCTGGGGTGTCTTTGCCGTGCCATGGGGTGGTGTAGGTGATGTGTGGGGTGGTGTGTGGGGTGATAAGTGTGCTGATATGTAGTGGTGTGTAGTGTGAGGTGCGTGGAAGTTATGTGGGTGATAGTGTTGTGTGCCTGTGGACGCTAGTATTGTTGATGGTGGTGTCTCTCTCAGCCTTCGTTCGTGATTTTTGGTAGTAAGGGTTTGTGGGTGATGTGGGTGTGTGTTTTATATTGTATTGGGTGTGTGGGAGTGGTGTGTGTGTGTATCAGGTGTGTGTATTTAGAATTGTCCAATGTGGCACTGTTTTGTATATGTGTGTGTATTTTGAGCGCGGCAGTGTGTACCGCCAATGGAATTCCACGGTTGAAAGACCGCCGCGTGGATTCATGTGTCGTAATACTGTGGGCGTATTTCTGTTGGTGTGACAGTGGAGGTTTTGTTTGCGCCAGTTTATCACTGACCTTTCGTGTGGCGGACTTGTGTGGGTGTCTGAATTTTGGCGGATTCCGTGCTGTGGGTCATAATAGCTGTGGTGGTTTTCTGCGGCTGTGTATTGGCGGTCTTCTGCACGGCGGTAAGCGGGTTTTACCGCCAATGTTGTAATGACCACCTTTGTCTGTTATCTCCTGACTGGGTGTAGAATCTGAAAATAAGCTCAACAACTCTGTTGAGATTATTCCCTGGAAATAATCTCAACATTTCACCACCTCTTTTGTGATAAAAGATCATACTGTGAATACTCTGTGAGGTGATTTTGCATATTGATACTGATGAATTTAAGTGCACTTTTAAAAGGGATATCTGAACAGAGTAGCCAGAGTACAGAAGACAGTGACTAAGTTCACACTCAGGTTTTCACCCTGCATGCACACCACTCCACACCTCGAAGAGCTCCACTAGCACCCTGTCTACAAACACACACTCTTTAAGCTTCTCACCCACATATCCAAGCCTTACGCTGGTTTAGATTGGAGTGGGTATAGTGACTAGCACCCCGTTAGTCTCCAACTCCTTCCCTCAAGTTGGTTTAGATTGGAATGGGAATAGTAAACGACGTATCTTTAGTTTTCAATACCTCCACCCAAATTGGTTTTGATTAGAGTTGAAATATTAATTGTCAACCCTTTAGTGTCCAACATCTTTCCTAAATTGGTTTACAGTGGATTGGGAATAGTAATGGTCACCCCGTTAGTGTCCAACACCTTCCCCCAAATTAGTTATGTTGGAGTGGGAATAGTACATTTCACCCTTTTACTTTCCAACACATTCCTCAAATTGGCTTAGAATGAAGTGGGAATAGTAAATGTTATTCCTTTAGAGTCCAACACCTTCCCTCAAATTCGTTTAGGTTGGAGTGGCAATAGAAAATGTCACCCTTTTAGTGTGCATCACTTTCCCCACAATTAGTTAGGTTGGAGTAGGAATGGTAAATGTCACCTCTTAAGTGTCAAACACCTTCCCTCACTTGGTTAGTAAATGTCACTACTTTAGTGCCCAAAACTTTCACCAAGTTGGTTCAGATTAGAGTGGGAATAGTAAATGTCAACCCTTCACAGTACGCTACTGTAGCCGGCTCTCGGCCAACACGGCTACAGATTCCTCCGACTGGCGCTGTTTGCGCGCGTCGGAGGAATGCGTCTACCGTTCCGTGGGGGCGGGTCCCGACGCTCTGAGCCCGGATTTCCGGGTCCCAGACAGAGTAAAGAGAGAGACGGACTCCGGGAAAGGGGAGAGGAGGAGTCTTTGGACGCGACCGAGAGGAACAAGAGGACGGAGGAACCGAAGGACGCGGCTTCACAAAACGGAGGAGGTGCGACTGGGAACTCCGAGCTTCCCAGCACGAAATCGGGGCCCGCGGAGAGGACCAACTGCAAGGAGACGAGCATCCACTGCCACGTCCCAGGAGGGACGTGGCTAAACAAGGTACGGTCCTTGTTTAAAGGACAGTATAGAAGTACAGAAGCAAGGGGCGGAGGGGAGGAGCGCGAGGACGGAAGGGGGAGTGGTTGAGAGGGGAACAGCTGAGAGGGTTTAGAGGGGAGTAGCCGATATAACAGATAAGAACAGGAAAATACCTGAAAGAGTTCTAAACTGAATTACAGGCATTAGGAGACAAGACCCTACTTGGGAACACAGAGGGTGTCTGAGTGAAGTGCACCTGTTTCATCCACTCCTACACACACAACCGGGTCTATATATCTCTCTCTCTCTCGCTCTCTCTCTCTTCCAGTCTCACTCTTACGATAGAGATAACCCTGCACCCTGACTTACCTTCCCTTTCTTTCCGTTTTCCGGTACACTTGGGGAGTCCACCGGGATTTAGCGCCAGTCAAGAAGGGAACCTGGGAAGAACAACAAGAGAGACATTAAAAGAAGAGAAACACACCAATACACCAAATGAATATTGCAAGAACTCTTAAATAAATTATCACCTGCACCTATTCAAGTCTCCGAGTCCTTCATATCACCTAACCCACCCCGTAACAGTGGTGTCAGAAGTGGGATCATAAATAGGTAATACGAAGGAGCCGTCGAACATGGGGCAAAAGCCAACACTGGAGGACATGATTCAACAACTAGCTGAGGGTCAAAGGCACCTTCAGCTAGTATGGGAGGCACATCAGAGAGAGGCAAAGGAAGATCGGGAAGCCTTACAAACCGCACTAAAAAGCCAAGCCACCATCATGGCTAATAATCAATTGGTACACAAAACAGCATTACAGAAATTAACAGATACCATCGCAGCGAGTAAAGTACATCCTAACGTCCCGAGGTCTGTCCTTCAGAAATTCCAAGAGGGGGAAGTCCCCGACGCGTTCTTCACGAACTTTGAACGCGTGGCCTCCTCGGCCCAATGGCCATAAGAGCGGTGGGGCCAATACATTGCACCACTCTTAACAGGCATTCTGCAAACAGCATACCAAGCCGCCAACCCAGGAGGTACCACACCCTATAAGGACATCAAGAGCAGTATATTAGAAAGGGTAGGCCATGACTCCGAGTATTATAGAATGAGGTTTCAGAAGATCAGGTGGGGACAGAGTGAGGATCCCAGAACCTTCTATTTTAAAGTTAAAGACCTCGGATTGAAATGGTTAGGTCCCCTGTGTACAGAGAGGGAGGATGTAATCAAGGCAGTAATATTGGAGCAATATTTAGACTCACTTCACGCCCCTACTAGGAGTTGGATAAGGCAACATCCAAAAGTCGACACAGAAATGGCGGTCGATCTAGCCTGTGCCTATCATAGATTGGCTGAATTTATGAATCCTGGAACCAAGGTAATAACCAAACCACCTGTGGTACCCTTCAAATACCTGCCTCGAAGAATACAGGAAGAACCAGGACCTAGTCGTAGTGGAGAGGTTGCCCCCATGCAACAACCACAATGTTACAGCTGTGGAGAGTGGGGCCACATAGCCAGAATGTGCCCGAGAAAAGGAGACAGAGCAGAGCCCATGGAAATCGGGGTCACTAGGGGTAGAGTTCTGTGCACTGGTAAGGGAAACCTCAGGTTCAAACAAACCATAAAAATAAATGGGAAACCCATCCAGGCTCTTATAGACTCGGGGTGCAGTCAGTCAGTGATACGAGCAGACATACTAAGCTGTATGGACCAAACCTCCAACCAATGGGTATCCATCTGCTGCATCCACGGGGACAAGACCAACTACCCTTTGGCTCTGGTACAAATAGAGTGGGAAGAGCATCAGGATTTCCTACCGGTAGGAGTCATGGATCGGCTAGTAGAAGACTGTGTCATAGGTACAGACTATATAAGATTCTCCGAACTTTTAGACAAGGTGAGGTCTCCCTTATTTTCCACAGACTGGTGGACTGAAGCACCCTTTCATAGCAGCCATATTGAGAAACCACCAGCTTGTGTAAAACTGACAAGATGGGAAAAAAGGCAAGCAAAACAAAACTATCAAGCCTCGAGACTCGGACAGGTCCCAGAGAAAATGGTAGCCAACACAACCACTCCTTCTCTCTCTTTTCGAGCTAGTCAGCGAGAAGACCCCACACTATGTCACGCGTGGAGAACCGCAAAATCAGAATCCACAAATGAGGTGGGTCCCTATTTTCTAGTCCAAAAGAACCTTCTCTATAGGGTCATCAAATCCATCCACGGGGAAAAGAAACAGCTCGTAGTACCCGAACCCTATCGTAATCAAGTCTTATTCCTGGCACACAACCAACCTGGGGGTGGGCACTACGGCAGGGAGAAGACAGAGGAATACCTACTAAGACGATTTTACTGGCCCAGGGTTTACGCCCAACTCAGAAAGTATTGTGCCCAGTGCCCTCAGTGTCAAATAATAGACCCAGGACCCCTGAGGAAAGCACCTCTGCAGCCACTCCCCATTAACGATATTCCATTCTCCCGAATCAGTATGGATCTGGTAGGACCCCTATTACCCTCCACAAAGGGGTACACATATATATTAGTCTTAGTGGATTACGCTACGAGATACCAGGAAGCGATTCCTCTCTCTAGTATGACCACGAAGGCAGTAGCCCAAGCCATGATCACCTTCTTTTCTAGAGTGGGGTTCCCACAGGAAATCCTGACGGATCAGGGAACACCTTTTATGTCCGCCCTCAGGAAGCAGGTCTGTAAAACCCTGGGGATCCAGCAGTTCAGAACCTCGGTCTATCATCCTCAAACTGACGGCTTAGTTGAACGTTACAACCGTACTATTAAGACTCTGCTTAGGAAAACAGTCGCGGAATCAGGGAGGGACTGGGATCAGAAACTTCCGCTAGTCCTCTATGCTATACGAACCCATGAGCAGGCTTCCACCGGACATAGCCCCTTTGAGCTAGTGTTTGGGAGACAGCCCCGAAACTTACTGGACATGGCCGCAGAATTGTGGGAGGAAGAGGGAGAGGAAGAAAAACCCCTGTTAGAATATGTAAACAGATTAAAAACCCAACTACAATTTGTGTGGGATGATGTTCGAAAACATCTAGAGAAAGCCAAGAAAAATCAAAAAACTTATTATGATCAAGGAACCAGAGTTCGTTCCTTCCAACCAAACAACCAAGTCTTAATATTACGACCCTCATCCGAAAACAAACTCTTAGCCAGGTGGCAGTGACCATATAAGGTCTTAAAATCCATTTCCCCGGTCACATATCTGATCAAATTATCCCAACACCCTAAAAGGACACAAAAATATCATGTCAACTTGTTAAAAATGGGAAGAACCAGAAGAGACTACAACCAACACCGCTACAGGGTTTTTAGTAACCCCGACGACAGCTTTGGGTATGGACCTATTCCCCACAAATCGGGAAGAGGCAGGGGAGGTCCCACATATTAATAGTGCTCTTACAGAGAAGGAAAGATCCCAACTTACAGACTTCTTAAACGCCCATTCACAGTTTTTTTCAGGGACCCCGGGAAGAACCAACCTAATTCAACACCACATTAGAACCCCGGAGGGTAAAACAATCCGGTTACGACCCTACCGTATTCCGGAAGCATGGAGACACCTCATTGAAGAGGAAGTACAAAAGATGCTAACCCTCAACGTTATTGAACCATCTACTAGCCCATGGTGCTTTCCTGTAGTCATAGTACTAAAACCGGATGGCTCCATCCGGTTTTGCATTGACTTCCGCAAACTTAATGAAATATCCCTCTTTGACACCTATCCCATTCCCCGGGCTGACGATTTACTCGAGAAATTGGGGAAAGCCCGTATATGTCAACCCTAGACCTGACAAAGGGATACTGGCAAATTCCAATCGCCCCTGCATACAAAGAGAAAACAGCATTTTCCACACAGTCAGTGCTCTATCATTTTACAGTTCTTCCTTTTGGTCTACATGGGGCTCCGGCCACATTCCAACACCTAATGGATCACCTATTAAAACCATTCCAATCATTGCAGCGGCATATTTAGACAATATTGTAATATTCAGTAATACATGGGAAGAACATCTACAACATCTCCACAAAATTTTCCACACCTTGTACAAAGCAGGCCTTACGGCCAACCCAAAGAAATGCAAGCTAGGAAACAACCACATCGCGTATCTGGGATACTTCATAGGAGAGGGCTTATTGCAACCCCAAAAAAATTAAGTAGAGGCTATCTTACAGGTATCTGTCCCCACTACCAAAAGGGAGCTCTGCTCCTTTTTGGGTCTTGTGGGGTACTATCGCCGGTTTATTCCCCAATACTCCACGCTAGCTGCTCCCCTCACTGATCTCCTTAAGAAGCATTACCCGTCAAAATTGCCCCTTTTTTCGGACTCACAATTGTCTAGCTTTCACCGCCTGAAACAGTCCCTTACAGCAGAACCGGTACTACAGTGTCCCGATTTCTCCAGGACATTCCATCTGTATACCGATGCTTCCAATGTGGGTCTGCGGGCTGTTCTTACTCAACATGACGATGAGGGCCAGGACCATCTCATTGTATATATTAGTAGGAAGTTACTTCCCCGGGAATGCAACTATCCTATTATCGAAAGGGAATGCTTGGCTATCAAGTGGGCCATCAAAAATCTGAAGTATTATCTTTTGGGTCGCCCTTTTGTCCTATTCACCGACCATGGCCCATTAACTTGGTTGGCTTCACATAAGAACTCTAACTCTCGGGTGCTGCGATGGTTTATGGAACTCCAACCCTTTGCCTTTCAGATCCGGCATATTCCTGGTGCTCAGCAAGGTCCGGCCGACTTCCTGTCCCATTTTCCTGATCCTACGTTACTCTATCAGTCCCGATCATTGGATGGGGTATGTAGCCGGCTCTCGGCCAACACGGCTACAGATTCCTCCGACTGGTGCTGTTCGTGAGCGTCGGAGGAATGCGTCTACTGTTCCCATGACAGCATAGGGGCGGGTCCCGACGCTCTGAGCCTGGATTTCCGGGTCCCAGACAGAGTAAAGAGAGACGACGGACTCTGGGGAAGGGGAGAGGAGGAGTCTTTGGACGCGACCGAGAGGAACAAGAGGACGGAGGAACCGAAGGACGCGGCTTCACAAAACAGAGGAGGTGTGACTGGGAACTCCGAGCTTCCTAGCACGAAATTGGGGCCCGCGTAGAGGACCAACCGCAAGGAGACGAGCATCCACCGCCACGTCCCAGGAGGGACGTGGCTAAACAAGATCCGGTCCTTGTTTAAAGGACAGTGTAGAAGTACAGAAGCAAGGGACGGAGGGGAGGAGCGCGAGGACGGAGGGGGGAGTGGTTGAGAGGGGAACAGCTGAGAGGGTTTAGAGGGGAGTAGCCGATATAACAGATAAGAACAGGAAAATACCTGAAAGAGTTCTAAACTGAATTACAGGCATTAGGAGACAAGACCCTACTTGGGAACACAGAGGGTGTCTGAGTGAAGTGCACCTGTTTCATCCGCTTCTACACACACAACCGGGTCTATATCTCTCTCTCTCTCTCTCTCTCGCTCGCTCTCTCTTCCAGTCTCACTCTTACGATAGAGATAACCCTGCACCCTGACTTACCTTCCCTTTCGTTCCTTTTCCGGTACACTTGGGGAGTCCACCGGGATTCAGTGCCAGTCAAGAAGGGAACCTGGGAAGAACAACAAGAGAGACATTAAAAGAAGAGAAACACACCAAGACACCAAATGAATATTGCAAGAACTCTTAAATAAATTATCACCTGCACCTATTCAAGTCTCCGAGTCCTTCATATCACCTAACCCACCCCGTAACAGCTACTTTCCCTCAAATTGGTATAGGTTGGAGTGAGAACAGTAAATGTCATCTATTTTGTGTCCAACACCTTACCCCAAATTGGTTATATTGGAGTGGTGATTGTAAATTCCCCCCCTTTATTGTTCAACACCTTATATAAATTGGTTTAGATTAGAGTGGGAATAGTACATGTCATCTCTTTAGTCTCCGAAAACGTTCCTCAAGTTGGTTTAGATTGGAGTGGACATAATAAATGCCAAAGCTTTAGTGTCGAATGCCTCCGCCCAACTTGTTTATGTTG
Source organism: Pleurodeles waltl (assembly GCF_031143425.1). Classification (NCBI taxonomy): domain Eukaryota; kingdom Metazoa; phylum Chordata; class Amphibia; order Caudata; family Salamandridae; genus Pleurodeles; species Pleurodeles waltl. Next base: position 722,548,893 of record NC_090442.1, on the reverse strand, counting down.
CTGTTGAGTTAGTAAATATCACCCCTTTAGTGTCCAATACCTACCCCAAGTTAGCTTAGATTGAAGTATGAATAGTAAATATCACCCCTTTAGTGTCTAACACCTTTCCATAAACTGGTTTTGGTTGGAATCGTTAATGTCACCCCTTTAGTGTCCATCATCGTCCCCCAAGTAGGTTCAGGTTGGAGTGGGAAGAGTAAATGTCACATCTTTAGTATCCCACACCCTCCCACAAATTGGTTATGTTTGAGTAGGAATAGTAAATTTAACCCCTTTAGTGTCCAACATCTACCCCAAGTTAGTTTAGACTGGATCGCAAATTATAAATGGCACCCCATAAGTGCCCTACGCCATTCCACAAACTGGTTTTGGTTGGAGTTCGAATAGTAAATGTCACCTCTTTAGGGTCCAACACCTTCCCCAAGTTGGTTTACACTGGAGTGGGAATAGTTAATGTCACCTCTCTAGTGTCCAATACCTTCCCCCAAATTGGTTATGTTGGAGTGGCAATAGTAAATTTCACCCATTTAGTGTCTAACACCTTCCCCAAGTTGGTTTATATTGGAGCGGGAATAGCAAATGTTATCCCTTTAGAGTACAACACCTTCCCTGAAACTGGTTTAAGTTGGAGTGGGTGTATTGCACCCCTTTACTGACCAACACCTGCCCCCCAAACTGGTTATGTTGGAATGGGATTTGTAAATTTAGGGTTAGATTTAGATTTCGGCAGGTGGGTGACAGATAGCCAATTCACCAAATTATAAATTCAGTAGGATATAATGGGATTAACATTTCAGCAGTTGTAGATTGGAGTGGGAATAGTAAATGTCACGTTTTTAGTGTCCAGCACCTCCCCAAAAATTGGTTTAGGTCAGAGAGGGAATAGTAGATGTCATCCCTTTGGTGTCCAATACCTACCTCCCAAATTGGTTTAGGTTGGAGTGTGGAAAGTAAATATCACATCTTTAGGGCCTGATTACAAGTTTGGCGGTCCTGTCACTGCCATGTTGGAGGTCAGACAGCCTACAGGCTGGTGGAGAAGACTGCCAAATTATAACCAAGTCAGTATTCACAACAGAATACAGCCAAAGCACCACAAGCATCCCCAGTGCGGTCTGGATTCCATGGACGACAGTTGCCACCTGCAGGCCGGCAGAGACAATGTTTCTGCCGGACAGATTACAAGGTTGCACACCACCAAGGTTTTGGCCGCGGTCGCACCACCACGGAAACCGAGGCCGAAACCAACAACATAAAAGGAGACACCCACCTTCAGGAAGCCATGCTCGTCCGGAGCCGTCATAGAACCTTAACTACACGTCTTCCCGCTGCTCCTGCTCGCCCAAAGACTCCAGAATCTGTGACAACAACAGCAACCGTAAGTGCACACTCTTACCTGGTAGATTGGCAATTTTTATGCACTCACAAAACAGACATTTGGGAAGGCAGTGCGAGGGTGACACACACATAACTGCACATTTATATGGACACTCACATACAGTCACACACACACTCGCACATACGCAACAAATGCACCACAAAACACACACACACATATACACATATCACTAACACACACAGGTTTGCACGGAAACACTGCACAGACATACACTCAAACAGTACCACACAACAGCACAAAAAGTCACAAACACAACACAACAGCACCATCTCCAACCACTTGACAGGAACCCACAGAGGACACTACCCGGGGACACATCACACATAGATCACAACCTAACACTAACAGGCAAAAAGTAACGTACAAATATACAATCACACAACTTACAGACCAATTTACCAAGAACACTATATCTAACCTTTCATGCACATAACACGCACACAGTCAAAGCTCACAAAGCCACACAGTACACCAACAAACACATCTCAACACAAACAACACACAATACCAATACAACAAAACTTCTTGGACACACAAATGTACATCACACAACACATACCATACCACTCTAATACAAAAGCACTGCACACAATCTCACCTACTACCTAGATAACACATGTAGCCCAAGAAGAACACACACATAGATAAACAACTGATGTCAGCCAAGAACAACTCCATACTAGGGAAAGAAATGCATGACAAAGATGTAACCATAAAACCAACAACTTGGTTCAAGTAATTATTAAAATGCAAATATTTGTGAAAAAACAAAGGCCATAGGCCAGTCCACAATTCTCAAAGTCTGTATGCACACTATGGGTTCATGTGTGCCCCGAACGTGACTCTTGACTGCCACATAACCTCCACAGGTAGGGGCATCTATGGGGCAGGCAGGCACCTCAGGGGGTTTCCGGTGAGAGTGTTTGAGGGGGGGATTTTGGGTTTAGGAGGAGGGCCTTTGGGATCTGGCTTGGGAGGGGGGGTTGGGCTTGGATTTAGGTTTAGGGGAGGGTTTTTGGCAGGTGAAGGGGCATGGAAACCTGCAAGTGGTCACAGTAGGACTTGGAAGTAGAAGGGCCGGACTTTGGGAGGAACACAGTATGTTTAGGGGTATCACAGGATGGTTGAAGAGTAGGGAAAAGTGCAAACTATGAAAGGAAAGCTTTCTTTGACACACTTGGACGGTCATAGCAAAAGCGTTTGGGTGTGGAGGGAGAGGGAGTGGTTGTAAGAGGTGTCATTGTGGATGTCTTAGGTGACTGTGCAAGGTATTCTTGTGGGTGGTGAGTGTCTGTTGGGTAGGTGAGTGAGGGTTTTTATGTGTCTTGGGGGGTGGAGGTGCCAGGGGATGCCGTGGTGACTGCAGTTGGTGACTGCAGGTTTGATGGATGTGCAGCATGTAGGCATGTCTGTGGTTGTGGTGTCTGCGGCTGTGGTGACTGGGGTGGATGTCTGAGGGTCTGCTGTGATGCTGTCTGTGGGTAGGAAAGGTGTAGTGGCTAGATCTGTGAATGTTGGTGTGGTGTGTGCAGGCGTGTCGTGTGCTGTCTGTGATGTTGGGGGTGGTGGGGGTATCAGGGCAGGTTGTGACTGTTGCTGTGTATGCAAGTGGATGGTGCTTGTGTGCATGCCGGTGATGTGTCTTGTGGTTTTTGCGTTTGTCTGAGCTACCCTTGAATGTTGAGGTGGATGTATGGTTGTCTGTTAGTGTGCTTTGGCTAGGTCAGTAAAGAGGGGTTTGGGATTTGGAAGAAGAAGTTGGAGGAGGGATGGTAGACAAAGGGTGACTGGCTGCCATTAGTATGGAGGCCAGAGCCTTAAAGGATCTCTGGAGGCCAGCTAGTGCACTGTGAATGCCCTCCAGGAATGTATTACTCTGGTGTATCTGAGTTGCCAGTCCGTGGATGGCATTCACGATGGTCAACTGATCCACAGAGATTGACCTCAGGAGGTCAATAGCCTCCTCACTGAGGGCAGCAGGGCTGACCGAGGCAGGAGAAGAGGTGCCTGTGGTAAAGGAGTGGTCCACCCTCTTGGGTGAGCGACCATGGCTAACTGGGTGGGGAGCTACAGGGAGGGCGGCGGTAATAAGGGGAGTGGTGGACAGAGATGGTGCTGGGGTGGTCCCAGATGGGTCCACCACAACTAGGGAGTGGCCACTGGAGAAGGATTCAGAAGATGAAGACGTGGATCCTGTCTCCTCCGTGGCACTTCGCTCGCCCTCTGGGCCACTGGGTACCTCGGTGTTGGTGGTATCAGGACTCTGGGTCCCATGGCTGTCAGCTTCCCCACTTGGCTCTGCCCTGTCTCCTTGGCCTGCTGATGCAGAGAAACAGAGAGAGAGAGAGAAAGAGTCATCACATTTTTAACATACACATACATTACATAAAATACAACATTCACAACACAATGCTGTTAACTAACAACACAATATTATGCCTTACCCTAATCCACAATTGCCAAGTAGATCACCAGTAGTCATGTCACATGAAAGTAAATTCATCTCACTTCTAATACTACACAGGATGTAACTTTGCAATCACATACCGAACATGTGGCACTGTGCTTAACATTCACAATGTCAAATACCTCTGAAGAAATCACTACATGTGGCATACCCAAATTCTGAGCCTGATATCATAATATAGCTTGTCATGCAAACATTTATCAAAAGTAACTTTAAGAGGGCTGTAAAGAATTTGCCAACACACTAATGTTACCCATTGACACCCAGGTAAAAATGACATGTCCAGCAATAGGGGCCTACTTAGCACACAGGATACACCCACAGATAACCACAAGGAGCATGCCAACACCTTCAGTACAATGGACACTAATCATGTGCATAAAAGCCACTTACTACTCCTTTACTCATGATGAGTATACAATTTAACATGAATACATCACAAAACCTACATCACTTACAAATGTACAGGCATGTCTAACCTAATACCCCAGGACAGAAGTAACACTGACAATCCACTACCATGATTGACACATACACCTAGAGTGCAGCAAATTGACTCACAAGATATCCCATTGCATCCAACCTGTGTTCATCAAATGGAGCCCCAGCTAAACTATAAAGTGAGGCAGGAATGAGCTGATCAATTGAAGAATCTGCCTCAACTACCCCAGATTAGCAAAGGGAGAGTCCTCATCATAACAATAGGCAAGACGTTACAATTGACACATGATGTAGGTGCAAAACAGTATATGTTGCACCCATATAGGTATGGCACAGCCCAATGTAGCATGAACAAAATACATGGTCTAAGGGATCAGCAGGCTAGCCACTTACCTTCTCCACACCATATACATGGTACAAATTGTTTGTAAACATATGTCAATGATGTATCTAATACTGTTAATACTTGATTACCACCATGCTATTCACGATGTAGGATGTCAACCCTGATCAACCATCACAATTGCCAATGTATAGTTCAGACAAAACAATGCGTACACCACCTTACACCTAAATGGTAGTGTAGTAAATATACCATGTGAGAATCCTGTTTGTGATGACAGCCTCACATGAAGTTGCCAATGATATCAAGACACAGCATAACTTGGCCCTGTTACTCACCTATCAGACCAAATGTTGTAAATAGAGCTAGAGGCAGTGGAATAGGACTGGTCAGAGACCAAAGAGTTGGACAACTTACCAATTGGGTATATGGACTGTGGAACAGTGGGAGGGAAGGATGACACTGTAGATTACACATATGTATAGCAGTGTAGAGGTATACATATGACACTGTCACACGTGCATAACCACATGCTGTCATACTTTGTGGTTGACATTGGTGAGTTACATGGCCCTATTCACAGTACTATGTCCGCATCTATGTATCAAAGTTGGCAACTGTAGTAGTATGTCTCCCTAGGTGACCCTTTACCATTTACCACATTGTCACAGATGAGCTACTCAGTCATCATACACTTAACTGGCATAGGCATAAACACATGTTAAGTCAGTACTTACCCCGTGTGGCTGCTGTGCTGCCCTCAAACACCCATCTACCTCAGGGTGGGCCACTGCCAAAATGCAGGCCATTAGGGGGGTCAGGGTCGGACGGACACACCTCCCTCATTGGGAGGACATCCCCAACTAGGCCTCTGCGTTCTTTTGAGCCCAGGATCTCAGGTCCTCCCACCGCTTCCTACACTTGATGCTCTGCCAGCTGTGGACCCCCAGGGTCCTCACTTGCATGGCGATGGCAGGCCAGATTCCCTTTTTGTGATGGGCATTAACCTGCATGAATGACACAGAAAGAAGCAAAAAGTCAGGTCCACATGCACTATACCAGCACAAGTGGACATATACCAAGTGACAATCCTGTTTGGGATGACAGCCTCACATGAAGTTGCCAATGATATGAGGACACAGGATAACTTAGTACACAGTACTATGTATAGTACTATGTCCACTATGTCCACAAGTGGACAGAACACTTAAGTGACAGCAAGTAGGAAAGCATTAGCATACTCTCAGTTCACACTCATGCACACTTGATCATCTGCATTAATCAACACCTACACAACTTCACATTTCAGGTACACCATCATACACCCCAACTAACACACATTGGTATCCCATTGGACTCATCTGCTCCTCTGGTGCACCATATAGCTGTTCATACAGGGGTAGGACCTCTTCCTCAGGGGTGAAGGCTGGGCCCTATCACCTGCAGCACGTGGCATGATAGCTCCCAGAGGCACTACACACCAGTTCAGGTAGTGGAGGTCTTGCTGGCAGCAATGTCAGGAGTAAAGTGTGCAATACTGCAGATGATGGCGGTCACATCCACCACATACAGGACTGTCACCACCGGCTGACATCACCATTGACCCAAGCCCGCCACAGGCAGCAATGTGTTCCAATGGCTATTCACACAACGGTTGTGACCACCTACCGTTATGATGACATTCGCTGGCGGAGTTAGGTAACTCCCACATGCCCAGTACAATAGGTCAGGTAGGTGCCATTTTGAGCAAATTTCATGTATGGATAAGCTTTTGAATCTGTGTCCTTACAAACCCCTATATTGTGCTAATTATCAGTAATCAAATTCTTCAGGTTTCTTGGTCTATTTGTGCATGAGAGTCATTAAATCATTGTAACAGAGGGATATGTGCTGATACAAATGTACACATATTCTCAACATACTATGTGTGTTGCTTATGTAGATAATGTGTGCAAAATGTGTTTCACATACTAAGTCAGTTGGACCAACAAACACTGACAGTCACAGATTGATATGCATGTACATTATGTTAGATAATTGAGAGAATGTGCAACAAGGGGAGTGACATAGAATGCATAGCAATTTGTGGTTCTGTAAATGGCAGATGTTATAACCAACCTTGATTGTAGCTATGTGTAAGTTGTATATGTACATGTTCATTCCTGCAGACCTGCAGACCATGGAAAAAAGATGTACTATCCAGACATATGGGCTGAATAGCCATACTATCATGGATCTTTCTGATCAGTTGGAGCCTGATCTGATAGCTGCCATTCTCAATCCCTGTAGCACACCTCCCATTGTTCAAGTGATGTCAGTGCTACATTTCCTGGCCACTGGGTCATTTCAGAATACAGAGGCCCTGACTGTAGGGATGTCTCATCCCATGTTCAGACTGGTTTTGAAGGATGTTCTGTGAGCTTTGTTGAAATACTTGGAAAGATACATCAGATTTTCCCAACATGCGGATTTGGCCTGTGTGAAGGCAGAGTTTTATGCAATGGGGTACACTCCACATGTGGTTGGAGCCATAGGTGGCTCCCATGTAGCCTTGGTTACCCCCTGTACCAATAAACAGGTATATAGGAACAGGAAAACCTATCACTTCATCAACATTCAAGTTGTATGTTTGGCAGACCAGTACATTTCACAAGTCAGTGCAAAGTTTCCAGAATCAGTCCATGATTCCTTCATCATGCGGAACAGCAATATCCCACTGCTGAAGACACAAATCACCACAGAGAGGGTCTGGCTGGTTGGTAAGTCAGACTTGACATGTGTGCTTGCAAAGTTTATCTCCTGCAACAATTGTGCAAATCCTTGATTTATGTTTGTGCATTCATACCTATTTGCTTACAGGTGACTGTAGCTGTCCTAACTGCCCTTTTTGTAGAACCAGTGAAGTACCATACCACGCCAGGGGAAGTCCGCTACAATGAGGCCCACAGAAGGACAAGGCGCATCGTAGAGGAGACTTTTGGGCTCCTGAAGGCAAGATTTCGCTGCCTGGACAGATCAAGAGGAGTCATCCTCTACTCATCCAACAAGGTATCTCAAACGATAGTTGCCTGCTGCATGCTCCACAATCTTGCCCTGAGACGTCAGATACCATTCCTACAAGATGAGGGGTAGCCAGCAGTACCTGTGGGTGAAAATGCTGAATTGACAAGTGATGATCAGCAAGATGACAAAGAAGCAGGAGACTCCAGGGCACATCTCATCAATCAGTACTTCAACTGACTCAAGGTATGTGATGTAGTCCTGATGCAGTGATTAAAAATATTAACCTAGGATTTATGTGTAGCATGTCGCCTCCTCTTTACCATCAGCTATTAGGTATTAGGTAGCTGAAATGCCTATGAGTGAGTTGCGCATACAGACTGTAATGTGGTTTTGTGGAAAGTCAGTGACAGTGTCATGTATTGTTAATGCACTTTCAAAGTCACTCTTATGAACATGACTTGTCTGAACTGAGGAATGTTTTCTGCTATGGTCTATCCGTCATCTATGCCAATCACAGATTTGGTGACTTCCAGTTTGACTCATCATCATTGTCAAGTCACAGACTGTGTCAAATGCAGATGGGAATTGCAGGCACACATGAGAAGTGGACATGGCTGAAAACAGGTAATGAATGAAATGAGTATGTGAAATGTAAGTTACATGGCCAGACTGTCAGGACTCCAGGGTGGAATTGTATCTACCCATCAAGATTACCTATAGGGTACTAGGGCCCGTATTTATACTTTTTTTAGCGCTGCATTTGCACCGCTTTTTGACGCAAAAACAGCGCAAACTTGCAAAATACCATTGTATTTTGTAGGTTTGCGCCGTTTTGCGTCAAGAAGCGGCGCAAATGCGGCGCTAAAAAAAGTATAAATACGGGCCTAGAGGTGGTCAAATGGTGCAATTGGTGTGTCCATATGTGTTTGGGCATATGAAAATGAATAAACAACCATGCACTCTAACATCACAATGTTTTCTGTTGCATGTAACCTACCCTGAACCTACCTGCCAGTGTGTTCCTAGTTCGCAGACCAATGTGCATGTTTCTGTGGACTGACATAGGCGAGTGGCAACCCTACAGGTATGTGATCAATGTAAGTGAAAGATCCCTGGACTGGGGCCATCAGCACAGATGTCTTTCTGTACCTGGGGGTATATATATTAGGAAGCAAAGGTATGGTCATGTGATAACGCTTTACCAGGTGATACAAATGGACCATTCTGTATCCCTTCTGACTTGTAGGAAGAGTGATATGTCCCTAACTTCTGAATCCTGTGGATTACCAGTGTCTGCCACCGTAGCAAATATCTTGATGTCACTATCAGTTATGCTCAATGTGCTGTTTGCATGTCTACCAATAAATGTGTGTAGATGTAGCGTACAAAGGTTTTTGAATCTGTCCATGTTTAAATCCTAATGTAATTTATCTTATGCTGATAGTGTCCATGTGTGATGTCCATAACATAGATTGTACAATACAGACAGACATATTGATAGCAGGGTTGTCATGCATCACAGTTGTACATAGTTGATAAATGACACATACACAGGACCTGTGTTAAAATGTGATTTGTTGTGAACAGTTCCGCAATATATGTGACAAGTAACTTACAATGACACAACATAAACAGTGAAGGGTTCAGTCATGGTGGCTGGTATCATGAGGGTAGCTGCTACACTATTGGGATACACAAGTCCAGAGTCCTTGTACCATGGAAAATGGAGTATGCTTTAAGAACAGTCAAGAGGGTGTACCTGTGGCCCGCAAGGGGAACAAGCCTGGGGAGGTTCACATCCTGGCAGTAGGTTTAGTCTTGGCATCTGCTCCTCCTGGATGACTGGGTGGACGTCCACGTTTGTGGGGGGTGGGGTTCTTTTGCTACAGAGGATGGGATTTCTGAGACACGTCCTTCACCTGTCAGTGCTTCCACTCCACTATCAGCCGCAGTAGTAGAATGGCTTGTAGACTTATTGCTAGTGGAAGAGGTCTGCTTTTGTGCTTCAATCCTACTCAGGGTAGTGTTGATGTCCCTCAGCACCCCAGCAATGGAAGCCAGGCAGGTATTTTGTGCCTGTCACTGCTGTATGACTTCCTGGTGGTGGCCCATCTGCAGCTGTTGGATTTCCCCCATCATGGTGATTACCTGGCCCATCATGCCATGGGAATTTTTGTATGCTCCCAAGACGTAGGAGATGGTTTCCTGGTCAGTATTGTCCCTTTGAACCCCTATCCAATGGCCCACAGCATCCCTCCCATGTACCCTAACCGCACACACCTGTACCTCTGGCACAGTGTGCCCACTCCCAGTGGTGGCAGGTCCATCATAGTCAGGGGTGACAAGAGGAGACTTAGGTACCTGTGCTGTCGGGCACACAATGGGTGATACAGTCCTTAGCACACAGGTTTTTTGGGCGAATGGTTGCCTGTGATGTAGATGCAACAGGGCTGGAAGGCTGGAAGGAGTTGATGTGGGCAGGGTGAGGCTGACAGTTGTTGACTGACCAGGTGTCCCTGATGAGCCAGGTTTGTCTTCTTCAGTGTCTACACATCCAGGGGTGTTGTCCTCACTGGGACCTTCATCCATAGGGGTTGTGGCAGTTTCTGGTATCCTGTCCGAGGTTACCTGTGGGAGAAGTGGAACACATAGTTGCTGTTACATTTAGGGTACGGTTGATGTTATGTGAGATGCAAACAGTGCCTTAACATGATCACCAGAAATGACAATGACAGCTACTGCACAATCTTGTTTTGTACAACATGAGACTCTGTAATTTCAATACCATACACCATGCTTGTGGCTGAAACAATGTTGGTAGTGATTGGACTGCTGATACCATCTTATGTTGTCTGATTATTGCCATAGGTATTCATCTTTGTTGCCTACTGAAGTGTCTGACATGACACATGGCGCAATAAAGAGGTGTACAATGCACACTAGTGTCAGAGTAGTGATATAGTATGGGAGTATGCAATAGACATTGACCTGTAACTTTTACATCAAGATTTCCTTCCCAGGTGAGTATTTTTTAATCTTAGGAATCTTTAGTCTATTGGCATTGCGGTGGTGAAGATGGTGTGGTTGTGTTCAAAGATAAAAGGCTGGAGTAAAAGGTAAGTGGTGAAGTGTAGGTGCTTTGATGTGAGTGGGTGACAGTTGTGGATTGTGTGTGGTAGTAAAATGTGTGTTGTATATGTTGTATAGGTGTGTGATGTGTGCGTAGTGAAATATGTGTGAATGTCTATTGTTGGTTTTCCTATTTCATTGTACAATTTTGCTTGTCTGTGGCTGTGTGTGGTGTTCAGGTTGCAAAGGATTGTGGGTTGTGTAGGGGTGTGTTATATAGTACAAGGAGTATGTGTGTTGTGTCTGTGGATGTGTGTCAGCTGTGAGGTATTCAAACTATCCAATGTTGTGCTGAGTTCATTGTGCTGTGAGTTGAGGCAGTCACGGTTTGCATTGCAAATGGTTTTCTGCAATGGAAGTACTACTCTTGTGATTTGTGGATCGTAATCTAGTGGGTGGATTTCAGCCAGACTGGTGGGGCTGATGGTGGCGCCACCTCTTTTCCATCCTCCAATGTCCTGAGAGTTTCAGAAATGAGGTTTTAAAGGACTTCTCAGTGTGTCTCTTAATACGGCGGCCACCAACATTGCGGTCTTTTGGCGCCCACCACCGTGGTGGTTTTACTGTCAGACCGCCAAAGTCATAATCAGGCCCTTATTGTCCAACACCTTCCCCCAAATTGTTTATGTTGTAGGGGGAATTATAAATTTCACCCATGTAGTGCTCAAATTGGTTCAGATCAGAGTGGGTATAGTAAATATCACTGCTTTAGTGTCCAACACCTATGTACACATTGGTTTTGGTTGGATTGGGAATAGTAAATGTCACCCCTTTACTTTCTAACACCTTCGTCCAGATTGGTTGAGATTGGATCAAGGATGGTAAACATCACCCCTTTAGTGTCCAACATCTTTCCACAAATTGGTTTTGGTTGGAGTGTGAATTGCAAATGTCACCCCTTTAGTGTACAGCACCTGCCCCCAAATTGCTTTAGGTTGGAGTGGGAATAGCAAGTGGTATTCCTTCAGTGTCAAACACCTTCTTCAGGTTTAATATAATAAAGAGATGTCATACATTTTTTTAATTTGTATTTGTTTTTTCATTTTAATTTATTGTAAAGTTTTACATTTTGAAAAATATATAGAAATATACAAAAAACAAAGTGAAGTAATGAAAACCTTTTTTTATTAATAGTTGACCATTAAAAACAAGTAAATCATATTTTAAATTCATTTGTATGTTGTGAATTTGCAATTCTTATCTTTCATTGTTAACATTTTTTTTACATTTATTATCTTTTTACAAACATTTAATAACATTATTTCAACATGTTTTATTAGTGTATACTGAGTAGTTGTATATATTTCATACTATTATTTAATTCATACTTCACAGTTTTTTTAAATTTTTTGTAACATTGTTTTAGATGTATTACATTTTTCATACTTCTTTATAGTTTTTAAACATTTATTGAACATTTATGCAATATTTTTCATTAATTTCTATGGGAAAACAGCCTTTTTTTGTTTCTTGTAGCAGCCATTTTTTTAACTACTACTTTCTATTTTGTATTCTATTTGTGTTATTTTGAGTCTATTTTCCTGGAACCAGGTCGCCGTAAAGTGCTGCTCTTTGTCAGAATAGGAAAGTCTTTTTTTAAGTGTTTTGAGTAGGGGGGGATTTAGGAGTGATCTTTAAACATTGGTTGTGGTGCTGTTTGTGGATTTCTGCTACATTTACATGTATTGTTGTCAGTATTATACACTAGCTTGTCATTTTACATGTTTTACATTGGTTTAGTAAATTGTGAATATGTTATGGTAAATTATGTGATGCTTATATTCTGATGATTAAATGTAATGTATATGTATATTTGGGAGTATAATGTGTTGTGGAGGTGGGTTTTAGCTTTTATTTTGCAGGTTTGTTTCTGTGAACGCTTTCTATGTGTATTTGAAGTTTAGGTTGTTTTTAAGGAAATCTGTTTGGGTTTATTGTACACCAATGCTTTTTACTTCGATTATCTTTTTTGGGTTACATAGAGTGGCTCTTTTTTACACACTTTTTCAGGTTTTTTATGGAACCTAGAGACTTTGGATTGCTTCAAGGGATTTCAATTGGATTCTTATATTTTTGTATTTTCTTTTGGGCTTTTTGGATCCATTTACTTACTTTTTTGTGAAGTACTATTTTTTCTTATGTGGAGATGGAATAAGATATGCTGCTACAGAACAGTGAGTTTTATTTCTCTCTTTTATTTTGGGTTAAACATGTGATATATCTTTTATGTTATGTTTATTTGGCTATTATGTTGAATTGCTTTGAATATGTGTTGTATTTATTTGATGTGATGTTTTGAATTAGCTTTTAAATTTTGTTTGGTTTATATTTGTTTTAAGTAATTAATATACATATTTAATAAAGAAGTGTTTATTAGGATTGCGATTTTAAATAATTGTTTCAATGATGTGATACAATATTATATTTATGACTTAGAAAATAAGGATTTGTTATGTTGGTTTACTATTTGTAACAGTTTTTGAAGACTTTGGAAAGTTTTCATTTATTTTATAGTATGGATTTGGCTATCACTTCCAGGTAGGTAACTTCTTACTATTTATGAAGAGTATAACTTTAACCACATGTGTGCACATGTCACCTAATGACTGATACACGCACTCACTCCCTGGTGCGTATGTCTGCCATTGGCGGACATCGATGAAGGTTAAAAAGGATCCTTTGGTGAAAAGCACAGGAGGATTCCTTTTTCTAGTATGGGGGGAGATGCTGAATCCCTTCCACATCTCTCACCGAGCCTCTCTCGCCCATCTGTGATGTCAGTGAGGCACGAGGCATCCAATTTTTGTTTAATTACGGATATTCTGGAATTATCTTTTTTCTGACTTTTTTCTGTCTTTCATTGACAATTTCATCATTATCATAGGCTATAGCTCTGCCCCTCCATTAAGCAAAGTGTTTGGTTGGCTTAACTACCTGCCGTTTCTAACACTGAGCACCAAAAAATGCTCAGAGTGATTTTTTTGATAGAAGACACCGCAGTGCTAACGGAACTGTAACAATGTATTGCGATTGCATTTTTTTAATTAAAAGAAATTAAGGGGAGGTGTACCTCGCATCTAAAATCTGTATAATGTGTTTTCTAGCCACACCGAGCACCAATGGAGCCGGCTCAAGTTCCGCTACAGGACCAGATAGAGCAGGTGGGAAGCGGTGGCAGGGACGGGCGGTGGTAATTCACATTGTTTGCTTGTTGACAATTACTATTACACACTAGCTACAAGGGCATCGTTATGACTGTGAACCCTCAGCATTACATTTACAACAGTGGTTGGGATACTTATGACCTCTTCTATCTGCAACTCAACAAAAGTACACATAATGTACGCTAAAAATGATTGCTTGATGGAAACAGGAAAGAACAGAAGGTTAAAAGAAAGGATGGGTGAAATGAGTGAAAGGAAAGGATGTGTGGGGCAGTGAAAGGCTGCATGGGTAAGTATTGGGCAAATGGATGGATGGGTGAAAGGATGATTGAATGAATGGGTGGATAGTAGATACTGAATTGATGGATAATGGATTTTGGTGAAATACTGGAAAGTAAAGCTTAAATCATGGTTGGCAATGCATTACTATAATAGGAAGAATGAAAGGGTGATTGTGTAATTGCTTGGATGAATAAACAAGGGAATTCTTCTGTAGAGGGCACTCCACTTACTTTATGTTTTATGGTTATCAAAGCTATGGTTCAAAGTGTAGGGCATTTTATTTGTTGTGCTATCCCTTGACTCACTCTAATTGTCAAATGAGGCAGATATGTATTCCACCCATCATCATCATTCATCAGCCCCCTCCTTGTCCATGGCATTTTGCCACCCATTACCAAAGAAGTGCAGTATGGTTCAATTCATTCCTGCAGAGTTGGCTGTGCAATTTACACCTGCTTCAGTTAATGTAGCATTTACAAACTTTTCAATGCATTGCAAACCAAACACACAAGGTGTGTTGTCTTCCCTTGGCCCACTCATTCGCCTCTTAGGATGTCACTTCTTTATCCTTTCCTAAGTTCTTCCAGCCCAGCCTATCAAACAAATGGAAAAGTCCATTTTTGTCATGTGCCACATTTTTTGTGGCTATGTGAAGTGTTTCCAAAATATATTTCATGGTTTCCCATAGCAGATTTATTTTATGCCTGTTCAGAATATTCACTTTACACTTTTATTTACAAAGTGACTGAATAAGCCAAATCTTAGGCATGTGATGAATCGGCAGTCATTGACACTCCTCTATTCTATAGCAAAAGCTCTACCTATCCACCTAATCCCTCTGCCTTACTCTGTAGTAGAGTAAGTCAAGTTTCCTTTCCTTACTGCCCAGTGAATGAACTTATTGGAAAGAAGTTGTGGTGGTGGGCAATGCCAGTGAGTAAAGTGGGACTGGTAGGTTCCAGATTTAATTTCAAGTTTGGCATAAGGGATACTCTGTGATGAAGGTGCCAAATACAATCTATATAGCCCGTTCCTTTTCCCTTCAGTGCAGTGTATCGTTTTCCTGACTGTCTACTTATGGCAGATAGGATAAATAATATATCCACATTTTATACATGACATGTATGACATATCTTATTTATTCATCTGCCTCTTTGGAGCCACAGTAGAAACTAGGGGGCAGATTAGGAATTTGGCAGACGGAAACACCTGTCTGCCAAACTCCTGATGTGCTGGCAACCTCCCCGCCAGCCCCATTACAACTTTCCCACTGGGCTAACCAGCAGGTCTGTCCCATGGGAAAGATGCAGCAGCATTGCTGAAGGCTCCTAATGAAGCCGGCGGCAATGCTGCTGCAAGGAGGGAGCACCTGCACCCTTGAAATGAGTACTGCTGCACAGACAGTGTACATTTCAAGGGTGCTGGGCAGAGGGATACCTGCTCCGCCAATGCCATGGACATGTGCAGTGCAGGGGCTCCTCTGTAGTCCCGTGCACTTGTTCTCCGCTAGCCTTTTCATGGCAATTCAACGGCTATGAAAAGGTTGGCGGAAAACAAGGTTATAATCAGCAGGATGGCTCAGAGTTCAGGGTCTCCCTGGCTGATTACAACCTGCACCACCATCACCCCGTCGGGATCTGAGATCTTGGCAGGGACAGCGGCTAGTTGACGGGTCTGCCCACCAACCAGCGGCAATCTGACAGCTACCGCGAGGCTGACGGTCTTCAAACTACCAGCCTTGTGACCAGGCCCTAAGTGAAAGGCATTTGGGGAAGAGCAGGGCCCTTGGCATTAAAGATAGATAATTGTCAACTACAGCTGCCCTAACTGCAGACAGTAGCAAACTGCTCTAAGTTCTGGCTAGCATGCCTCCATTATTTGCCAAAAAACTTGGACTCCATAGTCCATAATGCCATACTCATAAATGAGAGGTAATTAATTTGTATTTCTCCATTAAAAGTGTTTGTTTAGTTACTAGAAAAGCCTTTAAAAGAAAAAGAAATGAAATCACTTTTTTTTTAAATCTGGTGTTATTCTGCCTTAATTCTTTTTTGCCAGACATTCAGTCCTTTATATGTGAGCCATGTGTGGATAAACAAATAAAATTGGCCCTGTGACTCTCCTAATCATAATCACATAAAAATGCAATGCCCCCAGGGCACCAGCAATGTAGTGCTACTGTGCCACCCACTACCTGCTTTTGAAGAAGTGTTCGTTCAGAGCATTGTTTACAATTTGTCTTTTTTATTTTTGTTGATATAGCTACACCTGCGGGATGACCACCAACTAGGCAGGAGATAGCAGCCCATCTGTGACAGCAGAGACTAGAGAACATCCAGGTCGAATACCGGAGGCTGGTGGTCCTGGAGGAGGAATAAGCTGAAATAGCTGCCTTGGACCAGGGACCCAGCCCAGTATTAGACTAGCGCCAGCCTCCCGGCCACTACAGTGCTGCCACAAGCAGTCAGGTTCCCTGACTGCCACTGTTGCCACCACTCCGGCTCGGACATGCTATTCCAGGTATGTTTCCTGCAGTGGCTCCACCACATTGAAAGCTGGGTAGGAGACATAGAGCAGAGGATTGAGCAGCTCCAGATCCGTATGGACAATTCCCTCTTCTAAGCCCTTTTTTAATTTTTTTTTTTTGGTGAGAGGGACTTGTTGTGGGTGGAGGGGTGTTGGGACCAGGCTTCACCTTGGACTTTAGTTGGACTTTTTAGGGATGTGACTATTTGTTTTGGGAGAGGGGTGGGCCTGTAGTGTGTGGAAAGGGTGGGTTTTTGCATTTGTTAAAAATAAGGGGAGGATAATTTATTTTGCTTGATTTAAGCTTCAAATGTTTATTTTAGTTTGTACTCCTGTCTTTTAGTGAAGCCTGTTTTCTAAATTTGCTACAAAAGTGTATATAATTTACTTATGCACATATACTACTGCTCACTGCAACTATACTAACCAATTTGGGATGATTGCCATTGCCTATTTTGCCTACAAAAACCAAGACACACACAGACATCTTCTTCAGTTAATTACTAACTAAACAGGTTGACTTTTTTTTTTTTTTGCTTCTGATTTCCCACATCTTGAGCAATCCGGGTCAGACTGTGGGAACATGCGCTTAATCCTGGCTGGGGTTAGATATGTCTGGTGTAAGTAATTAAATTGAGTGTATCGGAAACAAGTGTTTTTCCGACACCTCTTGTATGGATGCGAGTGCCGTAGTCCATGCTTGCTTATTCAATGGTGAGGGCAAAACCGCCTCCCACCTAGTCCTCGCCTGTGTCTGCACCTCCTCTGGACAAGCTTGTAATGTTTTATATGTCCAGGATATATCGGATTGTGTGCCCGCTCCCAGTAACAACTCATGTAGAACCGATGTCACTTGTGGTTCGTTGTTGCCATTCCCCCATGTATTGCGCACTAGATGCTGCAGCGCCCCGTATGCAAGAAATCCGTCCCGCCCTAGGTTGTGTGCACTCGCTAGTGCCTCATATGATAAAAAACGTTCCTCCCCGAAAATGTCTCTGTTAGAAATGGGGTTTCTGGTTGGCTAGGGTATGCACCTCAGCCAGGCAGAACTTACCCACTCTAGTCAGGGCAAGGGAGTTACACGTCCAAGATAACCCCTGCTCACCCCCTTGGTAGCTTGACACGAGCAGTCAGGCTTAACCCAGAGGCAATGTGTAAAGCGTTTGCACAACACACACAACACACGTGACACAATATCCCCACCACAAAGGAAACACAACACCAGATTATATGAAAATATACTGTATTGCACACAAGGCAATAATCAGAACAAACATCACATATCAGGACTATCCTGCTACCTTAGCAGTTGTCAGAACGTTACACATTAGTTACTCTGCAACCTAGCAGTAGTCACACATAAATCACAGGTTACTCAGTATTCTGCAACATAAGCAGTAGTCAGGAAAACACGTTATTACATCACAGCACTTGTCATAAGAATATCATAAAATACCCATAGTAGGAACATTAGAAAACATATGGCAAGTTAGAAAAACATATTAGCAAGCATGTCCATAAAAGGAACATTTGCATACACATATGTAAAAACATCAAACGCAGGTAGGTAATATATGAATCAAACAAAAGTCTGTAGAAAGAACTTTGGATTGCAACTATATTGGTCCTTTAAACAGTACCTGGTTGGATGAAGGCACCTCCAGTGCCTAGAAGGCGAACAATGGGGCCCCCGGCGCTCCTGTGCGCAAAACGGGGGCCTTCCTTGTACCCTGGGGTCAGAGGAGGGCGACATGCACCTCCTCTCTTTTATAGACAGGCCCCTCCGGGGACCCTGATTACTGGCGGGCCCCCAGGGCCTCAACTGGCCCTCACGAGGGGGGCCAAAGCCAGCAAAAACAACTTAGGGCAGGAGGGGGGCAACACGCACCCCCTCCGGTTTAATGACAGGCCCTTCCCGGGACCCGCAATCTCTGGGGGCCCCCGGTCCTCCACTGGCCCTTCCACCAAGGGGGGGCCCACAATAATGTCCGTTTTACCTATCAGCAGAAAAGGAGCGTCCTGCTCCTAACGCAGAGGCCAGGGGGAAGGGGGCACTCCCCGCACCTTCCCCTGGTCCTGCCGTGAAGCCACAAGAAGATCGGACCCCTCCTGGGGCCCGAACAGACACTCGCCTGCACCCGATGCGGTGCACGAGTGTTCTTCCAGCTTCCCGGGCTGCTGCGGTGATCTTATTTGAAGGGGCACAATGCAGCAAGGAGCCTACGAGCTCCCAAGGCTCCATAAGCGAGCTGCAATCAGCGCTATGGCAGCCGCAACCACGGAGAAGCACCCCTCGTGAAGAAATGGATGCAGGGGTCAGGGGCCACAGCACCCTGCCCCTAGGGAGCAGAATCTTAAGACAAGGTCCTCAGGTGGAGGGCCCAGCTACAGGCCAGCACAAGGGAACAGCAGCAAGTGGCAAGTCCTTCACAGTGACCAGGCAGGTCACAGGTCAGCACAGCAGCAGCAGTCCATGGCGGTTCCTGGTGAGTCCTTTCAGCCTTTGGTGTCCAGTTCCAAGATGATTCCAAGAGTCTTCAAATTGTGGGAAAAATTCCCCTGTACTTATAGTCAGTTCTTACAGCATTTTACAATGGTAGGGAGAGGAGGTTCCAGCCAGTTACAACTGGTTCTGGGAGTGCCCCCTCTCTCCTTTCAGCACAGGCTCCAAAAAATCAGTGGGGGGTTAACGACCCTATTGTGTGAGGCCAGGGCACAGCCTTTACAAATGTAGGTGTGCCCCGCCTCTCCCTTCTCTCAGCCCAGGAAGACTATTCAGTATGCAGATGCACCTCTGTGGCACCTCCACCCTCCCTGTGTACAGGCTGTCTGAAAAGTATGCACAAAGCCCCAACTGTCACTCTGCCCAGACGTGGATTGGAGTCAAGCTGCAAAACACCAGAGTCATAAGCACAGATAAATGCGCACTTTCTAGAAGTGGCATTTCTGTGATAGTAATAAAAAATATACCCACACCAGTAAGCAGTATTTATTATCACCATCACAACCATACCAAACACGCCTAACCTACCCCTCATAAATCAGACAATACCCTTTACACATAAGGCAGGGCATTTCTAATGCAATCCTATGAGAAGGCAGCACTCACAGCAGTGAGACACCAAGTTAGGCTTTTTGTCACTACCAGGACAGGCCATGCAATATGGCACATGTCCTGCCTTTCTACATACATGGCACCCTGCCCATAGGGCTAGCTAGTGCGTACCTTAGGGGTGACTTACATGTAGTAAAAGGGGAGTTCTGCGCCTGGCAAGTAAGTTTAGATGGCAGGTCCCTGTGGCAGAAAACTGTACACACAGGCCCTGCGCTAGCAGGCCTGAGACAGGTTTGACAGTCTACTTCAGTGGGTGGCGCAAGCAGCGCTGCAGGCCCACTAGTAGTATTTAATTTACAGGCCCTGGGTATAGAGATACCACTGTACAAGAGACTTATAGGTAAATTAAATATGCCAATTAGGTATAAGCCAATCATACCAACTTTAGATGGGAGAGCACCTGTACTTTAGCACTGGTCAGCAGTGATAAAGTGCTCAGAGTCCTAGAGCCAACAGCGAGAGGTCAGAAAAACCAGGAGAAAGGAGGCAAAAAGACTGGGGATGACCCTATGTAAGGCAAAAGGTCCAACAGTCTCCTATAGTTTGTATACCCTTTGTGGACCAGGCAGCCAGACCATGTTGTCCACTTATCTTGTCTATTCTGGGGATGGGTAACAGGGGGACCCTTGGTGAGTATGGCAGTAACCGCCTTCGCGCCAGACCCGATCAGCTACACTCATCAAAGTATTACTGAGATGCAGAGGGCCGTCCCGACCAATAAGCCAACTGAGTAGGTGTGAGTGTCCCAGTGAAGCACCCACTGTGCGGCCCTCCGAGCCGAGGGGATCGCACAGCCAACCCATAATCCAGTGTATCTGCGCAGCTGCATAGTATAGTTCAAACTGCGGCGCTCCCATCCCCCCCTGCTCCAGCGGCAAACAAATCTTGGCTAGGGCCACTCGCCTGCATCCGCTGCCCCATATCAATTCGGTCAACAGGCTAGTCAAAGGTCGAAGAAGGTCTTAGGAATCGCTAGCGGTAAAGCTGAAAAATAATACAATACAAGGGGAGGACAATCATTGTTGCAATTGGACAAAAAGAAAAAAGGGAGCACACTGCCTCACACTCCAGCAAAAAGTTAGCCCCAATGCATCATGGTAAATGCAGTCACTTCGTTTTGTGTTGAAAAAGTAATCAAAAGTCTTTCACCTAAGTAGGTGCAGCAAGTGCTGTGTATCTCTGGACACGTGTTTCTAGGTTTAGCCCGTCATCAGCAGAGAGCAGCCAAGTATGTGGGGTTGCTTGAAATGCCGCCAAAAGTCTTCTCAGGTTTATGTACCACTCACTGGCGCACAGGTGCCTCACCAGAGCTCGTCAGCTCGTTAGCTCAAGGGAGCAGTCATTGGACAAAAAGAAAAAAGGGAGCACACTGCCTCACACTCCAGCAAAAAGTTAGCCCCAATGCATCATGGTAAATGCAGTCACTTCGTTTTGTGTTGAAAAAGTAATCAAAAGTCTTTCACCTAAGTAGGTGCAGCAAGTGCTGTGTATCTCTGGACACGTGTTTCTAGGTTTAGCCCGTCATCAGCAGAGAGCAGCCAAGTATGTGGGGTTGCTTGAAATGCCGCCAAAAGTCTTCTCAGGTTTATGTACCACTCACTGGCGCACAGGTGCCTCACCAGAGCTCGTCAGCTCGTTAGCTCAAGGGAGCAGTCATTGGACAAAAAGAAAAAAGGGAGCACACTGCCTCACACTCCAGCAAAAAGTTAGCCCCAATGCATCATGGTAAATGCAGTCACTTCGTTTTGTTGCAATTGCTACTCTCCCAAAGGGTGACATCGGGAGTGAGCACCAGAAGGGTAACGAGCCTCTTATTGATCTGATCGTCCAACCCAGGTTCACCTCCCTGAGATCCGTGATGTCATGATATATGTGTACCCCTAAGTATTTGAAAGTGATATAATACATCGGCAGAGCGTACGCAGAGATCGCAACCCTCTGCGGTTCCAGAATCGGCTGCATCGGGAATAAACAAGATTTCAACCAATTTACTCGTAGACCGGACAGGTCGCCGACGGAGTCCAACAGGCGTAATAGATCTGGGAGGGATTCGGAGCAGTTACAAAGATACATTAATGCTTCATCCGCGTATAAGGAGATGATCCGATGTTCGTTTCTGTCTAGAATGCCCCAGTGTTGAACCGTGCTTCGTAGCCGCACAGCTAGTGGCTCAATTGCCAGTGCAAACAGGAGTGGCGACAAGGGACAACCCCGTCTTGTGCCTCTACCTATTGCAAACTCCTCTGAAATAATCCCACCATTCTTGACTCTCGCTTTCGGGTCTGTGTATAGAATTGATACCCAGCGCTTGAATATGTTACAGAATCACATGCGCTTCAGTGCCTCCATCAGGAAAAGCCAACCTAGTGTGTCGAATGCCTTTTCTACATCCAAAGAGACCGCGACACATGCATAGTCTGATTCTGGGGTCTCTGCTATAAGCCTCAGAAGGCATTTAATATTGATGAAATGGCTACGGCCGGGTATAAAACCAGAATGATCTGGGTGAACCAGGATTGGCATCAGTGGTAGAAGGTGATTCGCCAACACCTTTTCCAGCAGTTTACAGTTTGAGTTCAGTAGTGACAGGGGGCGATATGACGAACGTCACAGGGAAAGACGACCCAGTTCGAATGCCACAGTCAGCATTTCTACGTATGGTGTAAGCGTCTGTGCAGAGAAAGTTTGATAGTACTCAGCTGGCAGACCGTCCCCCCAAGGAGCTTTATTATGTGCTAATTGTTGCAAAGCTTGTTGGATCTCATCCATTTCTATGGGTTTCTCCAATTCGAATAACTGCATATATGTCAGGCGAGTTAGCTGTGATGCCTGAAAAAATTCATCCATCTGCTCTGGGGGCAGAGGGGGCCCAGCCGCATACACAGTACTGTAGTATTGTCTGAAAGCCTTGTTTATTTCCAACTGCGTATTGACTATTGTTCCAGAATCCAAATGAATGGCGCTTATGGGGGTGTGTTGTTGTTCGCCTTTCACCAGCCAGGCCAGCAGCCTACTAGAGCGGTCCCCCTCGGAATGCAACCGAACTATATGATGTCGGTAATCAAATTGCCTTAGTAGCGAGTCAGCCTCGGCCCATTTTTTTTTCAGCCCAACCACTCCACCCTGGTCTCCCTCACGCGACGCAACCTTCCGCTCCACCCCACGCAGTTCCTCCTCAATATTGTGTAACTTTTGAGTTAATGTGATGATGCCGTCTGGGTAATTATATATAGTATGAGTCTATACTTTCCGCCAACTCCGCTCAGAAAGGGGGGGGTCATGCAACAGGGATAGGTGCAAGCGCTAAGTGGGAATACGTGTGATTGTCCTACCCCATCGTACAGAGGCAACCAGGGGACAATTGCCCGAAAGGGTATTGGCCATATACGATGCTCTATGAAGATAGTGAGTTAGCTCAAATGAGCTCTACAATAAGTCTATACGAGTATGAAGGTGGTGTACCGGGGAAAAGAAGGAGTATTCTCTATCCAGGGGATGCAATCCCCGCCAAACGTCAAGAAGTCTCCTCTCTAGCATCCAAGTTTGCAGTGCCTGAGAAAGTCTCCTGCTGTAGGCTCCCTCGAGCGGCGGGTGAGATCTATCCATGGCTACGTCTGGTACACAATTAAAGTCTCCTCCCCAAATACTGAGCAATGACGGGTCCTGTGTTAGCCGCGCACAGGTGGATGACAGAAAATCTCCCTGCTTGGTGTTAGGTGCATATATACCCGTGATAGCCAGTTGTTTTCCATCATATTCCCCTATTAAGTGTACATATCTGCCGTCCTCATCTATTTGTTTGTGCTTAACCATATAAGGGACTCTGGGGGCAATCCATATTAACACCCCTCTCGCATATGCTGATGTTTTAGTTCCATATATCGATCCCGACCACTTCTTGCCAATATTGCCCAGTTCATGAACTGTAAGATGGGTTTCTTGAAGTATATGTATTTTATGGCATTTGAGGTAAGCATATATTCTACAGCTTTTGGGGATGTTAGCAATGCCTCTCACATTCCAAGTTAAAATATTGTATGTAGCCATGACTGCATTAGTGTGTAGTACCACAATGCACCCCTCCGGGGTGGGAGTCCATTGCATGCTGGGAACCACACACCCATCCACCCACCCCACCCCGCGAGCGTGAAAGAAATAGTGTACTGAGAAGAGATAGAAAGAAATAGAAAAACTTACAGAAAACAAAGCAACAATAAACCTTGTGGCACAACCGGTGCTGACATAGGCACTTGTCCGATCAAGTTCCATTCGGAAACCCATATGGGTGCAGGGGCGTGGCTGGGATAGGACATGGGTCAGCCCGCACTCGTAGCCCATGCGGATAGTCTCACTTCCTTTACGGTCTCGGACACTCCGCCACTCGAGCGAAGCCTCCCTAGTGAAGTAAGATCTGACATGGCAGCGGGCTCTGTCCTCATCAAAGCCACGGGGAGTACATGTATGTCTGGGTCGTGGAGGTCAGGACCGAATATTAGCGGTGATGAAGGGGGACTTAATTGACTCTGTGATGAACCTGAGTCTGTGTTTCTGACTTCACTTCTGATCAATGATTGCGCTGTCGCAAACATGTTGGCCTCTTTTAAGGCTTGTGCCTGTCCGTCCACCGCCTGTGACTTTGGACGGGCGCGCCTCAACCCCAGTGCCCGTTTTCTTCTTCCTCCGAGGGCACAGGGTGAGCCATTCCCCGCGTCTGTCGTCCTCCCCAACTGGGTCCACCAGGCCTTTAGCATATAGCTACATTTATGCACCCTCTGGGGTTGGGAAAATGAGAGTTCTGTCTCCATCCCCCACTCGCAGTCGGGCTGGAAACATGAGGGAGTAAGTGATATGTTTATCTCGTAGCAATTGCTTCACTTTGGTGAAGGAGGCTAGTCTGTGCTGAACTTCCCCTGTATAATCTGGGTAGGCCGTGACCACAGTGTTATCCTTTCGGACAGGACCCAGAGTCCAAAAGCCCTGTAGGAGCTGGTCCCTGTCACAGTAATCTGGATCTGTTGGGCTCACTCCACCACTAACATGGGTGGTACGTTCTGTAACAACACTGTCTCCTTCAACCAGCGCTCCAAGAATAGTTCTGCGTTGGGGAGCTCCGCCCTTTCCGGGATACCCAGGAACCTGACATTGTTCCTGCGCGAACGGCCTTCTGCGTCCTCGGCTCTTCATTGCAATTGTGTTATTTCAGCCTCCATGCGTCTAATTTGAGCTTTCATGTCTGAGATATCAGGTTGGGCCGTTTCGAGTGCTGATTCAGTGATGGTGACTCTGTCCACCAGTTTACGGTGTTCTGTTCGGAGGAAGTTAACTTCCAACACTACTGAGTCGATTTTCCCCTCCAGTGAGGTTTCAGTGTCCAGCACCACCTGCAGCAGCATATCAAACTGCGCTGAGTGTGTGGCCAACATTTCAGACATCCTGTGTAGGGTGTCAACTTGACCACCCATGTCCCCCTCTGAGGATGAGGCTCCAGCTTCTGCTCTGGAATGTGTCTTAGAGAACTTCGGCTTGACCATAGTTGCTTGTGGTGCAGCTGTGTTATTCCCTGAGTATTATACTTGGTTACCGACCCCCGTTGTGCATCATAGAACCCTCTGACTCCGCCGCAGGGCTCAAAACCAGCCTGGGTCACACTAAACCGGCTGATCACGGAAGAGCCAGGCCGCCCCTCCGCCTCTGCTGCATAGAATTGCACCACAAGCAGGCCTTTGCATGCAGCAAACCCAGGGAAGGCCACAGGGACTGCGTTTTCAGGCAGCAAGACCCGGAGAGCCTAAAAGACATGCCCAGAACTGCGGAGTGGGACTTTAAGTTCTAGCCATTCTTCTTCTGATTCTCTGGCTTGTTCAATAATCCACCTCTTATATTTTGAAACACCCCCTTCAGGAAAAAGTGGGAAGAATTTTTTGCAGCATGGCTCAAGTAGGGTGGCACAGATATACTCTCTGGACTTCATAATGTCATTTTGCAGCCATGCATTACAGGTCAAGCGATAGCTTAGGCTCTCAACCAAGGCATGAGCTTCTGAGTTTTCGTTCACACCGCTGAGTGTGAACCTTTCTAACACCTTCTTTTTACTAGTAGATGCAACAACAGGATAGTTTGGCCCATTGTACTGTCCTCCTTGTGAACTTCCCGTGTCAAAAACCTCAAAAGGGAGCAGAATCTGTGTCAGGCACTTGACTAGACCCCATTTGCCCTCATCCATGGTCATTGCTTTCCCAATGGCATCAGCTCCTCTGTGAATGACATAGTCATTCATCTGTCTGTACTGCTCAAACAGACACTGGAACATAAAATAGGCTGAGTTCCAACATGTTGGCCCCTCCTGTATCAGGGCTTTAACTGGCACTCTGTTACCATGCTGAATAATCCACAACTGTTTCTGGGCTTTGAAAGAATGGCTGAGTGCAGATTTGTCTGCAGGTGGTCAGAATTTTCGTGACTTTGTCATCTTTTCTGAGAAAGTCTTGCACAACCAGGTTGATGCTGTGTGCCAAACATAGGACCCTGAAATAGCCACTTTATGCCATGACTTGACTATGTTACTGTCATCGTCCATGGCAACAAAGACAATTTAGAGACCTCTGGGTTGCAGCCATTAGGACAACTTGCTATTATATTCCTCCAAGATGTTTGCATCTGTGTGTTATGTCTCCATGGCGAACATGGCTACTGTTGCATGCCGCCGAATGCTCTTAAAACTTTCTTCAGGGTCAAAATCTGTAGATAGCTTTTGCTTTACCCTAAAAAAAAAGATCCGGTGTGCAGTGATGCAAATGTAATCCATCACTTGACAACTGGTCCATATGTTTGTCATCAGGTGGATATTATGTACAACAATTTGCTGCAAAGCTTGCCCAACCGATTGCAGCACATCATGATGCAGCATTGGAACAACAACTTTGGCAAAATAGGTCTGAGTTGGAACCTTCTATTTGTGGCAGATGGCTACCACAAACTCCAAGAATCCCACTCCTTCCACAACAGAAAAAGAGAGGAGATCCAGTGCTAACATTTTTGCCAGCTTCCCATTATACCAACGTGCCACTGGGTGGTTGCAGTTGTTGGGCCCCTCCTGCCTAAACATGTCCATAATTGTAGTCTGTATTATCTTCTTTTGTGGGGCCACTGATACAGATAACCTTTGAGATGTAGATGGTGGTAGACTCAATGTGTGTCATGGTGCAGTCACTGTATGCCGTGGTGTCTCCATCTGACTCTGAGTCTTCCTGTGCTATTGTGAGGTCTCTGAAGGTGGTGATTCTGGCTTACTGCTGGGGACAGGGCTGCTTTGCATGAGGATTTCACCATCTTGTTCTTCCTCACCTTCCACCGTGATTTGATCAGTCGTAGCTGATGTTTCTGGGCTCATCTCACCTTCAGCACCGTGACCACATTCAGCCATTTTTTAAGGTGCTCCTCCTACTGTATTGCGTGACGTTTTTTCATATGGGTTGTCTGGCCTTCAGTACCAAAATGTGAACCAGGCTTACCTTGATGAACACTTGTGTGGCAAATAGAGCCTATCACAGTGTTCTCCTCCTGTTTTCTAATCATAAAAGGTCCCAAACTGGGAAGAAGTACTTTCTTACTGGGCCACTGCCAATGCTTGAAGAAAAACTGCAGGTTGGTGGGTGTGTTGTTTGCCTCTCTGCATTACATACTTCTACTGATGTACAGGTTATTGCAGGTCTCTTCTTGGGCTTTACAGATATAGGAACTGGAAGTGCTGCCTGTGCCACATCCCTAGGAGCAGGTTGGATAGTAATGTCAGACTCCTCTGTGCCATCTTTCATAATGACTGACTCATCGTCATCATCCGCTTCTGCGTCATCCCGTTCAATGATTCTAAGGCTTTCTGGAACTTTTCTTTTCCCTTGCCACTCCTGGTGGCGAATCCTGGGCTCTGCCGAGGTCTATTCCAGGTCCTGATCATCATCATCAGAAGCAGTGCTTAGAGAAGATGGTGGAGTGATACCTTTCCTTGTTCTTGCTGGAGCTCTTGGAACCATTGATTCTAAAAGAGGAGATTCCTCCTCTGCAGAAAGCTTGACTGCCTGTTCCACTCCAACTTTACTATTACTACTATTGCTGGCTGTGGCTGCTGTCCACTTTGCTCTGTTTCCTGAAAAGATTGGGTAGTACTTTTTGAAAGTCACAAATCCAATTCAATGTCACTGCTCAATGGCATCACCATGATTGCAGTGGCTGCTTTGCTGACAGACATCGTCATGGGCTTAGGTTGGGGTGGTGCTGTTGATGTGGGAAAGCTGCTCCCAGGTTTCTCCCTGGAGGCCGGTGTGGCAGGCACATGTCTCCCAAGAAAGGTTATGGTTGGCACGCCACTGATGGAAAGCTGCTTCTTTTCACTGGCCTCTTTCTTGGGAGAAACTTTCTTCGAGGCCATGTTGAGCTCTAAGTTGGCAGTGACACTAAGATGCACAAGCGGAAGAGTTTGGAGTACCGCAGTAAGAGTAAGACCTTCTCTTTGGCAGTACTGTGGGTGATGTGAGGTCTCTTCAATTGTGCACTTAAAAGCAACCAAGCAAAAAAAACATGTAGTTAGTGAAACATGGCATTGTTACAGGTTGAAATAGTACAGACAAATCCAATCTTAGTGCTGCTGGTTACTTATGTAATAAATACCAATTAAATCAAACATTTTAAAGTCAAAACATACTACCTTGCTATAAAATTTAATTTCAAATCCAGCAGCACTACATGCAGATATAGCTCTTTGATTTACATCCATCTGTTTTATCGGGAGCACTAAGGGGTAGTCAGAGAGAGGTGCATGGGTAAATGAAACAATCCTTTAAAAATCCTGTGGTGGCAAGGTGGTCCAGGGGAAATTCAATAATCATTAAAAAATGAATTATGCTGCTGATTTGTCTGCAGTGCTCTGCAACGAGAGTGGCCAGGAGGAAATGGAATTATTATACACCGAAATAAACCAAATGCTGTGGTGCTGCTGTGCATCTTTGATGGATGGAGGGAGTAATAGATATGGATGGATGGATCAAGGCAAAATGCAGAATGAAATCAAATTAAAATTAAAAATTAAAACATGTAAAAAAAAAAAAAAAAAAAAAAAAGAAAAAAAAAAATGTCAATTAAAACATAAAATTAAAATTAAAATAGAAAACTATAGTAAAAACATTAAAAACTAAAGTAACTAGAATAACAAATAAAAAATAAATACAAAAATTAAATAAACAATTGATTTAAAACATAATGTAATAGAAAATAAAAAATAAAAAAATAGAAAATTAAAATTAAAAAATGATCAATAATTAAGGATGTTTGTTTGTAAGCCGACGGCAAAAACACACTGGCTGGATATACAAAATGGCTGACAGTCACATGGTCAAACAACAAGAAGGAACAAGGGGGCATGGCAAACAAAGCACACATGCAAGCCTATAGCAAAGAGACACTGGCTGGATTGACAAAATGGCTGCCAGCCACATGGTCAAACAACAACAAGGAGCAAGGAGGTAGGTTAAACAAAGAACACATGCAAACCTATGGCAAAGGGACACTTTCTGGATGGACAAAATGGCCGGCAGCTACCTGGTCAAATAACAACAACAAGGAGCAAGGAGGAATGGGGAACAAAGAATGAACACATGCAAGCCTATGGCAAAGGAACACTGGCTGCATGCACAAAATGATTGCCAGCCACATGATCAAACAATAAAAAGGGGCAAGGAGGAATGGCAAACAACTACAACAGCAAGGAGACATGGCAAACAAAGAAAGATCACATACAAGCCTATGGCAAGGGAACACTGGCTGCATGCACAAAATGGAGGCCAGCCACATGGTCAAACAACAACAACAACAAGGAGCAAGAAGGCATGGGGAACAAAGAAAGAACACATGCAAGCCTATGGAAAAAGAACACTGGCTGCATGCACAAAATGGCTGCCAACCACATGGTCAAATGACAACAAGGAGCAAGGAGGCATGGCAAACAAAGACCACATGCAAGCCTATTGCAAAAAGACATAGGATGGATGGACAAAATGGCCGCCAGCCACATGGTCAAACAACAAGTAGCAAGGAGGCATGGCAAACAAAGAAAGAACACATGCAAACCTATGGCAAAGGAACACTGGCTGAATGCAAAAAATGGCTGCCAGCCGCATGGTCAAACAACAACAACAAGGAGCAAGGAGAACAAAGAAGAACTAATGCAAGCCTATGGCAAAGACACACTGGCTGGATGAAACAATTGTTTACCAGCCACATGCTCAAACAACAACTGCGAGCAAGGAAGCATGGAGAACAAAGAACACATGCAAGCCTATGGACGTAGACTACACAAAATGGATTCTGGCCACACCACACGGCATGCAGAACAAAGACAAATGGTGGATGATGACAAACACACACACACACACTGGCTATGAGGAAGCATGTGGAAAGTAACCAGGAGATAGATAATACACTGGGAGGAGCCTGCTGGGCACAAACAGGAAGTTGGAGTCTCTGGGACACTTCCTTCATGTTTGAAAAAAAAGGCTTCTCAATCTAAAAAAGCAACATGAATGGTCCATTGAAGAAGAGATTCCACTCAAAAACTACCTTTTAACAAATTTTGATGTATCTGGAAAATCCACTCCTGGTGCATTCATGCTCACGAGTGGGAATGTTTTTGCTGTTGTCGCAGCCAAAAGCAGCATGAGTGAACATGAAGTCTTGCGCTAGCAGCAGTATTCAGCCCGATCAAATTCAAAGTCTTGCAAGCAGTGGCTAGTGGCCCAGGAGTATTGTGGCGCTCATGAGAGTGTGCCAAAACCCATCCTCGCAAGTGAACGAACGTCGCTTCATGCTGGAATGCGGAATTCGGGAGCTCTGTGCTACTCCACTTAACGAGAAGTGCCTGAATTCGTCAAACTCTGCTGGCGGAGCAGATTTCTATGCCCAGGCCTAATAAATATATATATATATATATATATCCATATATATATATATATATATAGACATATGCATATATATATCTTTTCATCTTGATATCAAAAGTAGATTTGTAGTTTTGCATAAGCACTATTAAACGTTTGGTGTGATATTAGGTATGCGGCCAGGTGCAGTAATACTGTGTTTTTTTTGTTTTGTTTTTTACTCTCTTTGGTGCAGCTGCATATTTAGGAAAGAAGATAAGATAAGGTCACTTTCTCTTTATTTACTGTGGCACACACCTCCGACTGTTGTAGAATAACAAATCTGCCTTCTATGTGGGACAGTGTTTTAGAAGGACGGTTTTAGCCAGTAGCATAGATGAAGCATCGGTGGATGACTGCTTCCCAGACCCTATCTTGGTCTATGGAAGACAGCCCTGAGGCAGGATCAGTGACAGAGACAGCAGATACTGAGATAGCATCTGAGTGAGAGAGGAAAATGGAGCAGAATCTGGAAGTGATTTTTCAGTCTGCAGAGTCCCATCCATCCATCAAGTCGTCTTCCAGCAATATGATGGCAGTTGTGCTGTCCCTTCACAAGCACAGTCTGTGCAGGGTGACCGTAACAGGTTAGACCAACCTAGAGAGTAGGCACATGCATGCGGTGGCAAGCACAGATGGAGTGCTCTCTTGGTTGCCCCCCAATTTAATTCAGCCCTTAATTCTGCCTTTCACAGGTGACACTGAATATATAGACGACATGACAATTTGTTTGCCAATTGTCTATTTCCATCTCTTTTTGGATGTTGATTTTGTTGAGCAAATTGTACAGCAACCAAATTTATGAGCTGAACAATTTCTGAGGGAACATGGAGACACTCCAGGGTCTCGTTCTAGGGCACACCAGTGGACTCCCACTTTGCATGAGGAGTTGAAGATATTTTTGGACCTTACTCTCAAAATGGGGTTAGTGGAGAAACCAGCCTTGCAATCCTACTGGTCCACTCTCACGGTTTGGGTAAACCTCACCTTTGCACTGTACATGAGCAGAGATTTATTTTTACTATTGCAGAGCATGCCACATTTCACTGACAATTCTGCTGCATTGCCTGGGACCATCCAGACCATGACAGGTTGTACCAAATGCGGCCTGTTGTGGGACGTTTGTCTGCCAGATTTCCAGAGATTTATACTCCTGGAACGAATATAGCCATCAATGACTCCTTGATCCTGTACAAAGGGAAGCTGCTGTTCAGGCAGTACATTGCGAGGAAAACAACTGGCTATGGCCTCAAGCTGTACATGCTGTGTGAGATCTCTACTGGCTATGTGTTCAGCTTGAGAGTGTATACTCTCCACTCTTTTCACTATAGATTGCTCTCGCACGCTAGGAGTCACAGAAAAGATTGCATGAGGGTTTGTCTAGCCCAACGGTACTCAAAGTACGGCCCGTGGGCCGCCAGCGGCCCCACGGACCTAACTTGGCGGCCCGCGAGACGCACACCAAACGCAATAAACAATGGCCGCCGTATGTAAACATAGAGGAGGGCCGCGGGAGCATGCTCCCGCGGCCCTCCTCTATGTTTACATACGGCGGCCATTGTTTATTGCGTTGCCCTGACGATCGTGGAAGCCAAAGCCCCATAAAAGTCAGCTCTTGCAGCTAACTTTTACGGGGCTTTGGTCGTCTGCTTGCTGTCACCGGCTCCACGTCTGCTGCCCGCCTGCCTGCCTGCTGTTCCAGATTTGTGGCATCTTTACAGTGCTTTGAGTCAGGTAAGGCTCTTTGGTTATTTATTTATTTGTTTTTAATGTAGTGTGTGTTACTGGGGTAGGCGTGTGAGCAGATTGCGCTGTGTGAGTGCGCTGTGTGTGTGTGTTACTGGGGTGGGGTGAGAGCAGATGGCGCTGTGTGTGTGCGCGTTGTGTGTGTTACTGGGGTAGGGGTGAGAGCAGATGGCGCTGTATGTGTGCGCGCTGTGTGTGTTACTAGGGTAGGGGTGAGAGCAGATGGCGCTGTATGTGTGCGCGCTGTGTGTGTTACTGGGGTAGGGGTGAGAGCAGATGGCGCTGTGTGTGTGCGCGCTGTGTGTGTTACTGGGGTAGGTGTGAGAGCAGATGGCGCTGTGTGTGTGCGCTGTGTGTGTGTGTTACTGGGGTAGGGGTGAGAGCAGATGGCGCTGTGTGCAGATGGCGCTGTGTGTGTTACTGGGGTAGGGGTGAGAGCAGATGGCGCTGTGTGTGTGCGCGCTGTGTGTGTTACTAGGGTAGGGGTGAGAGCAGATGGCGCTGTGTGCAGATGGCGCTGTGTGTGTTACTGGGGTAGGGGTGGGAGCAGATGGCGCTGTGTGTGTTACTGGGGTAGGGGTGGGAGCAGATGGCGCTGTGTGCAGATGGCGCAGTGTGTGTTACTGGGGTAGGGGTGAGAGCAGATGGCGCTGTGTGTGTGCGCGCTGTGTGTGTTACTAGGGTAGGGGTGAGAGCAGATGGCGCTGTGTGCAGATGGCGCTGTGTGTGTTACTGGGGTAGGGGTGAGAGCAGATGGCGCTGTGTGTGTGCGCGCTGTGTGTGTTACTGGGGTAGGGGTGAGAGCAGATGGCGCTGTGTGCAGATGGCGCTGTGTGTGTTACTGGTGTAGGGGTGAGAGCAGATGGCGCTGTGTGCAGATGGCGCTGTGTGTGTTACTGGGGTAGGGGTGGGAGCAGATGGCGCTGTGTGCAGATGGTGCAGTGTGTGTTACTGGGGTAGAGGTGAGAGCAGATGGTGCTGTGTGTGTTACTGGGGTAGGGGTGAGAGCAGATGGCGCTGTGTGCAGATGGCGCTGTGTGTGTTACTGGGGTAGGGGTGGGAGCAGATGGCGCTGTGTGCAGATGGCGCAGTGTGTGTTACTGGGGTAGGGGTGAGAGCAGATGGCGCTGTGTGTGTTACTGGGGTAGGGGTGGGAGCAGATGGCGCTGTGTGCAGATGGCGCAGTGTGTGTTACTGGGGTAGGGGTGAGAGCAGATGGCGCTGTGTGTGTTACTGGGGTAGGGGTGAGAGCAGATGGCGCTGTGTGTGTGCGCGCTGTGTGTGTTACTGGGGTAGGGGTGAGAGCAGATGGCGCTGTATGTGTGCGCGCTGTGTGTGTTACTGGGGTAGGGGTGAGAGCAGATGGCGCTGTATGTGTGCGCGCTGTGTGTGTTACTGGGGTAGGGGCATTGGTTTGAAAAAGGGGGTGGGGTGGTTGTTCCCCCTCTAAGCCCCGCCCCCTCTAAGCCCCGCCCCCCGCTGTCACTTCAGTGCGGCCCTCGGCCGCAAACCATACTGCAATTTTGGCCCCCGAGAAAAAGTTTGTGAGTACCCATGGTCTAGCCACTCCACAAACATTATAACCTTTATGTGGACAATTTCTATAAGGTAGCAGAGCTGTTCAATGAGCTGTACAAAGCTGGCACTGTGGCAGGTGTTAAAGTTCACTGTCACCACACAGGATTCCTGCAGGAGCTTGTTTGTAAGAAGCTTCAGAAATCCTAGAGCACTGTGTCGCATTCCAACAAACTGCTCAGAGTCAAGTTCTCTGATAGCCATAATGTGTACATGCTCACCACCTCTTATGATGAGAGCACTTCCCTCGTGACGGTTTGGAGTCAGATGACCAAAGTTCACAAGCCCACCTCTATGCTTGATTACAACATGTACATGGGCAGAGTGGATAAGAACTACCAGGTTCTTCAGCCATACAAAGACAGTCATAAAACTTGTACTTGGTACAAGAAACTGTTTATCCACCTGATTCAGATGACAACATGCAATATGTATGCTGTTTATTGTAAGATGACCACAAGAAGACTTGTGTCTTTACTAGCCTTTCAGTTGTCTGCCATTGAAAGTCTTACTGCTACAGAAGCGGCCTACACTTCATATGTTCTGGAGGATGTGGCAAGAATGCAGGTGTGATACTTTGCTGATCACATTCGTGAAACATCTAAAATGGCTTAATCATGTTGTTATTGTAAAGTCTGCTCTAAGAAGAGAAAGAGGCAGAACAGTCGAGTTTACTGTCCCATTGCCCATCTCAACCAGCCCTGTGTTTTCCTATATGCTTTATTTTGTATCATAAAAAAGTGAAGTACTGGGAAAATGGCTGTGGTGGAGCTGCCATTAGGTAAATCTTTCAATGGCTGTGCATGGATAACTACCTTTTATGGGCCACTACTTCTCTAGTCAAGCAGCCATAGAATTTTAACTCCTGTACTTGAGGAAATCATGGACTTCCTTACAGCCTGCTTGACGCCTTTATCTGCTGTCAGAACGTGGTAGATGTTCTGTTCACCGACTGACAAGTGCATTATAGTCCCACACTGCGCATAGTGCTAGAAGAACATATGCCATGTTGTCATGGAGTACTGTGTGTGGCCATATTTTAAAGGTTTGACTACATTTTGAAGTGTTTTAGAGAATTTATGTATACTACAGAAAGACCGCCCTGATTGCCCTTAAGAACCAGATTAAGTGCACATAGTCAAACAAATGACCCATGCGACTTAATCACCAACATTTCTACTTGCTTTGAAAGTGTTCAAATTCAATTATTAACTTGTATTATAACCAATATTATTGAAAAAGGGTCCCACCAGCCACAGGACAGCCAGTGATGGCGGTCATTTGAACGCCATATTATGAGTGCTGGCGGCTCTCCCCCATAATTTGGGCAGAGTGCCACCAGCAGCCATATTGGAGGTTGGCAGTGCAGTGGAGGTTGCCCCGCTGGCACCGCCACGTCAATACAACACCGCCACACCTATTACGACTCAGTAGTAGGCATGGTGGTGTTGTGTTGGCGGGGCACTGGCGGCAGAGCAAGGGCCATGGTCACCGTTCCCTCCCGGATGACCACCGCAACCACCAGGTAAGGTGATCAACTGACAGGGGAGGGGGAGTGGGGTGTTGAGTGTTGTGTGCGTGATTGGGGGGGGTGTGTTTGTGTGAATGGAGGGTGTTGTGTGTGTTTGTGTGCATGTGTATGCAGGTGTATGTGTGCATGTGTGAATGCGTGTATGCGGGGGTGGGGAGGTGTTGGAATGAGGATCGGGGTGTGGGGTGTTTGAATGGGGATTGAGGGTGGGGGGTGTTGGAATGGGGATCGGGGTGGGGGTGTTGGAATGGGGATCGAGTAGGGGGTATTGGACTGGGGATGGGGGGTTAGGGGTGTCACAGCTTGGGGGCATGGGGGGCTTCAAATGGGGTCGGGGTGGGTCCTACAAGGAGGGGGGTTTGGGGAGTCATGCTGTTGTAATTTAGTAGCAATTAGATTAAGCATTAGCAGAAGACATCTTGGGGGTCATTCTGACCCCCGCCGGCGGCGGAAGCCGCCGGCCTGGCTGGAACCGCCAGAAGACCGTACCGCGGTCAAAAGACTGCGGCGGTCATTCTGACTTTCCCGCTGGGCTGGCGGGCGACCGCCAAAAGGCCGCCCGCCCGCCCAGCGGGAAAGCACCAGCAACGAGGAAGCCGGCTCCGAATGGAGCCGGCGGAGTTGCTGGTGTGCGACGGGTGCAGTTGCACCCGTCGCGATTTTCAGTGTCTGCCAAGCAGACACTGAAAATCTCAATGGGGCCCTGTTAGGGGGCCCCTGCAGTGCCCATGCCAGTGGCCCCACGCCCACGGCCCATGTGCAGTGCCCATGCCAGTGGCCCCAGGGGCCCCACGACACCCGTTCCCGCCATCCTGTTTCTGGCGGTGAAAACCGCCAGAAACAGGATGGCGGGAAGGGGGTCGGAATCCCCATGGCGGCGCTGCTTGCAGCGCCGCCGTGGAGGATTCCCTGGGGCAGCGGGAAACCGTCGGGAAACCGCTGGTTTCCCTTTTCTGACCGCAGCCTTACCGCTGCGGTCAGAATTGCCCCAGAAGCACCGCCAGCCTGTTGGCGGTGCTTCCGCGGCACTCTGCCCTGGCGGTTTTCAACCGCCAGGGTCAGAATGACCGCCCTTGTATTTAGCAACTATTGTGAACATTTCGCGGAATCCATTTTGTATTCATGGCAGCCATTATCTCTACCACATGCTGCCATGTGCTCTGTCCTATCTTCCTGTTAACTACTCTTGAAAATCTGTCTAGTGACAAGTTATATTTAGCATCTCCCACTTTGCACATGCCCAGTAAGGTCTGCAGCTGTTAGTAATTAGTAACCAACAGTAATGTGTGTACTAGTCCTTGAAAACTGTTAGCCCCTCCTACCTGTCGACTGTGCATTTCCATATGACCTTATATGTATATAAGTCTTGCTTCTATAATTGTACCACCTTCTTTTAGCCCCTGCGTGGGTATAAAAGGACCATGCTCTCTTAGTTCAGTGTGCTACTTCAAACATTACCGTAGGGTGCTGTTTGAACTGTAGTACCACCTCATGAGGTTTCATAAACTTTGTCTTTTATTTCAGTTTCTGTGCCAACTTCTTCCTATATGGTCTGAGGACTTTGTGCAGAGAAGGGCGAACCCCTTGCACTAGTAGGCCTTGGTGAGGCTTACTTTGACAAATTCGCACCCGAACAGGGACTCATCAGCGACTCGGACACCCGACCGATTGGTCGCGACAAAGGATTGGGATCTCGCTGCGGACGATCAATGCCTGAGGAGACCCGAGTCTTGGCAGCCACGCATTTTTCCCTTCTTTCTGATTTGACCATCCAGGTGGCGCCGGTCCTCGACTGAGATCCTTTTTGTTCATTCGTCATGCAGTGACCATTTGATCGATTTTAGAACTTGGCAGTTGGAACCTGGATGCCCTTTTATTGGTAAGAGCCGTTTTACGGCACTTGCTGTGGGTTTTGATGCCTTTGTTTCATTGCTTACTGTGGCTCTCGTGTTTTGGGTGACTAGTCAATTTGTGTCCTTTGAATTGATATATAAATTGCAATTTATATAGGCAGGTAATGAGGAGAATTTTCTCCAATTTAATTTAGATTTGAATGGCACCTTAAGTGCTACTTTGATTATAATACTGCATATTCTGCACTATTTTTGGCATGCCTGTTTTTAGCGCACTTCGTAGGATGTGTCGCTTTTTTAATGGTACCAATTTGAGACTGGAAGAATTGCAATCGGCACCCCCAGAGGGGACGCCCAATAGAGAAATGTATGTTAAACATGGTCTTTCTTCTATAATGTACAGCACATTATGGAATAAATACACTTGTGCGGATCCTGAGTTACGCTGGTGTTGGACCTGGCTTTTTGACAGGGTCATCCCCAAACTTTTTGCCTCATTCCTCCTATTTTTTCTGACCTGTTGTAGTTGGCTTTTGACCTCTGGGCACTTTACCACTGCTAACCAGTGCTAAGGTACATATGCTCTCTGTGTAAATTGTACTATTGATTGGTTTATCTATGCTTGGCTATTTAATTTACTTATAAGTCCCTAGTAGAGTTCACTATATGTGCCTTGGGCATGTAGATTAAATTCTACTAGTGGGCCTGCAGCACTGGTTGTGCCACCCTCTTCAGTAGCCCCTTAACCTTGTCTCAGGCCTGCCAGTGCAAGGCCTGTGTGTGCAGTTTCACTGCCACTTCAACTTGGCATTTAAAAGTGTTTGCCAAGCCCAGAACTCCCCTTTTTCTACATAGAAGTCACCCCTAATGTGTGCCCTAGGTAACCCCTAGAGCAGGGTGCTGTGTGGGTAAAAGGCAGAACATGTACCTGTGTAGTTATATGTCCTGGTAGTGTAAAACTCCTAAATTCGGTTTCACACTATGTGAGGCCTGCTCCCTTCATAGGCTAACATTGGGGCTGCCCTCATACATTGTTGAAGTGGCAGCTGCTGATCTGAAAGGAGCAGGAAGGTCATATTTAGTATGGCCAGAATGGTAATACAAAATCCTGCTGACTGGTGAAGTTGGATTTAATATTACTATTCTAGAAATGCCACTTTTAGAAAGTGAGCATTTCTTTGCACTTAAATCTTTCTGTGCCTTTCAATCCACATCTGGCTAGGTTTAGTTAACAGCTCCTTGTGCATTCACTCAGACACACCCCAAACACAGGGTACTAAGCCTCACTTGCATACATCTGCATTTTGAATGGGTCTTCCTGGGCTGAGAGGGTGGAGGGCCTGCCCTCACACGAAGGACTGACACACCCCCTACTGGGACCCTGGCAGACAGGATTGAACTGAAAGGGGACCTGGTGCATTTCTTAGACACTCTTTGAAGTCACCCCCACTTCAAAGGCACAATTTAGTATAAAACAGGGCCTCTGCCCTACCTCATCAGACACTTGCTGGAGAAGAAACCTGAACCAGAAGCTGCATTCTGCCAAGAAGAATTGCCTGGCTGCTCAAAGGACTCACCTGACTGCTTTCTACATAGGACTGCTGCCTTGCTGTTGGCCTGCTGCCTTGCTGAACTCTTGTCTTGCTGT
This sequence comes from Pleurodeles waltl, assembly GCF_031143425.1. NCBI lineage: Eukaryota > Metazoa > Chordata > Amphibia > Caudata > Salamandridae > Pleurodeles > Pleurodeles waltl. The sequence continues at coordinate 722,509,707 of NC_090442.1, read as the reverse complement.
AAAAGTGCTCTCCAAGGGCTTGGATAGAGGTTGCCTCCTGTTCCCTGAAGTCTCAGGATCAAAAAGACTTATCTTTTTCATTTGGACTCTTCGTGCGCCGAAAATTTAGACGCACAGCTTGTTCCGCGGCAAGAAAAACGCCGCACACCGATGCTGATCGACACAATGCCTTCGGGGTGACCGGAGCTTCGACGCACGGCCTCGCAAGGAAAACGCCGCCCGACTTCCAGATGGGAAATCGACGCGACGCCTGCCGTGAGAGCGAAACTTTCATGCACAGCCCCGCGGAACGACGCACAGCCGGAAAACAAGCAGGAGAATCCACGCACAGACCCCGGGACATCTGGTAATCCCCGCGACCCACAGAAAGAGACTGTCCGCGTGCCAGAAAACGACGCACGACTTCCCCGCGTGAAAAATAACGACGCATGTCCGTGTGTGCTGAGGAGAAATCGATGCACACACCAATTTTCCACGTATCTCTTCTTCTGCGGCCCCTTGCGGAAATTTTCCTCTCTAAACCAGGTACTTTGTGCTTGAAAGAGACTTTGGTGGTCATTACAACCCTGGCGGACTGTGTTAAAGCGGCGGTAAGACCGCCAACAGGCCGGCGGTAAAAAGTTTGCAATTACGACCGTGGCGGAAACCACCAACAAAGACAGCCACTTTAACACTCCGATCGCCACGGCAGTACAAACAAACAGCGCGGCGGTATCCGCCAACACACAGGCGGCAGACAATGTATCGCCCACACTATTATGACAGGCCAACCCGCCACCTTTTCCGGGGCGGATTCACCGCAGATAAAAACACGGCGGAAACAGGAATTTCAAAGGGAAAACGCTCACCTCATCACACTCCACGAGGAACGAGGACACCATGGAACCGGAACTCCAAATCCTACCTGCGATAGTCTTCCTGCTCCTCTACCAGGAGCCCAAACGCCGGCGGCGAAGACCACGGTGAGTACTGCACCTATGACATAGGGGTGGGGGGAGGCAAAAAACAGGGGGACACACACCAACACCCCAACCCCCACCCTCACCCACTACAACACACACACCAATGCATATCCAAACATTACAGTAACACCCCCCAACCCCCCGGAAGAATGCAAAGACAAAAGGAAATGAGTGTAAACATTGTAATATATCAAAATAGAGTAAGCAAATACATACATATACTGTATACACTATTAACAAAATTAATAGTCTGTGGACCACTGGGCCCAAAATGCAGGGGCGAGGCCCACACAAGATACCCGAACATGACGGAGAGAACACTGCAGGGGCATCAGATAGAAATACAACAGGCACTTCAGGGGGAAGGGAAGGGGGGGCACCTCAGCCGGATGAGTGCGCGACGCAAGATCCACGAGGGGGCTCCATGCCCATTGATGTATCCTGGGCAGTGCAAAGCCACAGTCTCTCAAGTCTCTCCAGTGGGTGGGTTGCCCACTGCTTTATCCTGGGGAGTGCAAAGCCACAGTCTCACAAGTCTCTCCAGTGGGTGGTTTGCCCACTGCTTTATCCTGGGGAGTGCAAAGCCACAGTCTCTCAAGTCTCTCCAGTGGGTGGTTTGCCCACTGCTTTGTCCTGGGGAGTGCAAAGCCACAGTCTCTCAAGTCTCTCCAGTGGGTGGTTTGCCCACTGCTTTATCCTGGGGAGTACAAAGCCACAGTCTCACAAGTCTCTCCAGTGGGTGGTTTGCCCACTGCTTTATCCTGGGGAGTGAAAGCCACAGTCTCTCAAGTATCTACAGTTGGTGGTTTGCCCACTGCTTTATCCTGGGGAGTGCAAAGCTACAGTCTCTCAAGTCTCTCCAGTGGGTGGTTTGCCCACTGCTTTTTCCTGGGGAGTGCAAAGCCACAGTCTCACAAGTCTCTCCAGTGGGTGTGTTGCCCACTGCTTATTCCTGGGGAGTGGAAACACACAGTCTCTCAAGTCTCTCCAGTGGGTGGTTTGCCCACTGCTGTATCCTGGGGAGTGGAAAGCCACAGTCTCTTAAGTGGATAACAGTCTCCACTGGTTCTGCAGGGGGACTGGTGCCCAGAGTGCTTCATCCTGCCAAGGGCAGATGGAGTGGATGCAGGTCTCCAATGGTTCTGGAGGGGGACTGTTGCCCATAGTGCATCACTCACCCTGTGACGGTCCCTGTTGCGTCACTGCCCCTGCCGCTCATGGGCTAGCGGTGTTTGACGTGGCGGTGCTTGCCCTGTTCAGCAGCGCTTGACTTGGCGGTCCTTGCCCTGTTCAGCGGTGCTTGCCTTGGCGGTCCTTGCCCTGTTCAGCGGTGCTTGAGTTGGCGGTCCTTGCCCTGTTCAGCAGTGCTTGCCTTGGCGGTCCTTGCCCTGTTCAGCGGTGCTTGTCCTGTTCAGCGGTGCTTGAGTTGGCGGGCCTTCATTGCCCAGCTGGGCTGGCGGTCCTTCATTGCCCAGCTGGGCTGAGGCTGGCGGTCCTTCATTGCCCAGCTGGGCTGGGGCTGGCGGTCCTTCATTGCCCAGCTGGGCTGTGGCTGGCGGGGCCCTCCTGGGCAGCTGGGCTGTGGCTGTTGGGGCCCTCCTAGGCAGCTGGGCTGTGGCTGTCGGGGCCCTCCTGGGCAGCTGGGCTGTGGCTGTCGGGACCCTCCTGGGCAGCGACGATGGGGCTGGTGGTGCCCTCCTGGGCAGCAACGATAGGGCTGGCGGGGCCCTCCTGGGCAGCGATGATGGGGCTGGCGGTGGCATCCTGGGCAGCGACGATGGGGCTGGTGGTGGCCTCCTGCCCAGCGGGGATGATGGCGGGCTTCTCCGCTGAGTCCACACTCCCCCCGGGACCCCTGTGAGCGGCTTGGGTGGCTGAAGTCTTCCCCCTCTCCCGCCGGGCACTGGCCAACTTCTGGTGCTTCACAGGGGGGGGACTGGCTGTGCTCTTGCTCCGTGATATACTGGCTGGCCTGGTGGCCGGTGCACTCCACATACCTGAGGTCCCAGTGATTTTGTGGTTGAGGTGCTAGTACGGGACCTATGAGTTGGACGGGGGGTGGTGGGAAATAGATTAAGGGTGGACAGGAAAAGTTGTTTGGAGACACTGGGACGGGTAGCTGTATGGGGTTTGGGAGTGGAGGAATAGGAGGTGGTTGTAGGAGGTGTAACTTTTGTGGCTTTGGGTGCAGGTTCATGCGCTGGAGGCGTGAGGTCGATGTATGTTGGGTGGGTGTGTGCCTGCGTTTGTGTATCTTGGGAGCGGGCGTCACAGACACACTGGGAGAGGACACAGGGGACGTGTGTATGGTAGTGGGGGTGGTGACTGCACGTGAGCGGGGTGTGCTGGTGGGTGTGCTGGTGCGGGACGTAGTGGCTGTAGTGGTAGTGCATGCAGGTGTGAGTGTAGACGAGACTGGAAGGGAGGAGGGAGACGAGGAGGAGGGGCACACAGTGGAGGCAGTGAATGTTAGTGTGTCTGCATGTGTGTGATGTTTGCGTGAGTGCCTGTGGGAAGTGTGGTGATTATGTTTGCCTGAGCTTTCCTTGTGTGTTGAGGTGTGTGCCGGCTGGTCTATTGGTGTGCTTGGGACAGGCAGAGGTACAGAGGATTGGGTCTGGGTGGAGGAAGTTGGAGGGGGGAGGCTAGACACAGGGACAATGGCTGCCATCAGTGCTGAGGCCAGAGTTTGAACGGTTTGATGAAGGGAAGCCTGACCAGAATGAATGAGCTCCAGGAATGCATTTGTGTGTTGCAACTCACTTTCTACACCCTGGATGGCATTCAAAATGGTAGACTGCCCAACAGTGAGTGACCTGAGGAGGTCAATGGCCTCCTCACTGAGGGCAGCAGAGGTGATTGGGGCAGGGGCTGAGGTGCCTGGGGCGAAGGTGATGCCCACCCTCCAGGGTGAGCGGGCACGGGGCGAAGGCTGAGGGGCTGCTGGGAGGGCAGTGCTGGTAGGGGGGGTGGCGGCTGTACCTGTTGAAGTGGGTGGCACAGATGTTGCCGCCACCACAAAGGAACTCCCATCGAAGGACGAGTCCGTGTCGCCATGGTGCTCCCCTCACCCTCCGTCCCACTGGTGTATTCAGAGTCCGTAGTGTGGGCCTCCATGCCCATGTGGGATGCAGCTCCCTCGTGCTCCGGTGCCACTGCACCTCCGCCTGATGATGCTAATGCACACAAGAACAGGGAGACCGCAAAAAAAGGGGGGGAACAGACGAAAGACATGTTGAGTGCATGGCTTACCGCTACCGTTGGTGGACAAGACAGACACAGCAGCCCCCTGCACTACGTCGCGCTGTTGGGCTCTACAGTGCAATTCCTGGGAAATTGCCTACAAGGCTACGGACGACATCTGCACACATAGATGACACAGGTGCATGAATAGCTGTACTTGGCACTCTACAGAGGTGGGGTGGGGGGCCACAGGGCCATGCCTTACGAAGGGGCTTAGCCTACAGAACACGCCATGGCCTAGGGAAACCCACAGCCCTCCTCCCCCACCCAGACAACTCCACTGCACACAAAGTCAGCAGAATGACAGTGTACTCACCCCCTTGTGTCTGCTGTGATGCCCTCAAGTGCCCATCCAACTCAGGGTAGGCCACCGCCAGGATCCGGAACATCAGGGGGGTCATGGTTCGACGGGCACCCCTCCCACGTTGGGAGGCCATTCCCAGCTGAGCCTCCGCCGTCTTCTTGCTCCAGCGGCGAATGTCCTCCCATCTCTTTCGGCAGTGGGTGCTCCGTCTGTGGTGGACCCCCAGGGTCCGGACGTCCTTGGCGATGGCACACCAAATATCCTTCTTCTGGTGGGCGCTGACCTACATGAAATGTACAGGGGAAGAAGATAAGTCATTACCAACTGCACCGTCAAAGTGAGTGGCCCCCATCCCTACCCTTGCCATGTGGCACATGCACCCACTGTCTTTCATGCACGCAGAACTCTGCCCCCTTCCTTCTTACAACCAGCCCTCTCCACACAGGCATAGCCCATAGAGCATGCTCCCTGTGTACTTACCTGTTGGTCTGGAGGACCGCAAAGTAGCGTGTACTGGGGGAGGACCCCGTCGACGAGCTTCTCCAGCTCCTCTGATGTGAAGGCAGGGGCCTTTTCCACAGTCGCACAATCCATTGTCTCTTCCAGACCGAGGTCACAGCAGTACTTGCAGTGTAGGTCCTCTCCTGTCGAAGATCAGGCAGCTTGAAAATGGCGGTCACGTCCGCGGCGGTGCGTACCATCACCACCGGCGTACATTGTCATTGGATCCTGGGACCCATAGGGTCCAATGTCAACCAAGGCAGCATTGAGCCGCGGCCTTCGACCGCCTACCGCGACGGTGTACAACACCAGCACAGTTACCTCACATCCCATTGTCCCACTTTAGAGGTCAGGCAGCCGCCATTTCATGGGCCCACATGGCCTAATTACCAACTGCGTCACACATACCTAGGCCTACTCTCAACACACATACAGGCCAGATTTTGTGTACGAATCGTGTTCTGTCTAGACTGTGGGTACATACCTCTGAGTTGTTTAACTCTGTGGTCGCTGTTGTCCTTCATAGGCACCGTCCGCTGGGACATGTGAGGAGATGGCGGAATCCTCTGGTGTACCGACCGCTGGTGGACCTGTCGACAATGGAGGAAAGAAATTTGATCATCACCTAGAGGTTTGACCGTGCCACAATTCAGGAACTGTGTACCCAGTTGGAGCCAGACCTGATGTCAGCAATCCGCCATCCCACAGGAATCCCCCCTCAAGTGCAGGTGCTATCAGTGCTCCATTTCCTTGCAAGTGGGTCTTTTCAAACAACTGTGGCCATGGCATCAGGGATGTCCCAGCCTATGTTTTCCAACCTATTGTCCAGAGTGTTGTCTGCCCTGCTGAAACACATGCGGAGCTACATCGTTTTCCCTCATGTGGAGGACTTGCCTACAGTGAAAGGTGACTTCTATGCCCTTGGACATATCCCCAGCATCATAGGTGCCATTGATGGGACCTACGTGGCTTTGGTCCCCCCCAACAGAAGGGAACAGGTGTACAGGAACCGGAAGAGTTATCATTCCATGAATGTACAGATGGTATGTTTGGCAGACCAGTACATCTCCCATGTGAATGGCATGTTCCCTGGCTCAGTGCATGACACCTACATCATGCGGAATAGCAGCATCCCTTATGTGATGGGTCAACTACAGAGGCACCGGGTGTGGCTATTAGGTGACTCTGGCTACCTCAACCTGTCATGGCTACTGACCCCAGTGAAGAATCCCAGGACCAGGGCAGAGGAACGCTACAATGAGGCCCATGGGCGGACTAGGAGGGTGATCGAATGCACCTTCAGCCTCCTGAAGGCCAGGTTTAGGTGCCTCCATATGACAGGTGGATCCCTATTCTACTCACCAAAGAAGGTGTGCCAGATCATCGTGGCCTGCTGTATGCTTCATAACTTGGCTTTGCGACGACAGGTGCCTTTTCTGCAGGAGGATGGTCCAGATGGCGGTGTTGTGGCAGCTGTGGAGCCTGTGGACAGTGATGAGGAGGAAGCAGAGGAAGAAGACATTGACAACAGGGACTCAGTCATCCAGCAATATTTCCAGTGAAACACAGGTGAGAATACATTCCTGCCTACTACAAGTACTTTTACTCTTCTACCTCCCTCCTGTCTGTCGATTTCACCCAGTGTATGGTCACTGAGTTGTCACTTTCCCTTACGGTTTCACAGGTGTGGGTCCCAACGTGTGTCATCTGCTTAGATTCCTCATGGACTAGAGCTATGTGACATAGGTATGTTGACATTACTATTTCCTGGAAATTTTGTCACTGTAATTGCAAATACACTATTTCAAAATCACAGACAGACTCCAGATCTTTTGGTGTTTTAGGTGTGTTTATTTACATACAAAATATTGGAGGGGGAAGTTAAATGGTGAGGAGTGATGGCGGAGGAGTGTCCATGGCAGAGGAGTGTCCATGGCAGAGTCCAGTCTATTTGTCTCATAGGTGCATTGCCCATATGGGCATAGGAAGTGGAGCTGGGGCAGTTCCAATATGGACAGTGTGACAAAGTGGGACAGTGGGTTGACAATCAGGGTGGTCTCATTTCTTGGCGGGGGTCTTGGCATCATGCTCTGTCTTGTTCCTGGATCTCAGGGACCACTTGCGGGTTGGTTCTCCATCTGCAGGGGGTGGGGTGCTGCTGTGGTGGTCCTGTGGCGGTGCCTCCTGTCCACTAGCGCTGGCCGAGGTGGTGGGCAGTTCATCGTCCATGCTAGTGTCAGGGGCCCCTTGCAGTGCCACAGTGTCCCTCCTGGTGTTGAGTATTTCCTTCAGCACCCCTACGATGGTGCCCAGGGCGGAGCTGATGGTTGTGAGTTCCTCCCTGAACCCCAAATACTGTTCCTCCTGCATGCGCTGGGTCTCCTGAAACTTGGCCAGGACCGTTGCCATCGTCTCCTGGGAGTGGTGGTATGCTCCCATGATGGAGGAGAGGGCTTTGTGGAGAGTAGGTTCCCTTGGCCTGTCCGCCCCCTGTCGCACAGCAGCCCTCCCAGTTCCCCTGTGTTCTTGGGCCTCCGTCCCCTGGACCGTGTGCCCACTACCACTGCCCCCAGGTCCCTGGTGTTGTTGGGGTGGTGGGTTATCCTGTGTTCCCTGTAGTGGTGGACACACAGCTGATTGACGTGTCCTGGGGACGGAGGTATGGGCCCGCTGGGTGGGTGCTGTGCTGGTGTTTCCAGAGGGGGGAAGGTCTGTGGTGGCCTGTGCCTGTGTGAGGGGAACCGACTGTCCCGAGGCCCACGATGGTCCGGGCTGGTCATCTAGATCCAGTTGGACAGAGCTGCTGTCATCACTGTGGGCCTCTTCTGTGGGTGGGGTGGAGATGTCTGGACCCTCCTGTCTGGTGACGTTGGGTAGTGGTCCTGCAGGGGTGTAAAAGCATGATTATTGCATCTGTGTGTGTCATGGTGTGCAATGGGTGGGTGACTGTGTACCCCAGTGCTGGCATTCGTGTATGGGGGCTTGTGTGATGATGGTTTAGGGGGGTGTATGGGTATGTGCAGTGGGCATGCTTTAGTGATGGGTGTCCATGCTTTGGTGTTGCATGCAGGGCTTGGTGTTGGGATGGGTGGTTTGTGAAATTGGGACATTTGTGAGGAGTTGTAGTGATGGGGTGAGGGTGAGGGTGGGGGTATGTGCTGGCTTGCAGGTAGCGTGGGGGATGTAATAGTTAAGATTTGTCTTACCAGAGTCCATTCCTCCACCAACTCCTGCGAGGCCCTCAGGATGCAGAATCGCCAAGACCTGCTCCTCCCATGTTGTTAGTTGTGGATGAGGAGGTGAGGGTCTGCCACCAGTCTGCTGAACCACCTGGTGGTGTCTTGAGACCACGGAACGCACCTTCCCCCGTAGGTCGTTCCACCTCTTCCTGATGTCGTCCCGATTTCTTGGGTGTTGTCCCACTGCGTTGACCCTGTCGACTATTCTTCGCCATAGCTCCATCTTCCTTGCAATTGAGGTGTGCTTCACCTGTGCTCCAAATAGCTGTGGCTCTACCCGCACGATTTCCTCCACCATGACCCTGAGCTCCTCCACCGAGAACCTGGGGTATCTTTGCCGTGCCATGGGGTGGTGTAGGTGGTGATAAGTGTGGTGATATGTAGTGGTGTGTGGTGTTTTGTGCGTGGAAGTTGTGTGGTTGATGGTGTTGAGTGCCTGTGGATGCTAGTTTATGGATGGTGGTGTCTCTCTATGGACTTCTTTCTGAATTTTTGGTCGTAGGGGTTTGTGGGTGATGTGGGTGTGTGTTTTATATTGTAATGTGTGTGTGGGAGTGGTGTGTGTATGTGTATCAGGTGTGTGTATTTCGAATTGTCCAATGTGGCTGTGTTTTGTAGAAGTGTGTGTATTTTGAGCGCGGCAGTGTGTACCGCCAATGGAATACCGCAGTTGAAAGACCGCCGCGTGGATTTGTGTGTCGTGATAGTGTGGGTGTATTTCTGTTGGCGGGATGGTGGAGGTTTTGTTTTCGCCAGTTTATCACTGACCTTTGGTGTGGCGGACTTGTGTGGGTGTCTGAATTTTGTCGGATTTCGAGATGTGGGTCATAATAGCTGTGGCGGAATCCCGCGGCCGCAGCGGTGTGTTGCCGGTCTTCTGCACGGCTGTAAGCGCCTTTTACCGCCAATGTTGTAATGACCCCCTTTGTTTGGTTTTTAAAGACTTAAGACACTTTGGCCCTCATTCTGACCCTGGCGGTCGGTGATAAAGCGGCGGCCAAGCCGCCAACAGGCCGGCGGTCTAAAATATGCAATTCTGACCCTGGCGGGAACCGCCAACACAGCCTGCCGTATTAACACTCCGCCCGCCACGGCGGTACAAACAAACAGCGCGGCGGTCCCCGCCAACAGCCAGGCGGCAGACAATGTACCGGCCACCCTATCACGACCCACCAATCCGCCACCTTTTCCGGGGCGGGAGCACCGCCGATAAGAACACGGCGGAAACAGACTACGAACGGGAAAACGCTCACATCTACGCACTCCACGCGAGATTCCGGCAGTATGGAACCAGAGTTGCAGGTCATCCCCGCACTCCTATACCTGCTCATATACCAGGAGCACGCCCGGCGGCGCGGAAGACATCGGTGAGTACTGCACCTACGACACAGGGGAGGGAAAAGATTACCGGCACACACCCACCCACCCACACCCACTACAACACACACATCAATGCATTCCCACAGATCACTGTCACAACCCACAAACCACCCCCCTCCGAAATAATGCAAAGACCAAAAGAAGAGATCATAAACGGGCAGATATATTGAAATATGTACACCAGTAATCCCAATAAATAAATAAACTATGTACAAAATATACACAGCTACTAAATGTAGTCCAACCACTGTCCGTGGATCACAGGGGTCCTGTGCAAAGGGGCAAGGCCCAGTCCCACGACAAGAACTCCACGGAGAGAACACTGCAGGGGCATCAGAAAGAAAATAGGACAGGCACCTCAGGGGGAAGGGAATGGGGGGCACCTCAGCCACTTGAGTACACGACGCCAGATCCACGAGGGGACTCCATGACCACTGGGCCATCCTGGGGAGTGCTAAGCCACAGTCCATACAGTCCATACAGTGGGTGGCCTGCCCACTGGGCCATCCTGGGGAGAGCAAAGCCACAGTCCAAACAGTCCATACAGTGGGTGGCCTGCCCACTGGGCCATTCTGGGGAGTGCAAAGCCACAGTCCATACAGTCCATACAGTGGGTGGCCTGCCCACTGGGCCATCCTGGGGAGTGCAAAGCCACTGTCCATACAGTCCATACAGTGGGTGGCCTGCCCACTGGGCCATCCTGGGGAGAGCAAAGCCACAGTCCAAACAGTCCATACAGTGGGTGGCCTGCCCACTGGGCCATTCTGGGGAGTGCAAAGCCACAGTCCATACAGTCCATACAGTGGGTGGCCTGCCCACTGGGCCATCCTGGGGAGTGCAAAGCCACGGTCCATACAGTCCATAACAGACCCCACTGCCACTGGAGGAGGCAAGTTGGCCAGAGGACATCCTGCAGCCCTGCCCGAGATAGATCCTGCCCTGCCACGTCTGCCAAAGGGCCAGCGGTTCTTGCCTTGAAGGGCCCAGTTCAGCGCTCCTTGCCTTGAAGGGCCCAGTTCAGCGGTTCTTGAGACGGCGGGGCCCAGTTCAGCGCTCCTTGCCTTGAAGGGCCCAGTTCAGCGGTTCTTGAGACGGCGGGGCCCAGTTCAGCGCTCCTTGCCTTGAAGGGCCCAGTTCAGCGGTTCTTGAGACGGCGGGGCCCAGCGGAGCGGTTCTTGAGACGGCGGGCCCAGTTCAGCGGTTCTGGAGACGGCGGGGCCCAGTCCAGCGCTCCTTGCCTTGAAGGGCCCAGTTCAGCGGTTCTTGAGACGGCGGGGCCCAGCGGAGCGGTGCTTGAGACGGCGGGGCCCAGTTCAGCGGTTCTTGAGACGGCGGGGCCCAGCGGAGCGGTGCTTGAGACGGCGGGGCCCAGTTCAGCGGTTCTGGAGACGGCGGGGCCCAGTCCAGCGCTCCTTGCTTTGAAGGGCCCAGTTCAGCGGTTCTTGAGATGGCGGGGCCCAGCGGAGCGGTGCTTGAGACGGCGGGGCCCAGTTCAGCGGTTCTGGAGACGGCGGGGCCCAGTTCAGCGGTTCTTGAGACGGCGGGGCCCAGTTCAGCTCTCCTTGCCTTGAAGGGCCCAGTTCAGCGGTTCTTGAGACGGCGGGGCCCAGCGGAGCGGTGCTTGAGACGGCGGGGCCCAGTTCAGCGGTTCTGGAGACGGCGGGGCCCAGTCCAGCGCTCCTTGCCTTGAAGGGCCCAGTTCAGCGGTTCTTGAGACGGTGGGGCCCAGCGGAGCGGTGCTTGAGACGGCGGGGCCCAGTTCAGCGGTTCTGGAGACGGCGGGGCCCAGTTCAGCGGTTCTGGAGACGGCGGCCGGTCTATGGCCAACTGCTCATTGCCTGGTGGTGCCCTCCTGGGCAGCGGGGATGGTGCTCCTTCAATGCCCACCTGGGCTGTGGGTGGTGGGGCCCTCCTGGCCAGCTGGGCTGGGTCCTCCCTGGGCAGCGGCTATGGGGGTGGTGGGCTCTCCCGGGGCAGCTGTGCCGGTTCCTCCCGGGGCAGCGGCTATGGGGGTTGTGGGCTCCTCCTGGGCAGCAGGCCTGCTGCCTGACCTCTCCGACTTGCTGCCCTTGCCCTCCTTAGTCGTGGGCCTGTGGCCCTTTCCTCCCTTTGGAGCTGTGGCTGGTGACTGTCTCTGGGTGGTGTCCGGGGGGGATGTAGAAGGCGGGCTCCTGCGGCGCCCCTTCCGCCTTCTGCTCCTCTTCCCAGGGGGTGGGCTGGCTGTCCCCTTGCTGCTGGGCGAAGATCCAGACATGCGGGCTGGCGGGCTCCAATACCCCTGCACCCTTGTCAAGGGGGCTGCAGGGCTGGTGGTGGCTGAGGTGCTCTTCTTACCCCGACGAGAAGGAGGGGGGGGCTCAGGGTCAGGAAAGAAGTTAGTAGTGGCGAGGAAGAGCTTCTTGGGACAATGGAGAGTGGTAGGTACAGTGGGAATGGGAGTGGAGGGAGAGCATGTGGTTGTAGGTGAGTCACGTTTGCTGTCTTTGGGTGCAGGTGCAGGAGGGATAGGCTGTTGTGAGGTGGATGGCTGTTGGGGGGGTGGGTGGCTGCGTTTGTGTGGTGTGGAAGAGGGGGTGACAGACACAGTGGGAGAGGACACAGGGGACGTGTAAATGGCAGTGGGGGTGGTGACTGCACGTGTGCGGACTGGAGTGGAGGGTGTGCTGGTGACGGAAACACTGGCTGATGGTGAGGTGAATGGAGGTGTGAGTGTAGACATCACAGGGAGGGAGGAGGGAGACGAGGAGGTGGGGGTCACAGAGGTGGTAGTGACTGTTGGCATGTCTGCATCGGAATGTTGCGTGTGTGAATATCTGCGTGATCTGTGGTGCTTATGTTTGGATGAGCTTCTCTTGGGTGTTGAGGTGTGTGCAGGCTGGTCTGATGGTGTGGGTGGGACAGGCAGAGGAACAGGAGACTGGGAGGAGGGAGTTAGTAGAGGGAGGCAGGAGACAGGGACAATGGCTGCCGTCAGTGCTGAGGCCAGAGCCTGGAACGATCGCTGATGGGCAGCCTGACCCGAATGAATGACCTCCAGGTACGCATTGCTGCGATGAACCTCCCTCTCCACCCCCTGGATGGCATTCAAAAGGGTAGTCTGCCCAACAATGAGCGTTCGGAGGAGGTCAATGACCTCCTCACTGAGGGCAGCGGGGGTAACAGGGGCAGGGCCTGAGGTGCCTGGGGCGAAGGAGATGCCCGGCTTCCTGGCAGAGCGGGCACGGGGCGAACGCTGAGGGGCTGCTGGGAGGGCGGAGATGGTGCGCTGGGTGGCGGCTGTACCTGTAATGGCGGGGGGCACGGATGGTGCCACCCCCGCAAGGGAGCCCCCTTCCGAGGACGTGTCCGTGTCGCTGCAGGGTCCAGTCGTCCCCATCGTGGAGCTCCCCTCGCCCTCCGTCTCACTGGTCCAGTCTGACTCTGTGGCATGGCCCTCCTGGGCCATGTGAGATGCAGCTCCCTCCTGCCCCGATGCCACTTCTCCTCCGCCTGATGATCCTGATGCACACAAGCACAGAAAGACAAACAAAAAGGGGGGGGGAGAGAGAAATAAAGGGATATTGATTACATGGATCTCCGGTACAGTTAGCGGACATGACAGACACAGATGCCCCCTGCACTAAGTTGCGCACTTGGGGTCCGCTACGCATTCCGTGGAACATGCCCTACACGCCTAGAGTTGACAACTGCACCCATGGATGACACGGCCCAGGGATGGCTGTACTGACAAACTACTGAGGGTGGTGGCTGGGGACACAGGGGCTTACGGGGGTGCCCAGCCTACAGACATCACCCTGGCCTAGGGGGACCCCCAGCCCTCCTCCCCCACCCAGACACCTCCACTGCGCGACAACAGAGTAGATAATGCTTGTACTCACCCCCTTGTGTCTGCTGTGCTGCCCTCACGCGCCCATCCAAATCAGGGTAGGCCACCGCCAGGATCCGGAACATCAGGGGGCTCAGTTGACGGCAGGCACCCCGCCTACGTTGGGAGGCCATCCCCAGCAGAGACTCAGCGGTCTTCTTGGTCCCGCGGCGGATGTCCTCCCACCTCTTGCGGCAGTGGGTGCCCCGTCGATGGTGGACCCCCAGGGTCCGGACTTCCTTGGCGATGGCACGCCAAATCCCGATCTTCTCATGGGTGCGGACCTATGTGACACGTACAGGGAGGGAGAAATACCACGTTCAAGTTTGTCAGCATTTTCCTTGCCAGTGGCCCAACGCCCCCCATCCCCGCCAGGCCCCCCGCCATGCCCCCCGCCAGGCCCAACATGCCCCCCATCCCCACCATGCCCCCGCCATGCCCCCCGCCAGGCCCAACATGCCCCCCATCCCCGCCAGGCCCCCCGCCATGCCCCCCGCCAGGCCCAACATGCCCCCCATCCCCGCCAGGCCCCCCGCCATGCCCCCCGCCAGGCCCAACATGCCCCCCATCCCCGCAAAGCCCCCCGCCATGCCCCCCGCCAGGCCCAACATGCCCCCCATCCCCGCCAGGCCCCCCGCCATGCCCCCAGCCAGGCCCAACATGCCCCCCATCCCCGCCAGGCCCCCCGCCAGGCCCCCAAGCCAGCCAGTGGCCCCAAATCCAGATTGAATTAAACTCACTTGTTGGTCTGGAGGACCGTAGAGTAGCGCATACTGGGGGAGGACCCCATCCACAAGTTTCTCCAACTCCTCTCCAGTGAAGGCAGGGGCCCTTTCCCCAGGCGCAGCAGCCATTGTCCCTTCCAGACCGAGGTCACAGCAACACTTGCAGTATAGGTCCTCTCCTGTGAAAGTTCAAGTCGCAAGTGGATAAGTAGATAGAAAATGGCGGTCACGTCCGCGGCGGTGCGTACCGCGGCGGTGCGTCCCGGCACCGCCGTCGCCCTTCGCCATTGGCTCCTGAAACCCATAGGCTTCAATGTTAACCAATGCGGCTTCGCGCCGCGGTCTTCGCCCGCCGCCCGCCGCGGTGTGCCACGCCAGCGCATTGACCTCACATCCCATTGTCACACTTCACAGGTCAGGCAGCCGCCATTTCCAGGGCCCACATGGCTCAATTTCAACTGCGTCACACAGGCCTAGGCCTTGCATAGCCACTCAGACACGCCATTCACTGCATAGAGAATCGTTTACTGTGCTAGCTGTGAGTACGTACCTGTGGGTTGCTTGACTGTGTGCTCCATGTTGTCCTTCCTAGGCACCGTCCGCTGGGTTGGGCGAGGAGACGGATGAATCCTCCCGTGTACCGACCGCTGGTGGACCTGTCGACAATGGAAGAACGCCACATTATCCTGACCTACCGTCTTAACCGTGCCACTATCCATGAACTGTGTGCCCAGCTGGAGCCCGACCTGATGTCCCCCATCCGCCAACCCACAGGGATTCCCCCTCTGGTGCAGTTCCTGTCAGTACTCCATTTCTTGGCAAGTGGGTCATTTCAGACAACAGTGGGAATTGCTTCTGGGATGTCTCAGCCCATGTTTTCGAAGGTGTTATCCAGAGTGTTGTCTGCCCTGATGAAATCCGTGAGGAGCTACATCATTTTCCCTGAGGTGGGCGAATTGGCTACAGTGAAGGGTGATTTCTACGCCCTTGGACATATTCCCAACGTAATTGGTGCCATTGATGGGACCCATGTGGCTTTGGTTCCCCCAAGAGACAGGGAGCAGGTGTACAGGAACAGAAAAAATTACCATTCAATGAACATCCAGGTGGTGTGTTTGGCTGACCAGTACATCTCGCATGTAAATGCCAAATTCCCAGGGTCAGTGCATGACGCCTACATCCTCAGGAATAGCAGCATCCCTTACGTGATGGAACAGCTACAGAGACACCGTGTATGGCTAGTGGGGGACTCTGGGTACCCCAACCTGTCGTGGCTACTGACCCCAGTAAGGAATCCCCGGACCAGGGCAGAGGAACGGTACAATGAGGCCCATGGGCGTACTAGGAGGGTGATCGAACGCACCTTTGGCCTCCTAAAGGCCAGGTTTAGGTGCCTGCATATGACAGGTGGATCCCTAATGTACTCACCTAAGAAGGTGTGTCACATCATCGTGGCCTGCTGCATGCTTCACAACCTGGCTTTGCGCCGCCAGGTGCCTTTCCTGCAGGAGGATGGTCGAGACGGTGGTGTTGTGGCAGCGGTGGAACCTGAGGAGAGTGACGAGGAGGAAGACGACGGGGCTGAAACAGACAACAGGGACAGAATCATTGAACAGTACTTCCAATAGGACACAGGTAACATTTCAAAGATAATTTAGTAAATGTTAACTACTCTCCTGCATCTCTGCTGCCTGTCTATTTGCCCCAGTGTATGATGACTGAGTTTTGGCTTTTCCCTCCCTATTTCAGATCTGGGGTCCCCACTACGAGTCCTGTGCTTCGTTTCCCCATGGACTACAGCTTTGTGGCAGCTGTTTGTTGACTTCACCATGTACAAGGACATATTTGCACTGTCATGTCAATTACAATATATTGAAATCACAGCCAGACTCCAGATATTTTGGTGCAAAATAGGTGTTTATTTAAGTGCTCAAAATGGGATGGGTGGTTTCAAGTGGGTGGGGGCTATGGTGAAGGAATGTCCATGGCAGAGTCCAGAGTAACAGTCACACAGGTGCATTGTCCAGAGGCCTGTGGAGAGATGGAGCATGGGCAGTTCAAGGATGGACAGGGTGACAATGTGGGACAGTGGGATGACATCAGGTGGTATCCATTGCTGGCGGGGGTCTTGACATCCTACTCTGTCTTCTTGCGAGATCTCAGGGCCCTCTTGCGGGGTGGTTCTTCTCCTGCAGGAGGTGGGGGTCTGGTGGGCTGCTGCTGTGCGGGGGCCTCCTGTCCACTAGCGCCGGCGGAGGTGGTTGGCTGTTCTTGGTCCAGGCTAGTGGCAGGGGCCCTTGGGTGTTGTTGAGTGTCCGCCCTGGTGTTGACGAGGTCCTGCAGCAGCCCTACCATGGTAACCAGGGTGGTGTTGATGGCTCTGATGTCCTCCCTGTACCCCCGATAGTGTTCCTCCTGCAGTACCTGTATCTCCTGGAACCGGGCCAGTACCGTCGCCATCGTCTCCTGGGAGCGGTTGTATGCTCCCATGATGGTGGTGAGGACCTCGTGGAGAGTGGGTTCCCTGGGCCTCTCCTCCCCCCCCTGTCGCACAGCTGCCCTCCGAGTTGCCCTGTTTCCCTGGGCCTCTGCCCCCTGGCCGGTGTGCCCACTACCACTGCCCCCAGGTCCCTGTTGTTGTTGGGGTGGTGGGTTATCCTGGGTGCCCTGTAGTGGTAGACACACCGCAGATTGACGCGCCCTGGAGACAGAGGCATGGGCCCGCTGGGTGGGAGCTGTGCTGGTGTTCCCAGAGGGGTTTGGGTCTGTAGTGGCCTGGGCCTGTGTGAGGGGAACCGACTGTCCAGAGGTCCCCGATGGTCCGGGCTGGTCATCGGTGTCCAGGTCGACAGAGCTGCTGTCATCGCTGACGGCCTCTTGGGTGGGGGGTGTGGAGAATTCTGGCCCCTCCGCCGCGGTGTGTTGACGGTCGGGTCCTGCAGGGGTATAGAGGTATGGTTATAGTTTCAATGTGTGGCATATGGGTGTATCTATGGGTTCTCGTGTCCCCAAGTGCTGGCATTCGTGTGTGGGGGCTTTGGTGAGGGTGGCTTGTGGGGGGGATGTGTATATGCATTGGGCATGCTTTGGTGATGGGTGTCCATGCTTAGTGGACGCATGCAGGCCTAGGTTTTGGGATGTGTGGGTTGTGATGGTGAGACATTGGCGGGGAATAGGTGTGCTGGGGGTGGGGGTGAGGATGGTGGTGGGGGTGAGGATGGTGGTGGGGGTGAGGGTGGGGGTGAGGATGGGGGTGGGGGTGAGGGTGGGGTTCGAGGATGGGGGTGAGGGTTGGGGTATGATTTGGCATGCAGGTGGGGGGGAAGCAGTATTGAAGCTTCAACTTACCAGTATCCATTCCTCCGCCGACTCCTGCGAGGCCGTCAGGATGCAGGATGTTCAAGACTTCCTCCTCCTATGATGTGAATTGTGGGGGTTGAGGTGGGGGTCCTCCGCCAGTCTTCTGCACGGCGATGTTGTGCCTGGATACCATGGAACGCACCTTCCCCCGTAGGTCGTTCCATCGCTTCCTGATGTCTTCCCGATTTCTGGGGTGCTGTCCCACTGCGTTGACCCTGTCGACAATCCTCTGCCATAGCTCCGTCCTCCGGGCAATGCTGGTGTATTGTATCTGTGTGCCGAACAGCTGGGGCTCTACCCGAACGATTTCCTCCACCATGACCCTGAGTTCTTCGTCTGTGAAGCGGGGTTGTCTTTGGGGTGCCATGGGGTGGTGTGTATGATGTGTGGGGTGGAGTATGTGTATTTAAGTGTGTTGAGTGTGGTGGTGTGTGTTGTTTTGTGTGTGGATAGTGTGTGGGTGATGGTGTTGAGTGGCTGTGGCTGTTAGTTTGTGGATGCTGGTGTCTCGCTCTGGCCTTCTTTCAGAATTTTTTGGCGTAGGGGTTTGTGGGTGATGTGGGTGGGTGTTTTATATTGTATTGTGTGTGTGGGAGTGGTGTGTGTATGTGTATCAGGTGTGTGGGATTCAAATCGTCCAATGTGGCTGAGTTTTGTTCGTTTGTGTGTATTCTGACCGCGGCGGTGTGTCCCGCCAATGGAATACCGCGTTTGAATGACCGCCGCGTGGATTCGTGGGTCGTAATGGCATGGGCGTATTTCTGTTGGCGTGGCGGTGGAGGTTTGGTCACCTCCACCTTTCCGCCGACCGCTGGTCTGGCGGTCGGTTGTGGCTGTCGGATTTTCGGAGGTTTGCCTTCTGTGGGTCAGAATGACCGTGGCGGGTTTCTGCGGCCGCGGCGGTGTTATGGTGGTCTTCTGACCGGCGGTAAGTGCATTTTACCGCCGGGTTCAGAATGACCACCTTTATATCACTTTCCAGTGATATCTCTACAATTTCACATTGCATCTTTATTCATTTTGACCTACAATTATCCTGATAAATATTATATATTTTTCTAAACACTGTGTGGTGTATTTTTGTGGTGCTATATTATGGTATTGTATGATTTATTGCACAAATGCTTTACACATTGCCTTCTAAGTTAAGCCTGACTGCTCGTGCCAAGCTACCAGAGGGTGGGCACAGGCTAATTTTGGATTGTGTGTGACTTACCCTGACTAGAGTGAGGGTTCTTGCTTGGACAGAGGGTAACCTGACTGCCAACCAAAAACCCAATTTCTAACAGTTGGCCTATGCATGGGTCATTTGATTTGCAAAAGATTGAGTATGTGGAACAATGTATGTGTAAGCGAAGGTCTAGGCAAGATATGTTTGACTGTGTACGAATGTGGGAGAAAGAAGTGCGTGGACGAGTGAAGCGTGAGCAAGCCTTGCTTGAGAAAGAGCAGCGGAAGAATGTATATGTGAAAGCATTGGAAATGAGAAATAAATAAATAAATGACTTAAAGGAGATAGAAGAGAAAGAACGTAAATTACAGGTAACTGGCCAATACACTGTTCGGCAACCTCTCTATTCTATTGTTAATAACCGCACAATGATTTTTTGTTACTAGATTGCCCTCCACCTCCGTATGTCGTTCCTTCTGCCCCTCATGAGTTAGCTGAGGTCTCTGGTTCGGAGCAACAGAAGATTCGAGACAGTCGCTCTATGTTGCCTGCTGACCGTGCGTCTGAGCTTAGATCTATTGCTCGTAAAGCAATTTGTGGCGTTGTCTCTGCTTCTGAACTTTTAGACAACATGAAAGGGTGGACGGAAAAGGAGCAGCTATATTTTACAGAGGCATTTGGCACAGAAGTTATTGAACTATTTCGGAAATATTCTGATGAGGTAGAGCCCGATGATGTAGCAGCTGACCATAAGCAAATGCGTGATGGTCTTTTTGTTTTCTCCCAGGTGGCTGATGCAATCAGGCATTTGGTGAAATGATCTGTTGCGGCAGACCGTTTGCAAGAGGAGAAAAGGGCCATGGACGTAGTTGCACGGACATCTCAGACCGGCGGGGTGCAAGCTTCCATCTTCCGAACAGATAAGACTATGATAGTTCACGCAAAACCAATTTGGGAGGCCGCACCTTTGTATGTTCCTCCTAAAGGATTGGGTACAAGTGATGATAAAACTTCTGTTGATGCTAAGGGTTATTTAATTTATAATTGGGTGTATACTCCTTGGAAAAGGGCAGATGTAATGGCACTTAAAACAGCATTACCTGACCCGTGGAAAAATCCAGCCGCCTTTTGTGAGGAAGTTGAGGGAGCAATTAGTTCTTGTACTATGACTTTGGCTGACATTGATTTAGTTTTCGGATTGATATTACCACCAGATATGTGGAGAACTGTTCGTAAAGTTGATGATCGTGTGTTTTTTGGGGCGTCGTGGAAAGAATTAGAACAGATGGAGGGGGATAGGGAACCTGCGAAAAAGCTGTATCAGTTGATTCTAGATTTTCCCGCAGCCATATTAGTTAAGTTAAAAACGATTATTCCCCCTAAAAAGATAGATTGGACTGTTTTAGTGTCTTGTAAGCAAAATGCAGATGAATCTGTCTCTGATTTCTTTACACGCTTTGAAGAAGCATTTCATGATTTTAGCGGCCAGTTATTGTCAGATGATATGGGCAGACATTTGTTTGTCGATAAATATGTCACAATTCTATTACCAGGAATAGCTAGTCATCTAAAAGCTAGTGAAAGTTCATGGACTACCTCTACTCCGGTTTCTCTTTTAACTATGGCTCAGTATTATGAACGTCAGGAATTAGAAGCAAAAGGTAGCGAGGATAAAAAGATTAAAGAATTAAAGACGAAGGTTATGTTGGCTCAAGCTTATGGTCTGCCTTTTAGAGGTAGTGATAGAGGTGGACGTGGATCTTATGGTTCTTCTTACACGCGTTCAAATTTGTCTGTTGATCAGTGTACGTATTGTAAGAAATTTGGGCATTGGGCTGCCGATTGTCCAGCACTACGTGTTCACGTGGTCGGGGACAAATGAGAAATCGCTCAGCATATTCAGGGCCTAGAAGAAGCACGAATCATGCTAGGGTTGATGTTAATATACGAGGGCAGGATGGGTTTAACACTTTTGATAGAAGGAACCAATACCAGATGTTTAACTATGTGCAGCCTGATTTCCAAGATTCTGCTTATGCATAGGATTTCCTAGGATGGGGTAAGGAATCAGTTGAAGTTCCAGTAGATCAGAGGGGTCCTTATGTTACAGCACATGTTTTGGGTTCTACTGATCAGTTTCTGGTTGATACAGGAGCTACCTGTAGAGCCTTGTCTAAACAATTGGTTCCAAGGGCTCCCCTGTCTGGCTTAACCATTACATCAATAGGTTTCAATGGAACACCTTCCCCTAGCCCATTGTCACAACCACTTGCATTCCATGTTGATAAATGTACTGCTCCATGTCTGTTTTTGCTTTCTCCAAATACACCAGACAATATTGTGGGTCTTGATATGCTCAAGTATTTCAGGGCTACAATACGATGCTTTCCTGAAGAGGTGCCTGTTATTTTGAATGATAATCATCCTGTGATGGAAAGAGTTTGTCTTGTTAAAGAGGATATTGCATTAGCTTCACTCCCTAGTACTTTGTGGGCTACTTCAGATACTGATGTGGGACAAATGATTATTCCACCGGTACATATTAGTGTCAAGGAGGGAGCTGTATTACCACGTTTGCCTCAATACAAAATTTCACAGGAGGGCGAAGAAGCACTCACACGAATTGTGCATGATCTTATTGCAGTTGGAATTGTTGAGGAAGTTCCGTATAATGTTTGTAACAGTCAGATTCTTCCTATTCTGAAAAAGGATACTGATACTAGGATTTACCGATTCATTATTGATTTACGAGAAGTGAATAAGATTATGGTACCACAATATCCTGTGGTATCTGACATCACAACACTTCTTACTTTGGTTCCCCCGACAGCAACTACGTTCTCTGTGATAGACTTGAAGAATGCTTTCTTTTCAATTCCTATTCATCCTGACAGCCGATATTTGTTTGGTTTTACTTTGAATAAACAATCATATAGATTTTGCAAAGTTCCTCAAGGCTATAATGAGAGTCCTAGTATTTATAGTCAAGCGTTAAAACGACAACTTGATGCTTTTGTTTTGCCTGAAGGTGTGGCTCTCATACAATATGTCGATGATATTTTGTTGGCAGCTGATACCCCTGAGCAATGTGAAAAGTGCACTTTGTCCTTACTTTCTTTTCTTGCTTCACATCATCATAAAGTATCACAAAAGAAATTGCAATATTGTAGACCAAAGCTAACCTTTTTAGGTCACCTTTTGTCTAAGGAGGGCCGTGCACTTACATCAGATCGTATTCAAGCAATTTTAGACACACCAGTACCCTCTACTCAGAAAGATGTTCGTGCATTCCTTGGTCTTACTTCTTTTTGTAGGCAATGGATATTAGGGTTTTCACACATTGTCAAAACTTTGCTAGCACTTTTGACTAAAGATACTCCAATGCCCCTCCAATGGTCAGATGAATGTGAGACTGCTTTCCAACAGCTACAACAAGCCCTTTGTTCAGCACCAGTGTTAGGTACTCCAGATTACATGAAGCCTTTTGCACTTTACATACATGAGAAAGATGGATGTGCATTGTCACTTTTAGTACAGACACATGGTGATAAGCACTGTCCCTGTGCATATTTTTCAGCAGTAATTGATCCTGTTGCTCGAGCGTTAACTGGGTGATTTCATTCAGTTGCGGCAACAGTTGTGTCAATACGTCAGAGTGAAGGGATGGTTTTGTCTCATAAGCTGTTGGTGTTAGTACCCCATGCGGTTGATGCTCTTTTAGATCAAACAAAGACGCAACATTTAACTAGCGCTCGCCTGACACAATATGAATTGACATTGCTGGCTTCTCACATTACACTGAAGAGATGTGCAACACTAAACCCAGCCACTTTGTTGCCATATCCGGTGACTCAGCCGCAGTCACAAGAAACACATGATTGTATATTCTTTACCGAAGAACAGACAAAGGGTCGTATTGATTTGCAAGATACGCCCCTTCCTGATGTAGAAGGGGAATTGTGGGTTGATGGGTCTTGTTTGAAGTTGCCAGATGGTACGACCTCAGCTGCATATGCAATCACCACAACATACACGGTAGTGGAGACAGCTCCTATACCACAGAAGTCAGCTCAAGCAGCTAAACTAATAGCTTTGACAAAAGCAGGTGAGCTTAGTACTGACTTATTTGTGAACATTTATACAGACAGCCGCTATGCTTTTGGATTGGCTCATGAATTTGGTTTGCTTTGGAAGGAGAGAGGCTTCTCACATCCCACGGGATGCAGATAATGCACTGAGAATTAGTGCATAACCTCTTGACTGCATTGACATATCTAAAGAAAATAGCTATTGTGAAATGTAGTGCACACAAGATAGTGACCGATAAGATAGGGCAAGGTAATGCCCTTGTGGACCACGTAGCACATGAGACTGCGAAGCAGAGAAGTACTACTTCTATGTATGTAGTGAAGTCACAAGCTGAACGTTGGCATAATGCTAGACAAGATGTATTAGATATACAGAAAATTTGCTTTTGTGAAAGAACGTGAGCAATGGTCCGAAGAAGGAGAATTGGATGATGAGGGCTGTTGGCGGAATAAGTAGATGGATAAATGGAAATTGCCTATAGCATTTGTACAACCTATGGTTCAGATGGCACATGGGCTGGCACATGTTGGAGCTTCAACAATAACAAAGTTGCATATGCAAGTTTGGAAGCATCCATACATTTCTAGTACAGCTAAGAGAGTAGTACATTCTTGTTTGATCTGTTTACAATACAATCCTGGAAAAGGGACACAAACTCCTGCGGGAGGGTTTGCTACACCAACTGCACCTTTCGAAGTTCTACAAATGGATTATATTCAGCCTGAACGCTGCAACAATTTAAAGTATGTCTTGGTGGTGGTATGTGCCTTCAGTAAATGGATAGAGGCGGAATCCACAAAGGATAATACTGCCATTACCACAGCGAAGGGGCTTTTGAAATAATTTTTTCCTAGGTTTGGTGTTTGCAGACTTTTATGGAATGATAACGGACCTCATTTTGTTGGGGAAGTTATTAAGTATGTCTTGAAAGGATTATGGATCAAACAGAAGTTCCATGCAGATTTACACCCACAATCAGCAGGGTTGGTGGAAAGGTATAATGCTACTTTGAAGCTGAAGTTAGCGAAGATACAGGCTTCCACATCTTTAACTTGGCCGGATGCATTACCATTGGCATTATTGTCTATTAGGTCAGTCCCACACTCTTGAACAGGCCTTACCCCCTATGAAATAGTATTTGGAAGGCCAATGAACATTTGGGGAGTTCCTAAGCCAAATTCTGTATATGATGTACCTTGTGTCCTGGTGAATGTTTATTTGGCACAGTTAACCGACAATTTGGTTTCTATTCATCAACAGGTTTGAGAAGCACTTCCTGACAGATCTACAGGTGAAGGCCACAAACTCTGACCTGGTGACCAGGTGATGATTAAGGTGGTCATTACGACTCTGATGGGTGGCCATTTGGCCGCTCCGCGGTCAGAAGACCGCTGCCGGCATTCCGACCTTCCCGCTGGGCCGGCGGGCGCTAACTATGTTAGCGCCCGCCAGCCCAGCGGGAAGGAGGGCTGCAACACAGAAGCCGGCTCCGAATGGAGCCGGCGGTGTTGCGTCCGTGCGACGGGTGCAGTTGCACCCGTAGCGCTTTTCACTGTCTGCTAGGCAGACAGTGAAAAGCCGGCCGGGGCCAGGTTAGGGGGCCCCTGCACTGCTCATGCCAGTGGCATGGGCAGTGCAGGGGCCCCCAGGGGCCCCAAGACACCCGTTCCCGCCAGCCTCTTCCTGGCGGAGCAGCGCTGCCATGTCGGATTATCCCAGACGGGGCAAAATCGGCGGGAGACCGCCGGCCCCGGTTTTCTGACCGCGTCTTTACCGCCGCGGTCAGAATGGGCTAGGAAGCACCGCCAGCCTGTTGGCGGTGCTTCCGTCATTCGTGGCCCTGGCGGTCTTAGACCACCAGGGTCAGAATAACCCTCTAAGTCCTTTGAAAGATCAAGCAGCTTGGCACCAAGGTTGCGAGGCCCAGAGCAGGTGCTCCTTGCGATAAGGACAGCAGTTCAAGTGACGAACCAAAAGAATTGGGTCCATAGTACTCACTGAAAGAGAGTGCTACCTACCTTGGTGGAACCTGCTGTGCTGACCGATCTTCGAGAGATTTTGACAACAGAGAAAGGCCGTGCTATATCACCTGACGAATCTGCAGAGTTTTTCCCGGACCATACGATTTCTGGAGTATCACAATAGAATTTGAGACCGAGGAAAAAATCTGTGGTGCTGAAAAAAACTGGTTGAGCTACCGCCCTGGGTTAGTGAAACGGAGAGCCAATGTGTCAAGGGGGGGATCAGCCATGCATTAGAGTAGTGACACCCATCTTGGCCCGTGGTGAAGAAATCAGCGGCTACCCAGGGATAAGAGCTCCAATGATTGCTTTTAATTCATTTCTGGAAGGGTCGATTATCACTGTTTCTAAAATGAATAACAAAGTGATCATTAGTACTATGGGGTTTGTTGTTATTTTGGTGGTTATAGCATTAATCACCTGGTTAGTTGAAAAGAAGGCTCCTGCTCGTGATTTTTTTTTGTTGACACTATTCCAGTACCAGAGGATCACTATTACTTTACGCTTCCCTATCATGAGCAGAAGCACCGTCAATCGTACTTCAATAATACTTTCATTCAGATGTTGCATCATACTGATAATGATACAAATACTACTAACTGTTGGGTATGTGGAATGATACCTGAGCATAAAAAGAAACGAGGAACACCTTTCATTCCTCTTCCTTTTTCACACAATGGTTCTTGTCAAGCTTGGTGTACGCTTTTGTTTGCATCTGGAAAACGTACAGAGGGCGGACTTCTTTTTCACCTTAATAAAGTATGCTACCAAGACAAAGATGGGTATCCCCAAGCCAAAGGAACTAAACAGGAATTGGAAGAGTATCAACCGGACAATGTTTCAATACCATATGTCTTCACAAGTATAAGAGACTCTGACAAGAAAGAACAATTTGTGATTTCTGTTACAAAAACTAAAGCAGATTTATGTATACGTGGCATTGGGCGAATTCCAGTGGGGACAAGCGATTGTACCTTGATTTTAACTATTGAGGGTGTAAATAATAGTAGTTTTACAGCTTCACATAATACATATTTTGTTTGTGGTAACTATGGATATTACCAACTACCTGTTGGGCGGTCAGGTGTGTGTTATGTATCTTTTCTATTACCCCCTGTGTTTTTGGCACCTACATCATATCACCGTGATTTTAAACTGTTCAATGACATCATTAAAAATAGATATAAAAGGACAATAAGTACAAATGAGGTAGACCAAACGGACACTAGCCTGCAACAATATGTTGATTTTAATTTAGGGTTGTTCTCCTTTGTGGGTGCTGCGTTAAATAGTAGGAAATTGAGACAATTGACTAGGGTTGTGGAAGCTGTTACAAGTCAGGCAGCTCTGGCACTTGGGAATATTACTGAGGAGCTCCAAATTGCGAGGATTGTAGCGCTCCAAAATCGTATGGTACTAGATGTGATATTAGCTAATCGAGGTGGTGCATGTCGCATCATCGGTAGTAGTTGCTGCGTTTTCATTCCAGATCACTCACCTTCAGTATATGATGCAATATCTAAATTGCATAAAATTGCTGCAGTAATTCACACAGAGACTGATACTTGGACTTTTTCTGGATGGTTTTGGTCTCTTGTTTATTCTTGGGGCTGGAAACTACTGACTATCCTGTGTGTAATGATTGCAATATTTTTCACATGCTGTATCTGTATTCAGTGTGGTCCAATGTTCTGCTCCATGTGTATTACTGCTTGTATGCCTACCAAAAGAGATATTACAGAAATGAAAGCACAAAACATGTTAGATAAGGAAATAGCTGAAATGATGAGCATAAATATACAAGATGAATATTTAGATTATCCCAGAAAGACGAATGTCTTCAGCTAATGCTGAAAGGGTCGTCTGTTGTAATTTAGTAGTGATTAGATTAAGCATTAGCAGAAGACATCTTGTATTTAGCAACTATTGTGAACATTTCGAGGAATACATTTTGTATTCATGGCAGCCATTATCTCTGCCACATGCTGCCATGTGCTCGCCATGTGCTCTGTCCTACCTTCCTGTTAACTACTCTTGAAAATCTGTCTAGTGACAAGTTATATTTAGCATCTCCCACTTTGCACATGCCCAGTAAGTTCTGCAGCTGTTAGTAATTAGTAACCAACAGTAATGTGTCTACTAGTCCTTGAAAACTGTTAGCCCCTCCTACCTGTCGACTGTGCATTTCCATATGACCTTATATGTATATAAGTCTTGCTTTCTATAACAGTACCACCTTCTTTTAGCCCCTGCGTGGGTATAAAAGGACCATTCTCTCTTAGTTCAGTGTGCTACTTCAAACATTACCGAAGGGTGCTGTTTGAACTGTAGTACCACCTCATGAGGTTTAATAAACTTTGGGGGTCATTACAACCCTGGCGGACGGTGTTAAAGCTGCGGTAATACCGCAAACAGGCCAGCGAAAAAAAAAGGGAATTATGACCGTGGCGGAAACCGTCAACAAAGACAGCCACTTTAACACTCCGACCGCCATGGCGGTACAGACAAGCAGCACAGCGGTCACCGCCAACAGACAGGCGGAAGACAATGTACTGCCCACAGTATTACAACCCGCCAATCCGCCACCTTTTCCGGGGCAGATTCACCGTGGATAAAAACACTGTGGAAACAGCTTTTGCAATGGGAAAACGCTCACCTTAACACACTCCACGAGGAAGGAGGACACCATGGAGCCCGAACTACAAATACTCCCTGCCCTTGTCTTCCTGCTCATCTACGAACACCAGCAACGGCGGCACCGAAGACAACGGTGAGTACTGCACCTACGACATAGGGGAGGGGGAGGCAAAAGTCAGGGACACACACACGCAACATCCCCACCCTCAACCCGACCCTCGCACACTACAACACACACACCAATGCATTTCCAAACATCACAGTAACAACCCACAACCCCCCGGAAGAATGCAAAGATAAAAGGAAATCAGTTCAAACATTGTAATGTATCAAAATACAGTTACCAAATATATACAGATATATATACACAATCAAAATATTATACATTACGAGAAGTAGTGCAGGTATGCACATATCAATGTCCGTGCACCACTGGGCCCAAAATGCATGGGCGAGGCCCACACTAGATACCTGTCCACAAACGGAGAGAACACTGCAGGGGCATCAGATAGAAATACAACAGGCACCTCAGGGGGAAGGGAAGAGGGGCACCTCAGCCGGATGAGTGCACCACGCCAGATCCACGACGGGGCTCCATGCCCATTGATGTATCCTGGGGAGTGCAAAGCCACAGTCTCACAAGTCTCTACAGTGGGTGGTTTGCCCACTGTACCATCCTGGGGAGTGCAAAGCCACAGTCTCACAAGTCTCTACAGTGGGTGGGTTGCCCCCTGTACCATCCTGGGGAGTGCAAAGCCACAGTCTCTCAAGTCTCTGCAGTGGGTGGTTTGCCCACTGTACCATCCTGGGGAGTGCAAAGCCACAGTCTCACAAGTCTCTACAGTGGGTGGTTTGCCCACTGTACCATCCTGGGGAGTGCAAAGCCACAGTCTCACAAGTCTCTACAGTGGGTGGGTTGCCCACTGTACCATCCTGGGGAGTGCAAAGCCACAGTCTCACAAGTCTCTACAGTGGGTGGGTTGCCCACTGTACCATCCTGGGGAGTCCAAAGCCACAGTCTCTCAAGTCTCTCCAGTGGGTGGTTTGCCCACTGTACCATCCTGGGGAGTGCAAAGCCACAGTCTCACAAGTCCCTACAGTGGGTGGTTTGCCCACTGTACCATCTTGGGGAGGGCAAAGCCACAGTCTCACAAGTCTCTACAGTGGGTGGTTTGCCCACTGTACCATCCTGGGGAGTGCAAAGCCACAGTCTCACAAGTCTTTACAGTGGGTGGGTTGCCCACTGCTGTATCCTGGGGAGTACAAAGCCACAGTGTCTGAAGTGGATAACAGTATCCACTGGTTCTGGAGGGGGACTGGTGCCCAGAGTGCTTCATCCTGTTAAGGACAGACGGAATGGATGCATGTCTCCACTGGTTTTGGAGGGGGAATGGTGCCCAGACTGCATCAGGCTCCTCGTGACGGTTCCTGTCCCGTCACTGTCCCAGCTGCACATGGGATAACGATGCTTGATGTGGCGTTTTTTTCCCTGTCCAGCGGTGCTTTGCCATGGCGGTCTCTGACCTGTTCAGCGGTGCTTTTCCCTGTTCAGCAGTGCTTTGCCCTGTTCAGCGGTCTTCACCATGGCGGTCTTTTCCCTGTTCAGCGGTGCTTTGCCATGGCGGTCTCTGACCTGTTCAGCGGTGCTTTGCCCTGTTCAGTGGTCTTTTGCCATGGAGGTCTCTGACCTGTTCAGTGGTGCTTTGCCCTGTTCAGCGGTCTTCACCATGGCGGTCTCTGACCTGTTCAGCGGTGCTTTGCCCTGTTCAGCGGTCTTCACCATTGCGGTCTCTGACCTGTTCAGCGGTGCTTTGCCCTGTTCAGCGGTCTTCACCATAGCGGTCTCTGACCCGTTCAGCTGTGCTTTGCCCTGTTACGCGGTGCTTTGCCCTGTTCAGCGTTCTTCACCATGGCGGTCTTTTCCCTGTTCAGCGGTGCTTTGCCATGGCGGTCTCTGACCTGTTCAGCGGTGCTTTGCCCTGTTCAGCGGTGCTTTGCCCTGTTCAGCGGTCTTCACCATGGATGTCTTTTCCCTGTTCAGCGGTGCTTTGCCATGGCGGTCTCTGACCTGTGCATTGGTGTGTGGCATGACGGTCCCTCATTGCCCAGCGGGGCTGTGGCTGCCGGGGCCCTCCTGGGCACTGACTCCGGCGGTGGTCTCCTGAACAGTGATGATACTGCTGCCCTCCTGGGCACTGACTCCGGCGGTGGTCTCCTGACCAGTGACGATACTGCTGCCCTCCTGGGCACTGACTCTGGCGGTGGTCTCCTGACCAGTGACGATACTGCTGCCCTCCTGGGCACTGACTCTGGCGGTGGTCTCAGGACCAGTGACGACAGTCCTGGCGGTGGCGTCCCGGCCGCCGGGGAGGATGGCCCCCTTCTCCGCCATGCTGCTCTTCCCAGACTGTGCAGACTTCCTCTGGCCCTTCACTACCTTTGGAGGAGCCACAGCTGACTCGGCACTCCCCCTGGAACCCTTGTGAGCAGGTTTTCCGCCAGGAGTCTTCACCCTGTCCCGTCGGCCACTTTCCAACTTGAGGTGCTTTACAGGGGGTGGACTGGCAGTGCTTTGGCTCCGTGTCACACTGGCTGCCCTGGTGGCCGGTGCACTCCACACACCTTTGACATGCACCACTGGTACTGGACTTTTTTTGGAGGTGCTACTACGGGACCTATCAATTGGAGGGGTGGGGGTAGGGGCAAAGAGGGCAACGTTGCTGAGGAAGAGTTGCTGACGAAGACTGGGATGGGTAGCTGAAGGGGGTCTGGGAGTGGAGGAAGAGGAGGTGGTTGTAGGAGGTGTAACTTAAGGTGATTTGGGTGCAGGTGCAGGTACTGGAGGCTGTTGTGTGGTGGATGGATGTTGGGTGTGTGAGTGGCCGCGTTTGTGTACTTTGGGAGGGGGCGTCACAGACACACTGGAAGTGGACACAGGGGACGTGTAAATGGTAGTGGGGGTGGTGAGTGCAGGTGAGGGGGTGTGGTTCTGGGTGTTCTGGTGCGAGTCCTAGTGCCTGTAGATGTAGTGCATGCAGGTGAGAGTGTAGACGACACTGGGAGGGAGGAGTGAGACAACGAGGAGGGGGACACAGTGGAGGCAGTGGATGTTGCTGTGTCTGTATGTGGGTGATGCTTGTGTGAGTGCCTGTGGGTTGTGTGGTGCTTATGTTTGCCTGAGCTACTTGTGTGTGTTGAGGTGTATGCATGCTTGTCTGATGGTGTGCTTGGGATAGGCTGGGGTACAGGGGATTGGGTCTGGGTGGAGGAAGTTGGAGGGGGGAGGCTAGACACAGGGACAATGGCTGCCATCAGTGTTGAGGCCAGAGATTGCAGGGTTCGATAAAGGGCAGCCTGACCAGAATGAATGCCCTCCAGGAATGCATTACCGTGTTGCAACTCCCTTTCCACACCCTGGATGGCATTCACAATGGTAGACTGCACAACAGTGAGTGACCTGAGGAGGTCACTGGCCTCCTCACTGAGGGCAGCAGGGGTGACTGGGGCAGGGCCTGAGGTGCCTGGGGCGAAGGTGACGCCCACGCTCCTGGGTGAGCGGGCATGGGGCGAACGCTGAGGGGCTGCTGGGAGGGCGATGCTGGTAGGGGAGGTGGCGGCTGTACCTGTAGAAGTGGGGGGCACAGATGGTGCCGCCACCACAAGGGTGCTCCCATCGGCGGACGAGTCCATGTGGCTGTTTGGTGATCCTGTGCCCGACGTGAAGCTCCCTTCGCCCTCCGTCCCACTGGTGTATTCAGAGTCTGTGGTGTGGCCCTCCATGGCCATGTGGGGTGCAGCTCCCTCATGCTCCGGTGCCACTGTACCTCCGCCTGATGATGCTGATGCACAAAACAACAGGGAGAGCAGAAAAAGGGGGGGGGGGACGACAGAAGAAAGACAGGTTGAGTGCATGGCTTACCGCTACCGTTGGCGGACAATACAGACACAGCAGACCCCTGCACTACGCCGTGCTCTGCACACATAGATGCCACAGGGGCATGTATACCTATACTTGGCACTCTACTGAGGTGGGGTGGAGTGACACATGGCCTGCATTACGGAGGGGCCTTGTATACGTAACTCGCCCTGGCCTAGGGAAACCCACAGTCCTCCTCCCCCACCCAGACCCCTCCACTGCACACAAAGTTCCCAGAATGAGAGTGTACTCACCCCCTTGTGTCTGCTGTGCTGCCCTCAAGCGCCCATCCAACTCCGGGTAGGCCACTGCCAGGATCTGGAACATCAGGGGGGTCATGGTGCGACGGGCACCCCTCCCACGTTGGAAGGCCATCCCCAGCTGAGCCTCCGCCGTCTTCTTGCTCCAGCGGCGAATGTCCTCCCATCTTTTCCGGCAGTGGGTGCCCCGTCTCTGGTGGACCCCCAGGGTCCGGACATCCTTGGCAATGGCACGCCAAATGTCCTTCTTCTGGTGGGCACTGACCTACATGACATGCACAGGGGAAGAAGAGAAGTAATTACCAATTGCACCGTCGATGTGAGTGGCCCCCATCCCTACCCTTGCCATGTGGCACATGCATTCACAGTCCTTCATGTTCCCTGAACTCTGCCCCCTTCCTACTGACATCCAGCCCTCTCCACCCAGGCATAGCCCATACAACCTACTCCCTGTGTAATTACCTGTTGGTCTGGAGGACCGTAGAGTAGCGTGTACTGGGGGAGGACCCCGTCGACTAGCTTTTCCAACTCCTGAGCAGTGAAGGCAGGGGCCCTTTCCCCAGACGCAGCAGCCATTGTCTCTTCCAGACCAAGGTCACAGCAGCACTTGCAGTGTAGGTCCTCTCCTGTCGAAGATCAGGTATGGAGTGATTGAACAGATAGAAAATGGCGGTCACGTCCGCGGCGGTGACGTCCGCGGCGGTGCGTGTCATCACCGCCGGCGCACTTCGTCATTGGCTCTTGGGACACATAGGGTCCAATGTTAACCAATGCAGCATTGCGCTGCGGTCTACGACCGCCTACCGCGACGGTGTATTACGCCAGCGCAGATACCTCACATACCATTGTCCCAGTTTAGAGGTCAGGCAGCCGCCATTTCAGGGGCCCACATGGCTTCATTCACTACTGCGTCACACATACCTAGGCCTACACTCAACACACATACAGGAACAGTTTTGTGTTTTGTGTAGTGTTCTGTGTATCTGTGGGTACATACCTGGGAATTTGTTGACTCTGTGGTCGCTGTTGTCCTTCCTAGGCACCGTCAGCTGGGACATTTGAGAAGATGGCGGAATCCTCAGGTGTACCGACTGCTGGTGGACCTGTTGACAATGGAGGAGCGACATTTGATCATCACCTACAGGTTTGACCGTGCCACTATCCAGGAACTATGTACCCAGTTGGAGCCAGACCTGATGTCACCAATCCGCCATCCCACTGGAATCCCCTCTGACGTGCAGGTGCTGTCAGTGCTCCATTTCCTTGCAAGTGGGTCTTTTCAGACAACAGTGGCCATGGCATCAGGGATGTCCCAGCCTATGTTTTCCAACGTGTTGTCCAGAGTGTTGTCTGCCCTGCTGAAACACGTAAGGAGCTACATCATTTTCCCTAAGGTGGAGGATTTGGCTACAGTCAAAGGTGACTTCTATGCCCTTGGACATATCCCCAACGTCATAGGTGCTATTGATGGGACCCATGTAGCTCTGCTCCCCCCCCACAGGAGTGAACAGGTGTACAGGAACCGGAAGAGTTATCATTCGGTGAATGTACAGATGGTATGTTTGGCAGACCAGTACATCTCCCAGGTAAATGCTATGTTCCCTGGCTCTGAGCATGACGCCTACAACCTGCAGGATAGCAGTATCCCGTATGTGATGGGTCAACTCCAGAGGCACCGTGTGTGGCTATTAGGGGATTCTGGTTACCCTAGCCTGTCCTGGCTATTGACCCCAGTGAGGAATCCCAGGATCAGGGCAGAGGAATGCTACAATGAGGCCCATGGGCGGACTAGGAGTGTGATCGAACGCACCTTCGGCCTCCTGAAGGCCAGGTTCAGGTGCCTCCATATGACAGGTGGTTCCCTATTCTACTCACCATGGAAGGTGTGTCAGATCATCATCGCCTGCTCGATGCTTCACAATCTTGCTTTGCGACACCAGGTGCCTTTTCTGCAGGAGGATGGTCCAGATGGCGGCGTTGTGGCAGCTGTGGAGCCTGTGGAGCCTGTGGACAGTGATGAGGATGAAGCTGAGGAAGAAGACATAGACAACAGGGAGTCAGTCATACAGCAATATTTCCAGTGACACACAGGTGAGAACATTTTATTTTACTATCACATTCACTTTCACACTTCTACCTCTATCCTGTCTGTCATTTAGTAGCAGTATTTGGTAACTGAGTTGTACCTTTCCATTACGGTTTCACAGGTGTGGTTACCAACGTGTGTCATCTGCTTGCATCCTTCATGGACTTGTGATGTGTGACATAGGTATGTTGGCTTTACAATTGAGAATGCATTTTGACACTGTCATTGATAATACATATTTACCAGATCACAGACTGACTCCAGATTGTTTTGTGCTTCAAGGGTGTTTATTTAAGTGCTCAAAAATGGAGGGGGGGTCGTAAAATGGTGATGGGGGACGGTGGAGGAATGTCCATGGCAGAGTCCAGTCTATTGGTCACACAGGTGAACTGCCCATATGGGCATAGGAAGTGGAGCTGGGGCAGTTTCAGTATGGACAGGGTAACAAAGTGGGACAGTGGGATGACAATCACGGTGGTCTCATTTCCTGGCGGGGGTCTTGCCATCTTGCTCTGTCCTGTTCCTGGATCTCAGGGACCGCTTGTGGGGTGGTTCTCCATCTGCAGGGGCTGGGGTGCTGGTGTGGTGGTCCTGTGGCGGGGCATCATGTCCATTAGCGCCGGCGGAAGTGGTGAGCAGTTCATCGTCCATGCTAGTGTCAGGGGTCCCTTGGAGTGCCACGGTGTCCCTCATGGTCTTTTGTATGTCCTTCAGCACCCCTACGATGGTGCCCAGGGCGGAGCTGATGGTTCTGAGCTCCTCCCTGAAGCCCAAATACTGTTCGTCCTGCAGGCGCTGGGTCTCCTGAAACTTGGCCAGGACCATAGCCATCGTCTCCTGGCAGTGGAGGTATGCTCCCATGAAGGAGGTGAGGGCCTTGTGGAGGGTGGGTTCCCTTGGCCTGTCAGCCCCCTGTCGCACAGCAGCCCTCCCAGTTCCCCTGTGTTCCTGTGCCTCCGTCCCCTGGACCGTGTGCCCACTACCACTGCCCCCAGGTCCCTGTTGTTGTTGGGGTGGTGGGTTATCCTGGGTTCCCTGTAGTGGTGGACACACTGCTGATTGACGTGTCCTGGTGTAGTGCTTTCCTCTTATTTAGTTTCTAAGCACTAACATAACACACTAGAAATGCACTTGTGAGGTCAAAGAAGACTTTTATTGTTGTTAATTCTTCCCCAACCCCAATTTTTATGTATGACGAATTAGTAGCTTTCAAGTCCACGTTAATCAAACAAAATATGCAAGCCCCTGTCAGCCGCGAGAAAGAGAGATTCATCTACCCACACGGGATTGCTGGCAGCCTGCGCCAAGCTCCAGCACGAGGTCCGGCAGATTCGAATCTGACTCTCTGCAGCCTGTTACATTTGTTACAAAGGTGTGCCCCCTCCTCTCAGACCCGGGAAACTGAGCAAGGCTTTTGGAGACTGGCCAGGTCTCCAAGACTACTCCTGTTCCCAAGCTCAAGCGAAGAAAACAACACCCATGTACTCTCTCTTATCATGTCTAGTCTACTGTGAGAAAAACATCTTGGTTCTCTGGTGCAAAAACACAGCTTGGAAAAATACAGCTTGGATTCTCAACTGCAAGATCTAACTCCACGTTAAAGGCAATAGGCAGCTAACCTAAGTATCAAATGCAATGTCATGTTAAAGCCAACAAGCATCTAAGCTGAATACAAAATGCAATGGCTAATGCCATGTCAAAGCCCATAGGCGGCTAAACTGAACAAAACATACCATGTGCTACTGGTGAACATTGAGCAACTAATATGCGCAGTGGTGAAACACAAAGTCATTGGTCAAAACAAACTCCATCAAATGGCAGTACATTCCCCCTTTGACCAATGAATTTTTGTTTCACATATCTCCTGTTTCAAACAAAAACAAAAAAACATCAGCACAAAAAAAAACATTATCAGCCAATCAGATTTGAATGATCAAAGCAATCCCTGTAAAGCAATAGAAGTGAATTAACACATTGATCTCATAACCTTTCACATCAGATACATCTACATAGAAAAGACTGGGCAATTTTTTTTCTCTGAATGAGTCTCTAATTCAACAGTGTTAGCAATTTGATGTGGCATGAGTTCTGCTCATGTAAAGGTGCACGGTCCACCTGAAAGGTTTGCTGGAAGATAAGCAAAAGTCAGAGTTCCATATGAGAGGGAAAAAAAAAAAAATCACAGCTTAGTTCCAGTGGAAGAATGCAATCAAACAAGTTGAACTTGAACTGAAGGCGCAGTTTGCGCAAAATGGATCCATGGTGCTGGCACTTTACTCAGCCAGGTTCAGGTTGGGGATTCGGTCCCTTCCCCGACCCCACACGCACACACCAGAAGGGGGACCACACAGCACACTCAGGGACAGTGGCGAAACGTGGTAGGATCTGCAAAAGAAACAAGTATGACTTTTCTTGCAAATAACATTTTTCATTTAAACTGCACCCTTCCTCTTTCTTTCCCTGTTTTATAATCAGCAGGACTTTTTTGAGGCCCTTTGTTATATTCACTGCAGGTTCTGGAGGATCACTTGGGGCTTCAGCCCACACATCAGCACTGAGGTTTTTATCTGCTGCGCCACAGCTTCCCTTTTCTTGCACTGTCAGAAGGGCTGGGGCAGGCTCCTTCTTTACCAAACCTCCATTCACTGCATTTTTGCCAATTTGGGCCATTCTGTCTCCAATTTGTATGAATGAATCAGATTATTTTCTAGGTATCAGCATTATTTCGATTTTTCCGTGGTAATCTGCAGCAATCACTCTCCCTAAAACCTGATCACTTTGCCATTTCTGTCCTGGTAACTTTCCTCTCCCCAACTGCTCTGTGACTGCTTGCATGACAGATTGCTTTTGTGCGTGCTGCACAGTTTTTATCAAATCTAGGGGAATGTGCATCTCTCTCATCTCTGCCCACCTGTAAGTGGCTTTTTCTCTCAGTTGTTCACATTTCTGGGGCACCCACTTAGCCATCCCCACTAAGGCAGAATTCTGGGTGTACACTTCTCTCTCTGAATTTTTCTCATTAACATCTGCAAGGTAATTGAACCAGTTAGGTGCTAAAACATTAACAATGAACCAAAAATCAGCATAAAAATGACACATCTCACGTAGCTCTTGCTTTAAAATCTGACACACATTATACAACGCTGTTCCTTCTGCTGTGCCAGAAAACAACATTTCAGTCAATGAATCATTAGTAAAACAAACATGCTTTTTATCTTCAGTGGACACGAATTCAAATGGTGCACACAATTTCACCGGTAATTCTTTTACCTGTGGTACTCTAGCCCTGTCTTGCAAGTACCAGATCCAGTGTATGATCCTAGCTAGGGGCACTATTTTCTTTCCTTGTTCCTGAATTACATGTACATAAGTATTTCCTTCTTGCACTGCGCAGAAACCTAAAGTCTGCATTATTTCATTTGCCAAATCACAAGCGCGCAGCTGCATATAATTTTTCACAGTGACCATATACAAAAGTGTTAGGATTTCACTCAAATGAGGGCTATTCTTTTTCCAAAAATCAAACAAGCTAATGAAACTCGGTGTCTCTCAGTAACTCGTAAATCACATTCTGAGCTCTCTCGTCCTTGTTATCAGTTAAGGAATGCATTTTGTCTGCCAAAAACCCTGGCTCACACGAAAACTCAGTGCAGCTCGGAGCTGTCTTAACCCCCTCATTACTGGAATGGGACAAGAAAGATTCTTCAAAAACAGCCTTTTTATAACTTTCAGTCGGGCTAATTTGCTCACGTAAATTCCTATTTTCATGTTCCAACTTCCTACATTTCTCCTGCATTTCTCTGTAAGCAGATAAAGGTATCCAGACCTTTCTGTCATCATTACTTCCAAAAGACACGTTTTCTACATATGTACAACAGGAATTATTTCTCAAAGCATTATCAGGCCTTTTAGCTACACATGCATTTTCTTCTGTAATTCCCCAAACAGAAAACAATTCACAGTTTTTCGTAGCACCATCAGGCAGTTTATCAACACATGAATTCTCAGACATGGTCTGCCGTGCTACTGTGATTCCCCAAACAGAAAACAATTTCTGTAATTCTCCAAACAACAACAAAAAACAATTACACTTTTAAAGTGTGCACTTAGAAATCTACCAACTCGTCAACACCCTCTTAATCACCTCTTAATGACCGGCCCCACTTCTGGTACCAATTGTAGTGCTTTCCTCTTATTTAGTTTCTAAGCACTAACATAACACACTAGAAATGCACTTGTGAGGTCAAAGAATACTTTTATTGTTGTTAATTCTTCCCCAACCCCAATTTTTATGTATGACGAATTAGTAGCTTTCAAGTCCGCGTTAATCAAACAAAATATATCAGTTTGCAATATACACAGCAGGTTATATTTATAAGATATTGAATGCAAAGCAAAACAAATACTTCACCGTGTGGGAACTATCTACAGCTTCATCTTTCTAAGGTCTGCAAGCTGATGACCCCTGTCAGCCGCGAGAAAGAGAGATTCATCTACCCACACAGGATTGCTGGCAGCCTGCGCCAAGCTCCAGCACGAGGTCCGGCAGATTCGAATCTGACTCTCTGCAGCCTGTTACATTCGTTACAAAGGTGTGCCCCCTCCTCTCAGACCCGGGAAACTGAGCAAGCCTTTTGGAGACTGGCCAGGTCTCCAAGACTACTCCTGTTCCCAAGCTCAAGCGAAGAAAACAACACCCATGTACTCTCTCTTATCATGTCTAGTCTACTGTGAGAAAAACATCTTGGTTCTCTGGTGCAAAAACACAGCTTGGAAAAATACAGCTTGGATTCTCAACTGCAAGATCTAACTCCACGTTAAAGGCAATAGGCAGCTAACCTAAGTATCAAATGCAATGTCATGTTAAAGCCAACAAGCATCTAAGCTGAATACAAAATGCAATGTCTTATATCATGTCAAAGCCCATAGGCAGCTGAGCTGAATACAAAATGCAATATATAATATCATGTCAAAGCCAATAGGCAGCTGAGCTGAATACAAAATGCAATGTCTAATATCATGTCAAAGCCAATAGGCAGCGGAGCTGAATCCAAAATGTAATATATGATATCATGTCAAAGCCAATGGGCAGAATACAAAATGTAATGTATAATATCATGTCAAAGCCAATAGGCAGTTAAGCTGAATACAAAATGCAATATATAATATCATGTCAAAGCCAATAGGCAGCTGAGCTGAATATAAAATGTAATATATGATATCATGTCAAAGCCAATAGGCAGCGGAGCTGAATACAAAATGTAATATATGATATCATGTCAAAGCCAATAGGCAGAATATCTAATAGCATGTCAAAGTCAATAGGCATGCAATGTCAAAGCCAATAGGCGGCTAGACTGGATACAGCATGTCAAAGCCAATAGGTACTAATGCAATGTCAAAGCCCATAGGCGGCTAAACTGAATACAGAAAGCAATGGCTAATGCCATGTCAAAGCCCATAGGCGGCTAAACTGAACAAAACATACCATGTGCTACTGGTGAACATTGAGCAACTAATATGCGCAGTGGTGAAACACAAAGTCATTGGTCAAAACAAACTCCATCAAATGGCAGTACACCTGGGTACGGAGGTATGGGCCCGCTGGGTGGGTGCTGTGCTGGTGTTACCAGAGGGTGGAAGGTCAGTGTTGGGCTGTGCCTGTGCAAGAGGAACCAACTGTCCCGAGGCCCACAATGGTCCGGGCTGGTCATCAGGATCCAGTAGGGCAGAGCTGCTGTCGTCACTGTGGGCCTCTTCTGTGGGTGGAGTGGAGATGTCTGGACCCTCCTGTGTGGTGACGTTGGGTAGTGGTTGTAAGGAAATGCCTCCTTGGCATGGTTGCCCCCTGACTTTTTGCCTTTGCTGATGCTATGTTTACAATTGAAAGTGTGCTGAGGCCTGCTAACCAGGCCCCAGCACCAGTGTTCTTTCCCTAACCTGTACTTTTGTATCCACAATTGGCAGACCCTGGCATCCAGATAAGTCCCTTGTAACTGGTACTTCTAGTACCAAGGGCCCTGATGCCAAGGAAGGTCTCTAAGGGCTGCAGCATGTCTTATGCCACCCTGGAGACCTCTCACTCAGCACAGACACACTGCCTACCAGCTTGTGTGTGCTAGTGAGGACAAAACGAGTAAGTCGACATGGCACTCCCCTCAGGGTGCCATGCCAGCCTCTCACTGCCTATGCAGTATAGATAAGACACCCCTCTAGCAGGCCTTACAGCCCTAAGGCAGG
Source organism: Pleurodeles waltl (assembly GCF_031143425.1). NCBI lineage: Eukaryota > Metazoa > Chordata > Amphibia > Caudata > Salamandridae > Pleurodeles > Pleurodeles waltl. The sequence goes on along the minus strand of NC_090442.1, from coordinate 722,469,708 downwards.
GTGCACTATACCATAGGTGAGGGTACCAGTGCATGAGCATGGTACCCCTACAGTGTCTAAACAAAACCTTAGGCATTGTAAGTGCAGGGTAGCCATAAGAGTATATGGTCTGGGAGTCTGTCAAACACGAACTCCACAGCACCATAATGGCTACACTGAAAACTGGGAAGTTTGGTATCAAACTTCTCAGCACAATAAATGCACACTGATGCCAGTGTACATTTTATTGTAAAATACACCCCAGAGGGCACCTTAGAGGTGCCCCCTGAAACTTAACCGACTATCTGTGTAGGCTGACTAGTTTTAGCAGCCTGCCACAAACCGAGACATGTTGCTGGCCCCATGGGGAGAGTGCCTTTGTCACTCTGAGGCCAGTAACAAAGCCTGCACTGGGTGGAGATGCTAACACCTCTCCCAGGCAGGAATTGTCACACCTGGCGGTGAGCCTCAAAGGCTCACCTCCTTTGTGCCAACCCAGCAGGACACTCCAGCTAGTGGAGTTGCCCGCCCCCTCCGGCCAGGCCCCACTTTTGGCGGCAAGGCCGGAGAAAATAATGAGAAAAACAAGGAGGAGTCACTGGCCAGTCAGGACAGCCCCTAAGGTGTCCTGAGCTGAAGTGACTCTAACTTTTAGAAATCCTCCATCTTGCAGATGGAGGATTCCCCCAATAGGGTTAGGATTGTGACCCCCTCCCCTTGGGAGGAGGCACAAAGAGGGTGTACCCACCCTCAGGACTAGTAGCCATTGGCTACTAACCCCCCAGACCTAAACACGCCCTTAAATTTAGTATTTAAGGGCTACCCTGAACCCTAGAAAATTAGATTCCTGCAACTACAAGAAGAAGGACTGCCTAGCTGAAAACCCCTGCAGCGGAAGACCAGAAGACGACAACTGCCTTGGCTCCAGAAACTCACCGGCCTGTCTCCTGCCTTCCAAAGATCCTGCTCCAGCGACGCCTTCCAAAGGGACCAGCGACCTCGACATCCTCTGAGGACTGCCCCTGCTTCGAAAAGACAAGAAACTCCCGAGGACAGCGGACCTGCTCCAAGAAAAGCTGCAACTTTGTTTCCAGCAGCTTTAAAGAACCCTGCAAGCTCCCCGCAAAAGGCGTGAGACTTGCAACACTGCACCCGGCGACCCCGACTCGGCTGGTGGCGATCCAACACCTCAGGAGGGACCCCAGGACTACTCTGATACTGTGAGTACCAAAACCTGTCCCCCCTGAGCCCCCACAGCGCCGCCTGCAGAGGGAATCCCGAGGCTTCCCCTGACCGCGACTCTTTGAATCCTAAGTCCCGACACCTGGGAGAGACCCTGCACCCGCAGCCCCCAGGACCTGAAGGACCGGACTTTCACTGGAGGAGTGACCCCCAGGAGTCCCTCTCCCTTGCCCAAGTGGAGGTTTCCCCGAGGAACCCCCCCCTTGCCTGCCTGCAGCGCTGAAGAGATCCCTAGATCTCCCATTGACTTCCATTACAAACCCGACGCTTGTTTCTACACTGCACCCGGCCGCCCCCGCGCTGCTGAGGGTGGAATTTCTGTGTGGACTTGAGTCCCCCCCGGTGCCCTACAAAACCCCCCTGGTCTGCCCTCCGAAGACGCGGGTACTTACCTGCAAGCAGACCGGAACCGGGGCACCCCCTTCTCTCCATTCTAGCCTATGTGTTTTGGGCACCACTTTGAACTCTGCACCTGACCGGCCCCGAGCTGCTGGTGTGGTGACTTTGGGGTTGCTCTGAACCCCCAACGGTGGGCTACCTTGGACCAAGAACTGAACCCTGTAAGTGTCTTACTTACCTGGTAAAACTAACAAATACTTACCTCCCCTAGGAACTGTGAAAATTGCACTGTGTCCACTTTTAAAACAGCTATTTGTGAATAACTTGAAAAGTATACATGCAATTTTGATGATTTGAAGTTCCTAAAGTACTTACCTGCAATACCTTTCGAATGAGCTATTACATGTAGAATTTGAACCTGTGGTTCTTAAAATAAACTAAGAAAAGATATTTTTCTATATAAAAACCTATTGGCTGGATTTGTCTCTGAGTGTGTGTACCTCATTTATTGTCTATGTGTATGTACAACAAATGCTTAACACTACTCCTTGGATAAGCCTACTGCTCGACCACACTACCACAAAATAGAGCATTGGTATTATCTATTTTTACCACTATTTTACCTCTAAGGGGAACCCTTGGACTCTGTGCATGCTATTCCTTACTTTGAAATAGCACATACAGAGCCAACTTCCTACATTGGTGGATCAGCGGTGGGGTACAAGACTTTGCATTTGCTGGACTACTCAGCCAATACCTGATCACACGACAAATTCCAAAATTGTCATTAGAAATTGATTTTGCAATTTGAAAAGTTTTCTAAATTCTTAAAAGACCTGCTAGGGCCTTGTGTTAGATCCTGTTTAGCATTTCTTTTAGAGTTTAAAAGTTTGTTAAAAGTTTGAATTAGATTCTAGAACCAGTTTTAGTTTCTTAAAAAGTATTCCAACTTTTAGAAGCATAATGTCTAGCACAGATGTGAATGTGGTGGAACTCGACACCACACCTTACCTCCATCTACAGATGAGAGAGCTAAGGTCACTCTGTAAACTAAAGAAAATAGCAATGGGCCCCAAACCTACCAAAGTACAGCTCCAGGAGCTTTTGGCAGAGTTTGAAAAGGCCAACCCCTCTGAGGATGGCAACTCAGAGGATGAAGATAGTGACTTGGAGGGAAATTCCCCCCCTCCAATCCTACTTAGGGAGAGCAGGGCTTCTCAAGCCCTGACTCCACAAATAATAGTCAGAGATGCTGGTTCCCTCACAGGAGGGACCAACAACTCTGAAATCACTGAGGATAACTCCAGTGAAGAGGACATCCAGTTAGCCAGGATGGCCAAAAGATTGGCTTTGGAAAGACAGATCCTAGCCATAGAGAGGGAAAGACAAGAGATGGGCCTAGGACCCATCAATGGTGGCAGCAACATAAATAGGGTCAGAGATTCTCCTGACATGTTGAAAATCCCCAAAGGGATTGTAACTAAATATGAAGATGGTGATGACATCACCAAATGGTTCACAGCTTTTGAGAGGGCTTGTGTAACCAGAAAAGTGAACAGATCTCACTGGGGTGCTCTCCTTTGGGAAATGTTCACAGGAAAGTGTAGGGATAGACTCCTCACACTCTCTGGACAAGATGCAGAATCTTATGACCTCATGAAGGGTACCCTGATTGAGGGCTTTGGATTCTCCACTGAGGAGTACAGGATTAGGTTCAGGGGGGCTCAAAAATCCTCGAGCCAGACCTGGGTTGACTTTGTTGACTACTCAGTGAAAACACTAGATGGTTGGATTCAAGGCAGTGGTGTAAGTAATTATGATGGGCTGTACAATTTATTTGTGAAAGAACACCTGTTAAGTAATTGTTTCAATGATAAACTGCATCAGCATCTGGTAGACCTAGGACCAATTTCTCCCCAAGAATTGGGAAAGAAGGCGGACCATTGGGTCAAGACAAGGGTGTCCAAGACTTCAACAGGGGGTGACCAAAAGAAAGGGGTCACAAAGACTCCCCAGCAGAAGGGTGATGAGACAACCAAAACTAAAAATAGTAAAGAGTCTTCTACAGGCCCCCAAAAACCTGCACAGGAGGGTGGGCCCAGAGCCTCTTCACAAAACAATGGGTACAAGGGTAAAAACTTTGATCCCAAAAAGGCCTGGTGTCATAGCTGTAAACAGCATGGACACCAAACTGGAGACAAGGCCTGTCCCAAGAAAGGTTCCACTCCAAACTCCCATCCAGGTAACACTGGTATGGCTAGTCTCCAAGTGGGATCAACAGTGTGCCCAGAGCAAATCAGGGTTCACACTGAAGCTACTCTAGTTTCTGAGGGTGGGGTGGATTTAGCCACACTAGCTGTCTGGCCGCCTAACATGCAAAAATACAGACAGCAACTCTTAATTAATGGAACTAGAATAGAGGGCCTGAGGGATACAGGTGCCAGTGTCACCATGGTGACAGAGAAACTGGTTTCCCCTGGCCAATACCTGACTGGAAAAACTTACACAGTCACCAACGCTGACAATCAGAGAAAAGTACATCCCATGGCAATGGTTACTTTAGAATGGGGAGGGGTCAATGGCCTGAAACAGGTGGTGGTCTCCTCAAATATCCCAGTGGACTGTCTGCTTGGAAATGACCTGGAGTCCTCAGCATGGGCTGAGGTAGAGCTAAAAACCCATGCAGCAATGCTGGGTATCCCTGAACTGGTGTGTGTGAAAACAAGAGCACAATGCAAGGCACAGGGTGAAAAAGTAGAGCTGGAGTCTGGAAAAATGGCCCAGCCTACCAAGAGAACAGGAAAGTCAGTTGGGAAACCAACTGCAACACAGCAAAAGAAAGGGAACCTCTCTTCTCAGGAAGAAGTTCTGCCCTCTGAGGGAACTGAGCCTTTGGAACTTGAACCTTATCAGGTTGAGCTCTTAGGCCCAGGGGGACCCTCAAGGGAAGAGCTGTGTAAGGGACAAGAAACCTGTCCCTCTCTTGAAGGCCTTAGGCAGCAAGCTGCTGAAGAGTCCAAAGGCAAGAAAAATGGAACACATAGGGTCTATTGGGAAGATGGGCTCCTGTACACTGAGGCCAGAGACCCCAAACCTGGTGCCACTAGGAGAGTGGTAGTGCCTCAGCTGTTCAGAGAGTTCATCCTAACATTGGCCCATGACATTCCCCTTGCTGGACATTTGGGACAAACCAAGACGTGGGAGAGGTTAGTCAACCACTTCTACTGGCCCAATATGTCCAACATGGTTAAGGAGTTTTGCCTCTCCTGCCCCACCTGTCAAGCCAGTGGTAAGACAGGTGGGCACCCAAAGGCCCCCCTCATTCCACTTCCAGTGGTGGGGGTGCCCTTTGAAAGAGTGGGTGTGGACATAGTTGGTCCACTGGAACCTCCCACAGCCTCAGGAAATATGTATATCCTGGTAGTAGTGGATCATGCTACCAGGTATCCTGAAGCTATTCCCCTTAGGTCGACTACTGCCCCTGCAGTAGCCAAGGCCCTCATTGGTATCTTTACCAGAGTGGGTTTCCCTAAGGAGGTGGTGTCTGACAGAGGTGCCAACTTCATGTCAGCATACCTAAAGCACATGTGGAATGAGTGTGGAGTGACTTATAAATTCACTACACCTTACCATCCACAAACTAATGGCTTAGTTGAGAGATTCAACAAGACATTAAAAGGCATGATCATGGGGCTCCCAGAAAAACTCAAAAGGAGATGGGATGTCCTCCTGCCATGTCTGCTTTTCGCTTACAGGGAGGTACCACAGAAGGGAGTAGGGTTCTCACCCTTTGAACTTCTGTTTGGTCATCCTGTAAGGGGACCACTTGCCCTTGTTAAAGAAGGCTGGGAGAGACCTCTCCATGAGCCTAAACAGGACATAGTGGACTATGTACTTGGCCTTCGCTCTAGAATGGCAGAGTACATGGAAAAGGCAACCAAAAACCTTGAGGCCAGCCAACAGCTCCAGAAGTTTTGGTATGACCAAAAGGCTGCACTGGTTGAGTTCCAACCAGGGCAGAAAGTCTGGGTTCTGGAGCCTGTGGCTCCCAGGGCACTCCAGGACAAATGGAGTGGCCCTTACCCAGTACTAGAGAGGAAGAGTCAGGTCACCTACTTGGTGGACCTGGGCACAAGCAGGAGCCCCAAAAGGGTGATCCATGTAAACCGCCTTAAGCTCTTCCACGACAGGGCTGATGTCAATCTGTTGATGGTAACAGATGAGGATCAGGAGGCAGAGAGTGAACCTCTCCCTGATCTTCTGTCATCAGACCCAAAAGATGGTACAGTAGATGGAGTGATCTACTCAGACACCCTCTCTGGCCAACAGCAAGCTGATTGTAGGAGAGTCCTACAACAGTTTCCTGAACTCTTCTCCTTAACCCCTGGTCAGACACACCTGTGTACCCATGATGTGGACACAGGAGACAGCATGCCTGTCAAGAACAAAATCTTTAGACAGTCTGACCATGTTAAGGAAAGCATCAAGGTGGAAGTCCACAAGATGCTGGAATTGGGAGTCATTGAGCGCTCTGACAGCCCCTGGGCTAGCCCAGTGGTCTTAGTCCCCAAACCTCACACCACAGATGGAAAGAAAGAGATGAGGTTTTGTGTGGACTACAGAGGGCTCAATTCTGTCACCAAGACAGATGCTCATCCAATTCCAAGAGCTGATGAGCTCATTGATAAATTAGGTGCTGCCAAATTCCTAAGTACCTTTGACTTGACAGCAGGGTACTGGCAAATAAAAATGGCACCTGGAGCAAAAGAAAAGACAGCATTCTCCACACCTGATGGGCATTATCAGTTTACTGTTATGCCCTTTGGTTTAAAGAATGCCCCTGCCACCTTCCAAAGGTTGGTGAATCAAGTCCTTGCTGGCTTGGAGTCCTTTAGCACAGCTTATCTTGATGATATTGCTGTCTTTAGCTCCACCTGGCAGGATCACCTGGTCCACCTGAGGAAGGTTTTGAAGGCTCTGCAATCTGCAGGCCTCTCTATCAAGGCATCCAAATGCCAGATAGGGCAGGGAACTGTGGTTTACTTGGGACACCTTGTAGGTGGAGGCCAAGTTCAGCCACTCCAACCCAAGATCCAGACTATTCTGGACTGGGTAGCTCCAAAAACCCAGACTCAAGTCAGGGCATTCCTTGGCTTGACTGGGTACTACCGGAGGTTTGTGAAGGGATATGGATCCATTGTGACAGCCCTCACTGAGCTCACCTCCAAGAAAATGCCCAAGAAAGTGAACTGGACTGTGGACTGCCAACAGGCCTTTGACACCCTGAAACAGGCAATGTGCTCAGCACCAGTTCTCAAAGCTCCAGATTATTCTAAGCAGTTCATTGTGCAGACTGATGCCTCTGAACATGGGATAGGGGCAGTTTTGTCCCAAACAAATGATGATGGCCTTGACCAGCCTGTTGCTTTCATTAGCAGGAGGTTACTCCCCAGGGAGCAGCGTTGGAGTGCCATTGAGAGGGAGGCCTTTGCTGTGGTTTGGTCCCTGAAGAAGCTGAGACCATACCTCTTTGGGACTCACTTCCTAGTTCAAACTGACCACAGACCTCTCAAATGGCTGATGCAAATGAAAGGTGAAAATCCTAAACTGTTGAGGTGGTCCATCTCCCTACAGGGAATGGACTTTATAGTGGAACACAGACCTGGGACTGCCCATGCCAATGCAGATGGCCTTTCCAGGTTCTTCCACTTAGAAAATGAAGACTCTCTTGGGAAAGGTTAGTCTCATCCTCTTTCGTTTGGGGGGGGGTTGTGTAAGGAAATGCCTCCTTGGCATGGTTGCCCCCTGACTTTTTGCCTTTGCTGATGCTATGTTTACAATTGAAAGTGTGCTGAGGCCTGCTAACCAGGCCCCAGCACCAGTGTTCTTTCCCTAACCTGTACTTTTGTATCCACAATTGGCAGACCCTGGCATCCAGATAAGTCCCTTGTAACTGGTACTTCTAGTACCAAGGGCCCTGATGCCAAGGAAGGTCTCTAAGGGCTGCAGCATGTCTTATGCCACCCTGGAGACCTCTCACTCAGCACAGACACACTGCCTACCAGCTTGTGTGTGCTAGTGAGGACAAAACGAGTAAGTCGACATGGCACTCCCCTCAGGGTGCCATGCCAGCCTCTCACTGCCTATGCAGTATAGATAAGACACCCCTCTAGCAGGCCTTACAGCCCTAAGGCAGGGTGCACTATACCATAGGTGAGGGTACCAGTGCATGAGCATGGTACCCCTACAGTGTCTAAACAAAACCTTAGGCATTGTAAGTGCAGGGTAGCCATAAGAGTATATGGTCTGGGAGTCTGTCAAACACGAACTCCACAGCACCATAATGGCTACACTGAAAACTGGGAAGTTTGGTATCAAACTTCTCAGCACAATAAATGCACACTGATGCCAGTGTACATTTTATTGTAAAATACACCCCAGAGGGCACCTTAGAGGTGCCCCCTGAAACTTAACCGACTATCTGTGTAGGCTGACTAGTTTTAGCAGCCTGCCACAAACCGAGACATGTTGCTGGCCCCATGGGGAGAGTGCCTTTGTCACTCTGAGGCCAGTAACAAAGCCTGCACTGGGTGGAGATGCTAACACCTCTCCCAGGCAGGAATTGTCACACCTGGCGGTGAGCCTCAAAGGCTCACCTCCTTTGTGCCAACCCAGCAGGACACTCCAGCTAGTGGAGTTGCCCGCCCCCTCCGGCCAGGCCCCACTTTTGGCGGCAAGGCCGGAGAAAATAATGAGAAAAACAAGGAGGAGTCACTGGCCAGTCAGGACAGCCCCTAAGGTGTCCTGAGCTGAAGTGACTCTAACTTTTAGAAATCCTCCATCTTGCAGATGGAGGATTCCCCCAATAGGGTTAGGATTGTGACCCCCTCCCCTTGGGAGGAGGCACAAAGAGGGTGTACCCACCCTCAGGACTAGTAGCCATTGGCTACTAACCCCCCAGACCTAAACACGCCCTTAAATTTAGTATTTAAGGGCTACCCTGAACCCTAGAAAATTAGATTCCTGCAACTACAAGAAGAAGGACTGCCTAGCTGAAAACCCCTGCAGCGGAAGACCAGAAGACGACAACTGCCTTGGCTCCAGAAACTCACCGGCCTGTCTCCTGCCTTCCAAAGATCCTGCTCCAGCGACGCCTTCCAAAGGGACCAGCGACCTCGACATCCTCTGAGGACTGCCCCTGCTTCGAAAAGACAAGAAACTCCCGAGGACAGCGGACCTGCTCCAAGAAAAGCTGCAACTTTGTTTCCAGCAGCTTTAAAGAACCCTGCAAGCTCCCCGCAAAAGGCGTGAGACTTGCAACACTGCACCCGGCGACCCCGACTCGGCTGGTGGCGATCCAACACCTCAGGAGGGACCCCAGGACTACTCTGATACTGTGAGTACCAAAACCTGTCCCCCCTGAGCCCCCACAGCGCCGCCTGCAGAGGGAATCCCGAGGCTTCCCCTGACCGCGACTCTTTGAATCCTAAGTCCCGACACCTGGGAGAGACCCTGCACCCGCAGCCCCCAGGACCTGAAGGACCGGACTTTCACTGGAGGAGTGACCCCCAGGAGTCCCTCTCCCTTGCCCAAGTGGAGGTTTCCCCGAGGAACCCCCCCCTTGCCTGCCTGCAGCGCTGAAGAGATCCCTAGATCTCCCATTGACTTCCATTACAAACCCGACGCTTGTTTCTACACTGCACCCGGCCGCCCCCGCGCTGCTGAGGGTGGAATTTCTGTGTGGACTTGAGTCCCCCCCGGTGCCCTACAAAACCCCCCTGGTCTGCCCTCCGAAGACGCGGGTACTTACCTGCAAGCAGACCGGAACCGGGGCACCCCCTTCTCTCCATTCTAGCCTATGTGTTTTGGGCACCACTTTGAACTCTGCACCTGACCGGCCCCGAGCTGCTGGTGTGGTGACTTTGGGGTTGCTCTGAACCCCCAACGGTGGGCTACCTTGGACCAAGAACTGAACCCTGTAAGTGTCTTACTTACCTGGTAAAACTAACAAATACTTACCTCCCCTAGGAACTGTGAAAATTGCACTAAGTGTCCACTTTTAAAACAGCTATTTGTGAATAACTTGAAAAGTATACATGCAATTTTGATGATTTGAAGTTCCTAAAGTACTTACCTGCAATACCTTTCGAATGAGCTATTACATGTAGAATTTGAACCTGTGGTTCTTAAAATAAACTAAGAAAAGATATTTTTCTATATAAAAACCTATTGGCTGGATTTGTCTCTGAGTGTGTGTACCTCATTTATTGTCTATGTGTATGTACAACAAATGCTTAACACTACTCCTTGGATAAGCCTACTGCTCGACCACACTACCACAAAATAGAGCATTGGTATTATCTATTTTTACCACTATTTTACCTCTAAGGGGAACCCTTGGACTCTGTGCATGCTATTCCTTACTTTGAAATAGCACATACAGAGCCAACTTCCTACAGTGGTCCTGCAGGGGTAAAAGGGCATGATTATTGCATGTGTGTGTGTAATGGTGTGCAATGGGTGGGTGTGCGTGTACCCCAGTGCAAGCATTCCTGTGTGTGGGTTTGTGTGATGATGGTTAGGGGGTTGTTATGGGTATGTACAGTGAGCATGCTTTAGTGATGGGTGTCCATGCTTAGTTGTGTCATGCAGGGCTTGGTGTTGGGATGGGTGGTTTGTGTTATTAGTACATCAGTGAGGAGTTGTAGTGATAGGGGAGGGAGTGAGGGTGGGGGTGTGTGATAGCATGCAGGTAGGGTGGGGGATATGATAGTTAAGATTTGACTTACTAGTGTCCATTCCTCCACCGACTCCTCCGAGGCCCTCAGGATGCATGATGGTCAAGACCTGCTCCTCCCATGTTGTTAGTTGTGGGGGAGGAGGTGGGGGTTCGCCGCCAGTCCGCTGTACCGCGATGTTGTGCCTGGAGACCACGGAACGCACCTTCCCCCGTAGGTCGTTCCACCTCTTCCTGATGTCCTCCCGATTTCTTGGATGCTGTCCCACAGCGTTGACCCTGTCCACGATTCTGTACCATAGCTCCATCTTCCTGGCTATGGAGGTGTGCTGCACCTGTGAGCCAAATAGCTGTGGCTCTACCCGTAGGATTTCCTCCACCATGACCCTGAGCTCCTCCTCGGAAAACCTGGGGTATCTTTGGCGTGACATGGGGTGGTGTGGGTGATGTGTGGGGTGGTGTAAGTGTTGATGTGTGTGGTGATGTGTAGTGGTGTGTGGTGTTTTACGCTTGGATTGTTGTATGGGTGATGGTGTATTGTGCCTCTGTGTGGTGGGGTTCTCAATTGCTGTGCTCTCTGTCTCTCGGCTTCCTCAAAATTTCTGGTCGTAGGGGTTTGTGGGTGATGTGGGTATGTGTTTTATATTGAATTGGGTGTGTGGGAGTGGTGTTTGTATGTGTCTCAGGTGTGTGTATTTTGAATTGTCCAATGTGGCGGTGTTTTGGAGATGTGTGTGTATTTTGAGCCCGGCGGTGTGTACCGCCAATGGAATACCGCGGTTGAAAGACCGCCGTGTGGATTCGTGGGTCATAATAGCATGGGCGTGTTTCTGTTGGCGTGACGGTGAAGGTTTTGTTTTCGCCAGTTTAACACTGACCTTTGGTGTGGCGGACTTGTGTGGGTGTCTGAATTTCGGCGGATTCCGAGATGTGGGTCATAATAGCTGTGGCGGAATTCCGCAGCCGCAGCGGTGTATTGGCGGTCTTCTGCACGGCGGTAAGCGGCTTTTACCGCCAATGTTGTAATGACCCCCTTTGTCTTTTATTTCAGTTTCTGTGCCAACTTCTTCCTATATGGTCTGAGGACTTTGTGCATCGAAGGGCGAACCCCTTGCACTAGTAGGCCTTGCTGAGGCTTACTTCGACAGTGCAGTTGCAACAGGAATGAGCATTTCTGTCACCAGCATCGTTACCGCCAGGGATTCCATGGTGGGGCTTCCGCCACAGAATCCCTGGTGGTAAGGATGCACATAATTCGGCGGGCGGTGTTTGGTGGACTGCCGGGTTGAAGGTGGTCTACCTTCGGCCAGGCGGTCCTTCCACTCTGGCGGTACAGGTGCTGAACTGGCTGCAATACTGTCAGTTCACTACTAGTATCAGAATTTGGTAGTCCTGCACCGCCACGCTGTCAGTGGTCTGCCACCAGGGTCATAATGACCCCCACAATATCTTGTATGATGATTTTTTCATATGTTTAGTATAAGATGTGAAAACAATAATCATACAAAATATTATGGCCTGTACCCTTTTTTTTGGGTATGATGCAAGTTAGTAATTGAGTTTTCACACTTTCAAGGCAAATGTAGAAGTGTTGGTGAATGAGTCCCAGAGAACATTTGTTTGGCCTATTACTTTAGGGAATGGTGGCAGCATTCCCTAACATGGTTGTCTTAGTTTGAACAGTAGATATGGTGGCTCAGTTCAAGGAATGAGGCCTCAGAAGGCATACTTGGACACCCCCAACTTGCATCCATAAACTGGAAGGAGATGGATTTATCACAGTAACTGTGCCTTTGGCACATGAAAGACATGTTTTTCTAAGCTTCAAGTAGTAATGGAAGGCATTAGTATAGGTTCACTTGGCAAGTATGCAGGATTAGTCAGGACTCTGATGAAGACAGCGACATGATCAGGTGAGAAAAGCTTGTAGTAGGTGAGCTTTCACAAGGATATTGCGTGGGTAGAAGGCAAATAGTATGGGTAGTACCAAGACTCCATCTTCACCTTCTGGTTCAACTCCATTGGCGATGACAATTGGATACTGAATTACTATGGCAAGTATGGGTAAATGATTGACCTGCTTGCCATTTTCATCCTCCATCAGAAATTAGTACAGCAGGTTGCTGCATGGTAAGTACATTACAGTCACAGCACTGCACATGACGGTGGATGGGACATATGCTATGTTCTCATGGACTACCCAGAGTGTCAAAAACTATTGTTCTTCATAGCTTATGACATTCTCTTTAGGGAACTTTGGCAGTATTCCTCACCATGTTTGCCTTAGTTTCAAATGTAGATATGCTCACTCAGTTCAAGGAATGACGCCTCAGAGGCATACTCGGACACCCCCAACTTGCATCCACAAGCTGGAAGAAGTTGGATTTTCCACAGTGAGTGCGCTAAAGATCAATGTAAGACATGTCTTTCTGAGCCTCATGTGGCTGTTGTGGGAGTCATTAGTAAAGGTTCATTAGGCATGTATTCTATAATGTTCAGAAAGAAGGAGAAGGTTACTTGACAGATGGTAAAGTGTAGTCAAATGTACTCCATCCTGTGGTGTATAAATTTGATGGAGCCTTGCATGACAACAGTTTGTTGATGTGAGTGCACTGATCAGTTGGACTGGGTCTGGGGCTGTGAGGTACCATTTTTATTGGGAGACTTAGAAGAATGCCAGGGGAATGGAAGTTTGTGACTCCTCACAGATTTCAGAACTTTCCATCACAGAAATGTGAGGAAATGTGTTTCTTAGTCAAAGTTTGAGGTTTGCAGGGATTCTGGGTAAAAATAACCGAGTGAGACCCATGAAAGTCAGCCCACCCTGGATACCCCTAGGTGTCTAGTTTTAAAAAAATTACAGGTTTGCTAGGTTTCCAGTTGGACCTGGTCCTCTTTTGTACGGTAACCCCAAACGTTTTGCTTTCCCCCTCCTTTTTTTCTGACCTTATTTTTGTTGTCTTTAAGACTTTGGGCACTTTACCACTGCTAATCAGTGGTAAGGCACATGTGCCCTCACCTCTAAACAAGGTATGATTGGTTTACTCCTGCTTACCATATCTGAGGTACTTGTAAGTCCCTTATAAAGTGCTATACCAGAAACTCAGGGCCTGTAATTTAGATGCTACTAGTGTGCCTGTAGCACTGATTGTGCCACCCCTAGAAGTAGCCTATCAAGCCTGTTTCAGGCCTGCCACTACAGAGCCTGTGTGCAGAGTTTACTGCCACTTGGCATTTATTACTACTTGCCAAGCCTTAAACTCCCCCTTAGTTACATATAGGTCACCCCTAAGGCAGGACCTGAGTAGCCCCATGGGCAGGGTACTGTGCAACTAAAAGATAGGACATGTACTTTTATGTTTTGTTTGACCTGGTCGTGACAAACAGACTATTTTGTTTTCACTACGGTTAGGCCTGCTTGTCTCATGGGATAGCACTGGGATTCCCTTATGCTCTTTTAAGTGGTAATTCCTGATCAGAAAGGAGTAACGTTCTCATGTTTGGTATGTTTAGAATAGTAATGATAAATCCTCTTTACTGGTGAAGTTGGATTCACATTATTATTTTAGAGATGCCACTGTTAGAAAGTGAATCAAAAATACACAGGGCAACCCAGTATTTCTCCAGGAACTGGGTACAAACAAGTTGCAAATAACAAATGTTCCTAGAGAAATTGTTACAGCACAATTTGTGTTGAATCACTATGGTCAAATAAATCCAATCAATGGAAAATATAAATACGTACTGTTCAAATGAAGTGTAACGGCAGCAGATTACATTTAAAAAAAATTATGTATACAAACAAATGTATATTAAATGTTCATCAACACAGTACATCCCCCCACTTAGATCACATTACATCTGATTATGTAGTCACATTTGAGCACAAAGGGAGGGGTTGTAAACCACCCCTTGACAAAAGCCAATAAATTAATTTCCAGTCCAACAAAACTGTGTCTTGATATTCTACTTTGGCATGCCAATGAGGAGGAATTGTTGATGTTTCAGGCTGTGATGGCAATCAGGGATTCCTTAGACCATCTTCAGGACTCAGGTGCTCATTCAGAGTTTGGCAGTAACTGGTCTTGTGACCAGCGGCAGGGTGGCGGTGCAGACTGCCAAATAACGAGTAAGGCAGTGAACCCAACAAAATACAGACAACTCACAGCCAGCACCACCACCACTGGCGAGCAGCATCTGCTGGCAGAAGGCAACTTCAGGCAGGCGGCAGCCAAAGTCCCACCCTCCATATTCCAAGTAACCACTCCTCCAGGACATCCTATGGGACCTTACCGCCATGCAAAACTTGGCAGAAACAGAAAGTACAAAAGGAAAGACACACCTCCAGGCATAGAGATGCCGCAGTGGCTGCCATGGCAAATGAACTGCTAGTATTCCCAGAGTAGTATCTCGCCATACACCTTCAGGACCACCGACGACGATGAAGACGACAACTGTAAATATACCTAGCACAGAGGGGAGGAAAATGGTAGTGATACACTCCCACACAGAACACACATACCCCACACACACAGTGAAGGCCACACACACGCACACATACGTCAATGTCAAATACCAAATACACACACAAAGCCATGCAGATACGTGCCAAAAATACAGCATTATGCACACCAACACCACCAACATACCCCATAACCACACAACAACAACTACCCTACAAACACCTCAATGCTGGCAGAGACGGGCACCTTGTGCGACACCACACATACACAGACACCATGAACTTCATGTAGCAATGACATACAATGAATAGCTGTGAACAAACATCCAAACAATCATACAGGTGACACAACACGTACAACCAACAATCAAGGAAATACACACATGCAGCACTAGACACATGGACACATACAACACTCCATACAAACACACAAGCAAGCAGACACACACATCACAACATCCACACGGCTCAAACCATCTACCAAGCGCATGCAACAACACAGACACAATCCACACACAGACCTCACACACCTTTGCACACAGATGTCACACCACCATGTAGAAGGAAACCAGGACAAGCATCTTATCTTGCCTGCCAACCACAGCAATGTGGGCAGTTGTATTCAAACAATAAAAAACTGTATGCAAAATGTGCCAATGGCAAGTCCAGTGTCCACTTCAGCAGGACACATTGGGCCTGATTCTAACTTTGGAGGACGGTGTTAAACCGTCCCAAAAGTGGCGGATATACCACCTACCGTATTACGAGTTCCATAGGATATAATGGACTCGTAATACGGTAGGTGGTATATCCGCCACTTTTGGGACGGTTTAACACCGTCCTCCAAAGTTAGAATCAGGCCCATTGTCCATTAATATGGGCTCAACTTGACTCCTGGTTGAAAATAGGCCTCCACTTTATAGGGACAGCAATGGGACAGGAAGGCACCTCAGTGGTGTGGGGGAGGCTTGGATGTGGAAGGGGATTGGGAGGAGTGACCTTAGCACTGGGAGGGGTGGATTTTTTGATGGGTGGAGGAGCAGGGGAAACACCAGAGGGAGTACCCAAGGAATGTGAGGTGGAAGGGCCTGAGAGCGGCAGGAGGACACGCTGTTTATGGGGAAGACTGGGAGGGAGAGGAGTAGGGAAGAGGTCAAGGGCGGCAAGGAAAACTCTCTTAGGTACACAGGGTGGTCACATGATTGAGGGATGGGAGTGGAGGTAGAGGGAGTGCTCGTCTGACATGTCTGTGTGCCGTACGTGGAGGCTGGTATGTGCAGTGTCTGTATGTGTGTGGTGGCTGAATGTTGGGTGGGTGAGTGGGTACGTATTCATTTCTTGGGAGGGGGCTGAGAAGCAGGGAGAGGGAATGGGTGATGTGTGAGTGAATGTTGTGGTGGTGTGTGCAAGTGAGGTGGATGTGCTGCAGGTGGCAGAGATGGTAGTCGTGCTGAGTGTGGATGTGGTGTGTGGGGTGTGACTGTAAGTCTGCTGTTGTGGTGATTGAGGGGATGACAGGAATGACAGCAGACCAGTGTGTGATGATGCAGTACTGGCAGGTATGAGTGAAGATGTGACTGTATGGGAGGAGGTGGTGGGAGAAGTGTCTGTTGGTTTGTCTTCAGATGTGTGTTGTGTGTGTGCATGCCTGTGTGAACGTTTGTGATACCCATGTCTGTCTTTGTGCACCTTGTCTGTTGTAGTGGGGGAATGCATGTCTGTAGGTGTGTCATGGACGGGTATAGGGAGAGGGCTTGTGGATTGGGAACAGGTAGCTGGAAGGGGGACAGAAGATGAAGGGATACTGGCTGCCATCAACGAGGAGGCCAGAGCCTGAAACGATCTCTGTAGGCCAGACAAGGCACTGTGAATGCCTTCCGGGAACGCATTTGTCTGCTGCATCTGGGATGCCAGTGCCTGGATGGCATTCGCGATCATTGTCTGCCCCACAGAGATAGACCTCAGGAGGTCAATAGCCTCCTCATTGAGGACAGCAGAGCTGACTGGGGCAGGGGCATAGGTGCCTGCGGTAAAGTAGATGCCCACCCTCCAGGGTGAGAAGGAACGGGCAACTGGGTGGGGTGCAGCAGGGAGGGCGGTGCTGGTAAGGGGGGTGGCAGACAACAATGGTGTTGGTGTGGTACCAGAAGGGTCTGCCACTGCCAGGGAGCCGCCATTGGCGGAAGTATCTCAATCAGATGTTGTGGTAGCTCCAGTCTCCCCTGTGGTGCTTCCCTCGCCCTCTGTCCCACTGGTCCCCTCGGCTCCACTGCTGGCTGCCTCTTGGGTCCCGTGGGCTGCTGCATCCCATTTGCCGGTGCCCTTCATCCCTCATCAGATGATGCTAATGCACACATAGACAGAGGAGGAAAGAGAAAAGGAAGTGGCAGAAACAGAAAGGATGGAAAATATTAGAACCCACACATCCACTTCCCAAACAAACAATGCAGATAACAGTCCCTGCCTGCTAAACTATAGACCAATTAACAATTAATCCCAAATAGAGTCATGCAAGCTATGTCGAAACCCATCTCAACCCTGCAGACCATACTCCTGCATGAAGACAACTACATGCCCATTAATGCCAAAATGACTACCCCTAGAATCAAGCCCAGGACTATACCCAACCACATGTCATCTACTACAGGATGATACTAATCTAAGCAGAGAGGGACTCAGGAAACTAACTAACTGACAGGAATGTGAGGAGAACATGTGGTACAGAGGAACCATTGATGTAGGAAGTGATGCAACTGCAACCTTCACGTAACATGCCTGTCATTAACCACATACAGTGCCATCATGACCACTTCATACTACTACAGTACACACAGAGATGGAGGATGCAGCCATTGACATGATTGATTGCAGACTTGAGAGACCCATACCTACAGCTGAACATGTGTCACAGTACCTCCACTTCTTATCCTACATGGCTCAACATAGCGACCATCACACACTCCTACTTGATGGGTGTGGCAACCAGGACTGTACATTCCCTAAATAACATCTGACTACGTTCATTCCAAGTCCAAGGAGGGTGACAGAGCACAACCATGCAGTAGTCACCTGACAGTCAACACTTATCCCCTTGTGGCTGCTGTGGTGTCTTCAAGTGCCCATCCAACTCAGGGTACGCCATCACCAGTATGCAGGCTATTAAAGGGGTCAGGGTCCGATGTGCCCCCATCCAACGTTGGGAGGCCGTCCCCAGCTGTGCCTCTGCGGTCTTCCAAGCCCAGTGTTGCAGGTCCTTTCACCGCTTCCTGCAGTGGGTGCTCTACCGGCAATGGACCCCCAGGGTTCGCACTTCCTTGGCGATGGCTCGCCACAACCCTTTCTTCTAGGGGGAGCTGACCTGAACGGGAAACAGTGAGAAAAGGGAGGACATGATGTAAATGATACCAATCCAGCTGTAAGCTGTGGCGAAACACAACGAACACTGCTCATGCACACTGGCAATATCCCACACATTTCATGTGCATGCTACACACCTGATCAGTCATGACATGTCAATGTGCACACATACATTGTCAAACACCACCCAACATGTGGGACAAAGGACGTTATACTGACCTGTTGTCCTGGAGAGCCATACAACTGCTCATACAGGGGTGGGACCCCTTCCACAAGTTTCTCCACCTCCTCTGTTAAGAAGGCTGGGGCCCTTTCCCTCTGCAGTGCATGCCATCATTGCTCCAAAAGACAGGACACAGAAGCACAAAAAGTGGAGGTCTGTCTATCCTGAATGCCAGGAGTCAAGTGAGCTGTCCCACACAAAATGGCGGTCACGACCGCAGAGGTCATGACCGTCACTGCCGGCGGTGATCGTCATTGGTCCCAGTTTCCTATTGACATCAATGTTAACCAATGAGGAGTTGCATGGTGTTTCAGACCGCACTTCGTCATGACGACTCCCGCCAGTGGAACGAGGTCACTTCCGGCAGTCCAGTGCATGCCGGACAAGCTGATGTCATTTTAGTCTGTGGCATTACTGTCTTGAGTTCACACAGCGTAACTACCTGCATGTCATCACAAATGCATACTTCAGGTCTGACATGGTGAATATAGACACATGTAGTGCATGTTTAGTGACATTTCAACACTTGTCACAACAATTGTCAGCATATATGATCAGTATAGTTGAACACAGGGAAGGTGTAGGTGTAAATGTACTGTATACATCCATTCCCACAGGAATTATGTGCCATTGTCTGGTTAGGTACGGAGGGTAGAGTAATGTGTACTCCCATAACATGAGAGGCAACTTATATGACTATTACATAATGATTGTCTTGTGTCATACTGAATAGCCTACATTGTGAGAGATTCCAAGATTGTTGTTTGTGTCCCCACACAGAGTTGGCCACAATGGAGTGATAAGGAATGCACCAATTTCCCGGTCACTCGTAGATCTAGAAACCAAAGAAGAGCACCACATCTCGACTAAACCATTTGTGCATCAAGAAACTGGTCACCTAGTTGAAGCCAGACCTCCTGCCGGGTTTGAGGAATCCCCATGCCATCCCTCAAACAGTCCAGGTGTTGTCAGTCCTGCATTTCCTGGTGAGTGGCTCTTTTTAGGTCACAGTGGGACTGGCTGCAGGGTTTTTGCAGCCCAAGTTCTGCAAGGTTTTGCAGGATGTGAGGGATGCCCTACTCAAGCATGTGCACAGGTACATTAGGTTCCCACTACCTCCAGATTGTCCCACTGTAAAAGCAGCCTTCTACAGCATGTCAAATGTCCCACATGTAATTAGGACCATTGATGGGACTCACATTGCCCTGGTACCTCCGAGGATCAATGAACTGGTCTACCAAAACAGGAAAAGTACATATTCACTCTATGTACAAGTGGTGTGTCTTGCAGACCAATACATTACACACGTGAACACTAAATTCCCTGGATCAGTACATGATTCCTACATCCTGAGGAACAGCAGTGTCCCTGCAATGATGTCACAGCTACAGGGACAAAGGGTCTGGCTTATAGGTATGTGTACTTTTCTCCATGTTAGACGTTTATCCCCCTTATGACACAGTCAGCACTACGCCTAGCAATGTCACCTATGGCCATGTTTCCTTTTCCACACAGGTGACTCCGGATGCCCCAACCTGCTCTGGCTCCTGACACCTGTGAGACATCCAACTACATTAGGGGAGAAGAGGTACAATGAGGGACATGGGCGGACGAGGCGTGTGATTGAATTAACTTTCGGTCTCTTGAAAGACAGATTTTGTTGTTTGTCTACATGTGTCTGGTGGTGCCCTACAGTACAATCCAAGGAAAGTCTGCATTGTTGCATGCTGCATGCTCCATAATCTGGCCCACAGAAGGCACATTCCACTGTTGGAGGAGGGGGACATTAATGCTGGAGCAGTGTTTGTGGCCGGTGACTCTGATGCTGAGGGGGAGGCTGACTAGGATGAGGCACATGACAACAGGACCAACATGATTCGTCACTACTTTCCTTGATGTACAGGTATGTCTGCATTACATATCATCTGCGCATGGGAGGTGTATTGCTGTAGCCAGTATTTGCATGCATCAAGGTATGTGTGGGGACTAGAGCCTTACATATTGGTTAACGACCTTGAAGGGTAGGTGACTCACGATGAGAGGTAGTGGAACTGCACAGCTGCTAAGTTCATTTGTAGAATGCTGGTCCAATTGCGGTACACCCTTCTAGTTGTACTAAAGGTTTAGGGTCCTCAGGAAGCCTGTTTGGGGATATGTTTGGGGAACCTATCAGTCTTGTCCTGCTACGTAGTCATGTCATGCATTGTCATCTGCTGTGTGGCAAGTACCTGTTCCTGACTACTCAGGGAGTTGTGCAATTGAGGATGTTACCTATGTTTCATCTTTTCTGTCCCACACGTGTGTGAATGCCAATGCAGACCCTCATATATGGTGTAACATGGCTGCTGGGACACTCATCCTGTGTTTATGTTCAACTGCTATTGATGTATGACTGTGGATTACATTCCTTACAACATTGTACCTCATTCCATTTATTTATCCCTCTTCAGGTGACATATGTTTGCAGTCTGCTTACTGATTTGCCTGTTGCCATAGTTGACAGTGGATGTTAAAATAATATGGATGTACTTACACACCCACTGGAGTATACACCACATCAGTAACTTTGACATTATTGTTGTGTAGACATGTGTTTTCTTTTGTTGTTCTGTAACTAATTTGGCAATACAAACAATAAAGAGACATGCACCATAACTTGTGATAATAGGTCTTTATTCAGTGTTGAATTTCACATTCCAGAGAAGTGGGGTAGTGCTCCAGGTGATGATAAGAGTGGGTGGTCCAGCTGTTAGTTAATAGGTCCTGTATCCATTTGCCTCGGAATGATGGGACCTTGGTATTGGACAGCCAACAGGGTATAACAGTGGCACACAAGGGTGACATTTCAGAAGAGGGATCACTTCCTGGTGGGGGGATTAGTCTTGGCCATTAGTCTTGGCCAAAGGTCTTGCAGGATGTCTGGATGGGCAACCTCCTTTACGGCGGCAATGACAGTAGCAAGACAACTGTGAACTGTATTCCTAAATAGGGCCATTGTAACCTTCCACTGACGGGAACACAAGCAGTGGACGGAAAACTGTCAATGCCAATACTGCCCTGCAAATACAGTGAATGAGGGAATACAACCATTTGTGTCACCACTACAATACTGACACAATATTGTGTGGGAATGCATCAGTGGGGAGCTGTGGCATGCAAGGGTGGGCATAGGGCCAGTAGTGGGTTTGTGCACGTTCAGGTGATTTGAGGGGGTGAGAAGGTGGGGGATACATGCTGTGCACATGGACATGGTGCCAGTGAGTACAGTGACTTACCAGTGTCTAGTCCAGCAACAATTCCCATCAGCCCTTCCAGATGTAGTATGGCCAGGACCATCTCCTCCCACGGTGCCATCTCTGGAGGAGGTGATGGGGGTCCTCCACCAGTCCTCATGACGGCTACTTGGTGCCAGGAAGCCGTGGCCCGAACTTTCCCCCTAAGGTCGTTCCACCTCTTTCTAATGTCCTCCCTTGTGGGTTGATGGTTCTCACTGCATTCACCCTGTTGACTATCCTCTGCCATAAGTTGTTCTTCTGGGCTATGGATGTCTGCTGGACCAGTGCTCCAAACAGTTGCGGCTCCACTTTGACAATTTCTTCTACCATTACCCTGAGCTCCTCTTCTGTGAATCTGTTTTTTTTTGTGATGCCATGGTGGTTGTGCTGTATGTGGGGGTGTATGCTGTGAAGGGATTCTGGGTGTTCTGTTTGTAGTTGTGATTATGTGTAATGCTATGTGCGTGTGCTCTGTGGTGTTTGTGAGCAGTGGTGTGTTATGCTGTGTGATGCGTGCTTAGTATGATGGTGCCTGTGGTATCTAGGTGCAGTGCCTCCTTTAAATGTGCTCTTCTCTCGCTCTGTCAGGGTTTCTATTTGGAAAGGGTTCTGGGTATGTGTGGGGGGGGTGTTTTGTAGTGCTGTGGACCGGCGTGTGTATGTATTTCAGGTGTTGCTATTGGTGTTATCCCATCCGGTGCAGTGTTGATGCAGTGGTGGCTATTTTTTCCCACAGTGGTTTGGACCGCCAATGGATTACCGCTGTGTTGATTTCCGCGATGCTGATTTGTGACTTGGAATTTGGCAGGTGGAATTTTCTCGGCGTGTGCAGCCGCCTCCTTCATACCATTGTTTGGCCCGACAGTGTTGTGTTTTCAGTCTATTTTTGGCGGTGTTGTGTGGGACACTCGGAATGCGGCGGTCTTCACTCCACCATCGCTGGTGGTGCATCGGCTGTTGTTTGCACTGCAGTCTTCGGTAATGGCTGCCAAACTCGTAATAGGAACCTCAGTGTTGAGAAAGGACACATGAACACCATAATACCACATGCACAAAATACATGAAAGCACACACTGCCAGTTGCCACAATACTTCAGTCTACTGCCCAAATGCAAGCAGACCTAGGTCTGGTGCTGACTTGTTTTTCCAGAGCGGATAGGCCGGGGGACAGATGCTTGTGGTCTCCTTTATTAAGGTTAAAATACCCCCATTTTTTGGGTTGTGTTTGGGCATCAGTTACTCAAGAAGCAAACAAATCCTCCGTGCTGCTCAGGACCAAGCACTCACGGCATTGCAGGATCAAATTAATTCCAAGGATTGAGCACTAGACCTGCCTAACCAGCACCTCACTGGTTGAGCGCCCATTTTAGAAAAGAGCATTGTGGGTGATCGAGCAGCATTTCATGCTGCACCAGTAAAAGGCTTTGTCAGCTGGCTGTCTCTCTGCTGAGACCAGAGTTGCCACAGTAACAGCTAGCAGCATCCCCAGCATTGCCTGTGACATGCCACCACACTCCAGGAAGAAGTCTGTGTCCAGCCAAAGACAGAGCAGCATGGCTGTTACTACTATTTTCACCCCCATGGGGGAAACCTTGTTGGACATGAGTCCTGACTCCTGCAGCCTCACAGGACAGAGGTCCAAGGGCAAGGGTAGTTGTGTGAGCCCCTCCAGTTGTATGTCTGCCAGGACAGGGAGGATGCTCGGTTCAGCCCAGCATACCACCAGAGTTGAGTCCCCTTCCTGGTGTAAAAGTACCACTTGAAAGTGACGTTGATCATGTGCCTGCAAGCAGGTTCCCCCCCCACCAAGGACCCACCTCAAAGGGGGCTCCTCTGTGTGCACTGCACGCTCATGAGCTGAATTCTGCAGAGTGTGCTGCTCACCCCCCATTGGGACATAACTAAGAGGCATTTTGTTGTTCTGCAGCATTGCGTGGTGAATCTTCAACGGAGGCCCCTGGCTGTTACTTGGAATCTACCTGATTTACTGTATCAAGTTAAGGAGCCTACAAGTTTTCCTGCGTTCGACTCCTTGTTCACAAATACTCTCATATCAGTTAGGCTCATAAATGTACTGTAACCCTGCTAGTAAGAGCACTGGTACACTAGGCCCTATGTTGTTATGGTTATAAGTGGGATTCATGTGTTTGCCTCTAAACAAGTCTGCAGTATTTGCAGAGTATTTATGGTTTGATGATTATATATTGTAATGCATGCATTTTTTTCATAATCTGACTAGCATTACAAGAACTAAGAATCTGATGTAGGTCATTTTGATTTTTGCCTTATACAGGTTAACAAGTACTATCTAAGTAATTGAATAGTATGCACAGTATTCATGATTCATGTCATTATGCTATACTTTTATGTACAATATAATGTATATATTTCATATAATCCTGTATGGAGTTTCTTTTGTAGTCTATTCATTGTAATGCCTTGTGAGTGTGTTGCACAAAAACTTTATATCTGATGAAAAGTCCTACTGCTCAGCGCCAACCTACCAAAGGGTGAGTTCAGGTTATCTTTCATGTGTAACTTACTTGCTCAGACTAGAGTGGCGGATTCTGCCTGGCTTAGGTACATACCCTATACAACCAGAAACTCAATTTCTAATATTTTACTTGATGCCAGCTAGCTAGGGTCCAAAATCTAGAGCTACCCACATTGGAAAAAAGTGTCAGTTTTCAGTGGGAAAATGTGAAGCGTCCGTGTTGCATTTTGGGCCATTTCCAGTTGCAGGCACCAAGCTCACTCACAGAAGTGAGGTATCAGTTTTATGAGAAGACTTGTGGGAGTATAGAATAGTAGAACATATGTTATTACAAATTGGTTTTGGCTGCATTTGTGGCTTTCAAATGTAAGCCAGTGTATATGAAAGATGACATTTTGCAAAAGACCCTCTAGGTCATGAGCTAGTATGGGTGCTTACAAATGAAGACATGTACAAATTACCATTGCTTTTAAACTCCATATCTTATGTCCATTTTAGAAATACATAGGTTTCCTTGATACTAATTTTTGTATCGGCCTATTTCACTGTATGAATTGCTCTATTTTCGGTACTCAATGAAAAAACATTGTGCAGTGCAGCTTAGTTGTTGGTTGTGGGTACCTTGGGTTCTTAGAGAACTTATAAACCTTATCTACTTTCACAACCAAAACAGTCTAGCAGGCATAATGGTATGTTGCTTTTATTAATCTGTCATTTGAATAAAAGTTGAAGATGAAAATATTGTCACATATGGCTGTTTTTTTCCTACTTCAAGTATTTTTTCATTCAGAAGTTATTTTCCTTGGATACAAATTGAGATGTCTACATATATGAACCCTTGCTGAATTCAAAATGTTATCTATCTTTCAGAATTCAGTTGCTTTTCTGGATCATTCGTGGATTTCATACTGGTGTCCACCACAAACTGGAAGTAGGTTGAGAAAATAGGAAAAATTGGCTACCTCTTAGAAAAATGCCAAAGCAGTGGTACAACATTAGGATTTTTGATTCAGCTCTGCATGTTCCTAAAAGCTTGAAAGATGGTGACTCTAGTACAGCAAACTTTTTGTTTGCCATTTCAGGGAACAAAAACAATTTTATCAGGATTACATTTTCCCTTTTTTTTTTCAAAAACTAATGTTTCTATATTTTGCTTATTTTCTTGTTCCATCCAGTGGAGTCCACAAACCCTGGTTACTTTTAGAATCCCTAGGTGTTGGAAAAAATAATGCAAATTTGGCATGTGGGTACCTTAAGTGTGAAAAAAGTTATGGGACCCTAAGCACGACCTACTCCAAAGAGCCAAAATAGGGCTCAGCACTCGTGAGACTGGAAAGACCCAACAGCTAAGAGGCTAAACTGTAGCATGTCATACATTCTTTTAGTTGCTTTGTTAAGGTTTGGGTGAATTTGGGTAACTGAGTGGTCTATTCTTAACTCTTGGTGGCTTCGTTCTTTTTGCAATTCTTTGATAAATTTGTATAGTGTAGTTTGAGTTCTACCTACCGTGGATTGAAAAGCATTGTGCCATTTTTCCACCCTGTCATTTGTTAAGCTTCCTGTACGAGGGTGTTTTCATAAACATTCCACCATGATATCTGGAATATGGCTTTGGGTCTGTGTCCAGAGCAATGCAGTCTGCCAAATCAAGTGTCATTGAAATAGTCCATTAGGGAACGTAAGACTTCATTATGAAGTGGGCGGGCCAACTGTCGGGCCGCCAGCTCCATAGAGAGAAGACACAGCGCAGCCGGCAGTCTCCCCCCGGGGAGATTACAAGGTTCACACTGGGCTGACTGGCGATAGCCTCTGAAGTCAGAGATTTCCGCTGGTCAGCCCAGTGGAAACCACACTGGGTGCTCCCAACAACCTCGGAATATACACTGTCTGCCATAACAGACAGTGTGCATTCTAAGGGTGCTGTGCAGGGGGGCCCTGCACTGCCCAGGACATGTTTGTGGGTAGTGCAGGGCCCTCCCTATGGTCTCCAGCACTTGCCAGCCTTTTCATGGCAGGGTCCCCGCATTGAAAAAGCCTGTCAGAAACTGGAAATGTGATCAACACTGTGGCACTGAACTCAGCGCCGTTGTGGCTGAGCACTACTACAACCGCTGTCACCCCATTGGGAGCCTTATTCCTGGTGGTTGCAGTGGCTCCCGGGCAGTCCAACTGCCAGGATCATAATGTGGCAGTGAGACCGCCTGGAGTGTGGCTGTCTGATCACTACCGAGAGACTGGCGGTCTCAAGACAGCCAGCTTCGTAATGAGGCCCTAAGTTAGTCATCAGTTTGTTAGTAAAAAGGGATTTCCATTAGTAAATTATAGTGGTTGGCTATCTCTGTGACAGGAACATACTCTAGTGTTATCATTTTTTATTATTTCAAAGGTGAATTGGTTGTTAGAGGAATATGCCACACTTGCTGTAGATTTTTGGAGGTGTCTCCATATACTTCGACTAAAGTGGTAGTAACAGCCTTGTATGGCTGTATAGGGGGGTATTTTTAGAATGGTTTCAACCATGTCTTGCTCAAAGTCTATGATTATTTTTAGGGGTAGTAGTTATTTGTGTATATCATTTAGGTTGTTTGCTGCAGAGAGTATTAGGATTTGTTCCTCATTATTTAGATTGTCATGTAAAAAGAAGGGTTCCTCACTCTGGGTAATTGTTAAATGGTTAGGTATGTGTATTTCTTGGTACGTTCTAGGAGCTGGTGGGATATCACTGGTGGCTTTTATAGTTCATGCAACTAAACATTTTGAAGTGGGCGTGGGTGGTGGTTGGCCTGGTATGTGTTTAGGGACTTTCGGTAGTATGTCTATCAGGAATTTACTTGTGGGTTATGGTGAGCTAGTACTTTCTTCTCTTATATCTTGCAAGATCCCTTTAACTGCTATTTCTGTCACCTTTGGGGATTGATTGTGTTCTTGTACATGAATTTCAACATTATCTTTTGTAGTTTCCTTCCCATAGCATGCATTAGAATAATATTTTGCACATTTCCAGTTTATAGTTTCTGTTGAAGCACTTTCTCAGCTGTAGGTACAGTCTGTATGGTTTAATAACTGTTTTCATTTCTGTGAAATGAAATATTTGGTGGCTTTTGTGATTGTATCTGTAAATAGATTATTAGTAAAAATATATATTATGTTTGAACTTCTGCACATTTGTTATTAATATGCTCAAAAGTGTAAATGAATGTTTTGTTGAGATGTTTTGCATGGTTTTGCAGCTTTTCCATTGACCTCATTTTAATGTGGAGCAGGTGTTCTATTTCCTGTTGAAGGAGAAAAAAAGTTAGTTTAGTTGTAAATGGTATTTTATTGGTAGTTTGTCAAGGTTTAGGGTGTTAGGTTTATTTTTGCTCACTTTTTTGGTGAGTTTATAACTTATTATTTAAACATACTTATTTTTTTTGCCTGAATCTTTTTATTTCTTTTTATATGGAGAAATACAAACACAGATTATGTATGTCAACCACAGTGTGAAAGTCAGGAGCGCAACTCCCATGGCATAGCATTCGATTCTATCATGTTAACCGACAGTAAATCTTGCACCTGTTGATGGTTAGGATGTACAACCAGAGCTGAAGAGTTGGTACATTGGGACTATGAGACATCACATGTCACTGACCTGCGGGATGGTGTTTAGCATAAGATACATAATATATTGATACATCTTCTTGCTATCACGCACTGCACATTAAAGAAGTTAAAATTCAGCATAAATCTTACATACAACAATACAACAACATAACAATAAACTTGTCTGGAATACGTTCCCTAGGCAACCCACCCCCTCCCCATTTCACCTCATCTTCACCCAGTCACTCAATCGGATCACGCCAACACGAGGCTGCAGGACCCCTGTATTGTATTGTATTTTAGGTGTATATTTTTTGGGGGTGAACGTTTACCTTGCCGAGCACCATTGGAATGCGCATACAGTACAGTCAGTGCCCCTGCCAAGGGTGCTGGTCAGCCTCCCTGTTTGACGGCATTGGACATACAACTGAGTCCGATGCCACACCACATTTTCCACTGGGCTGCAAGGTTTCTGCCGGTCAGCCCAGTGGAAAACTTGAAATGGGACTAGTAAGGAGACTGCCAGCGCCGTGGAAGTCTCATCACAGTGAGTCTGGCGGTCTGTTGTACCAACCGCCAGACTCGTAATGAGGCCCAATATTTGTACTAAATTATATTTTTATTTATAGTTGATGCTATTTTTGTTAACGATATACGTAACAAAATAGGTATTTTGTGGAACAATATTTTTATACTCAGTATACTCAATATTTGTGATTCTTATGCCTGGGTATACAGAGTCGATATTTAAGTTATCGATATTTAATTACGGATATTTGTATATTTCGATTTTTAGTGGATCGATATTATATCAGTGATCCAAGAGCTCACAGTAGACAATTGGACCATTTCTTTATGAGGGATCTGGTTCGGGACTCTCCATCTGCTCTGACACTAGATAGGTGGAACATCCTGTTTTACAGATGGTATAGCAAAAACAAATGGAACAACTAACAATATTAAGAATTATGACTATTGTTATTATTATTATTTCAACAAACAAAATCTACCCACTCCACCCACAAAAAGCCCATATTTCCCTAATTCTAAAGCTATCCTAATAAACCTACCCCTTCCACGGCCATTTTGCCCTTAAAAAACATACCATGAAGGTATGCCCTTCCAAAACTGTCCCACCCTCACCTATAACTGCTCCATAATTTAGTCCAGGCTTTTCATTACCTCCCTCTGGTTATTTGTAACTTTCTCAAGGAATTTCACAATCTACTGGAGGAGGACTGTAGCTGACCAGGTCGAGAGATGGGTTGCCATGAGGGACAGCAGGCTCGACCGCCTGCTGGGGCAATGGCCTCTCTGGGTTCCACCTGGGTTGTACCTGCTGAACACTAGAGCCAGTGGTTACCACTGTCTTCATCTCCTCTAGGATCATTAGCTGGCAGAAGGCCACTGCTAAGGCCTCAATCTTCTGAAGGCACAGCCAAGCTGCTATCCCATGGCCTTCAGTGAGGACAGCTTGTTGGTCTGAGGGAAGAAGAAAATAACCTGAACTGTAATATCCACTGCATACACATTTGTATAGTTTGACAGTCACACAGCCTTGCTAGTTCTCTAGGGCTACTGGAATATTTTTATGAAACT
Organism: Pleurodeles waltl; assembly: GCF_031143425.1. Taxonomy (NCBI): domain Eukaryota; kingdom Metazoa; phylum Chordata; class Amphibia; order Caudata; family Salamandridae; genus Pleurodeles; species Pleurodeles waltl. The sequence continues at coordinate 722,440,419 of NC_090442.1, read as the reverse complement.
CTGTATCCTAGGGACTTTGTATACATAATTCACATAGTACTATTTGCATTAAGTGGCATTAATAGATCCACAAGTGGACCGCTTGCATAATTTAAAAAAAACTTACTTAAAAGGATGAAAAGTGAAATTAAATATATTCCTTGGGTTATACTTTCACCAGCTACTTAGGATGTCTTTAAAAAATGACAAAACTGCAAAGTTATACATCTATTGCCACAGAAAAGAAAAATATGACACATTAAAGTTATGCTGCACAATTTACTTCACTGTATGTCATGCAACGTTAATTGAGTTAATGTGGGGTGGCATGATATCCAGACAATTATTGGTACATTACAAATAACAATTGTTCCAATGTCCCTGTTATTTTCCCACCTCCCCCTCACAACAGACGCTCCCCTAATTCAGTACCAGTACAACAAATGTATTATTATTCCTGGATTAAAGTCTAAAAGGTCAGGGCTTGGACTAGATTTAGATTTGGTTGAGGTTTAGTTTTGAGTAACATGACTGACCCCACATAGTTAACAGAAGGTTGAAGACAGACTAATTTAAGAAATGGCCTAAGAGTAAAAGAAGTCTAGGATTGGAGCTGGCTGTAAGTATACGTCGGCCCTAGGAAGTGGACAATTGGTAATACACCTTTTCTGCTGATTAAATGGCTGCAAGGCAGAGAGAGAAATATAGGAAGGTGGATAATTTAAAATTGATTGGGGGCTGGGGTTAGAAAGAAGAAAGGGATACCACAACAAATACAGCAGTTGCCTTTGAGAAAATAAATTGATTTACCACCACTCCCAGCAGCTGCTAGACCACCTATTCACCATCAACAGGTTGATCTTGGAACTCACCCACCTCTAAGGGGCAGCCCAAGATTGGAACTTACTTATTAATTATATCATCACTACTAACCACAGTCTTTGCACAAGTCAAACAGTAACACCTAATGAATGTAAAAACATTGCCAGCTACTTTACCAGGTACTTTGAAAGGTTTATTTCTACATTTTAACCTTTATAGTGATGAGGGCGACCCATTGATATCCTCCGCACTACCTCTGTAGTGCAGAGGAAGTCAACTAGTTGTCCATGGTACTGATAAAGAAAATGCTTCTATTTTTAAAAGTGGATGCATATTCAAAAGTAAAGTCAGTATGAAAAGGAACAGCTTCTCTTGTTTGATTATGTTTGTGTTTTTTCTATAACACAAGTTTGCACGACACTTTGACATCACAGCAAAACAACAGTGACTACAGACCGCGCCTAAGGCGCAATCTGTTTTCACTTTTGGCATGGCAGAGTCAGTGGTTTAAGAGGGGAGAATGTCCCCTTTCAAGCATTGCCTCCCCCTAGTGGATGACTGCTTGGATATCACACTGACCAAGTGATCCCCACGTAAGGACCCTTGGGCAAGTGCTACTGTTCCCTCCACCTAACGGCAAGACAGTTCTTCTACAATTATTTGGAGGGCATATTGGCACAAAGCCCACTAGGCACCAGGGACTTATTTTGGTGAGGGAGGAGCTGACCCTTGGGCAAGCACCAGTGTTCTCCAAACCCAAGAGGGAGACAGCTGTTATACCCCCTGAGGGGCGAATAGGACAGAATCGCCTCACACCGGCCTCCCATGAGGTAGAAAGCCCACTACAGACCAGGAATTGTTTATTTCTGGGGGGCTCTTTCAAAGGTGAGGCAGTCTTTCTGGGTTGGAAAGCCTTCTAGACAGCAGGGATTGAAATCAAAAGGAGTGCGGGAGGCCCATCTGGGATAGTGCCATGCCTCCACCCCAAAGGGGTCAACATGTTCTTTCTGCCATTTCTGGAGCCAGATGGACGTTTTCTCTAGTTAGCCTCAGGGGGTAGAAAGCACAATAGACAGAACGAATTTCAAAATGGTGCCAAACAAAATGGGGACAGTCCACACTTGCATTGGGCCATGAACCCACTCCAGAAGGAGCAATAGAGCTTTTTTGACTCCCCCACCCTCAGAGCCAGGTAGCATATTTACCCCAAATGGAGGTTGATCCATAAACTTACCCAAAGGGGGAATGGGTAGATAGGCCACTAGACACCAGTGATTTTACAGTGGGGATGGAATTGGTCTATGCCACCATCCCAAAAAGGGGAAACACAGTCTTTCTATCTCCCTAGGAGACAGATAGATAGTTTTCCTCAATATCTCCCTCCAAAGAGGGGCAAAAAGCCCACCAGACACCAGGGGCCAGACTTCTGGAAAAGTGGCTCACCATAGTGCTGTGCCAAAATTGGCAGCACTGCGCTGCGTTACGCTAGAAACGCAGGGATGTGCCGTATTTAAGTGAATACAGCGTACCCCTGTGTTGTCCCCTGCGCTGGTGCAAAATTTAGCTGCCAGCGCCAATGCAGGCACCCTTGCACCATCGTGCAAGGATGTCTGCGTTGAGGGGGTGTGATTGTTCATGTGCAGGAAGGTGTCCTTTCCCGCAAATAAACAATCACTAATGGTGCTTTGGCACTTCTGTGTGTGCTGCAAAATGCAGCACACACAGAAGTGCTGAAGCATCATTTTCAAATGATTGTTTATGTGCAGAAAGGGACACCTCTCCACACATAAACAATAATTTCTGGCATTTTGCTCTTTCTATGCATGCTGCAGAATGCAGCACGCATAGTAAGAGTAAAAAAACGAGGAGGAATGAAAGTCCTCCTCGTTGCGCCCTGCTAGCCCCACCCCTGGGGGTGGAGTTAGATTTTGGCACTACCTCAGGTTTACAAAATTTCAGAAATCTGAGGCAGCGTCAAAATGCAATGGGTGTTGCTGTGGCACGCCCACAGCAACAACCATTGCACACCCCTTCCATGCAAAGTGCTGCGTGGGAAGGGGCTGTATTTACAAGGTGACGATAAGCCACAAAAAGTGGCGTAACGCCACCTTGTAAATACGGCGCAGTGCTTAGTGCCATAGGAGCGTCACGAAAAGTGACACTCCTGTGGCGCAAGAGACCTATAAATATGCCCCCAGGGATTTCAAAACAGTGCAAAAACATGCATTGGTGTGGGCCATCTTGGCATTCGGTCATACCTTCACCGTAAAAGGATGAATGGAGTTTTCTGTTTTTTTGTGTCCCCAGGGGGATAATGCATTTGCCCCAATTAAGGGTTCATCTGTAAATGGCCTACTTGGGAGTGGGTGGTAGAAAGGCCTCTAGACTCCAGGGAATTTGCAGTGGGATAAACAAAGGGGTGGGGGATCCCATCCTGGTATTCAGCCATACCCTCCTAGCCCAAAATGGGCAACAGTTTTTCTGCATCTTGGGTGGAGCAGATAGGGAGTTTACCCCAATTTGGTGCATGGGAGGTGCAAAAATTCCACTATATACTAGAGATATATTTTTTAGTTTTAGTAAAAACAAATATGGGGAGTGGGCGAGCTCTCTAGTTAGGACAAAATACTTACGTCAAAAGTAATCTTTGTCAGTGATATTGTGACATGCAGCCTGAACCTGGAAGTGGGCATCATGTTACGTTCTGCTGTGACACCTAAGATTCAGCAGTTAAGCCATCTGCCAGGACACATTAAGGCAGAATAAGTAAGCTATCAAAGTGCCTATTAGTGAAATTCTCTGGCTCTCCAACTGAGAACCCTGCTTGATCTTCCAGTAATTAAAAAAGGAGAAATACCTATTTAAGATTGATTTTGCTACAGATATTGATAGTAATACCTTCATCAAGGCCGGACACCATTAACTGAAGATGCATAACAGTTTTCACATTGGCACATGGTGAATGAGGTATCCGTCAACCAGACAATGTTTGCAGCTCTTGGTGTAGAATGCATAGTATAAAGAGTGCATGTTTTTATGTTGGACTCACATGCATTATGAGTTGTAAAGCAGACAAGATGTTACATGATTTTTTGGTCATGGAAGGAGGCCCATGATGGGGCAAGATGGGGCAATTTTGCATGTTTTTGTTCATCTTCCTTGTTTTGTAATGGCAGTAACTAGTAAATTTGTTATTTTTTTCTAAAAGCTTCCCTGCACAGCAATAGTTTAGACCAGGCTAATAATTTACCCTTGAGATTTTGGATGACGAGGGGTAACATTTTGCTAATATTATTAAAGAAATAGACACGTTTTTTCTTACTGGTAGCCACAATTTGGAGTTGAAAGGCAATGTGGAGTCAGAAAGCACCTCACAAATTTGATTTTTGGTTGTTGTGGAATGACTCAAACTAAGGAGGCAAGGTGGCAGAATACAATTTGCCTGAGTGGTATTTTCTCTAGCAGGCTGAAACTGTGTGTGGGTATCTGTGCTGAAAATGCCTCTGGTGATGAATGAGTGAGAGGTTATTCATATGGGTGCATTAGGTGGCAACAGAAATGCGTTTGCCATCATAATTGACTTTTTTAACATCAATTTGGTGATTTGTTGAAAAAAACGTTGTGGGGTGACAAGTAACGCAGATTGTGTGCACATTAATAATGCTATGTTTCTTTATTCAGGGTGATGTTCAGATCCGTTTATCATAGATACATAGGGGGTCATTCTGACCCCGGCGGTCATGGACCGCCGGGGCCAGGGTTGGCGGGAGCACCGCCAACAGGCTGGCGGTGCCCCGCAGGGCATTCTGACCGCGGCGGTTTGGCCGCGGTCAGAAGTGGAAAACCGGCGGTCTCCCGCCGGTTTTCCGCTGCCCAAAAGAATCCTCCATGGGGATTCTGACACCCCATACCGCCATCGAGCCGCCAGGAACAGGATGGTGGTATGGGGTGTTGTGGGGCCCCTGGGGGCCCCTGCAGTGCCCATGCTAATGGCATGGGCACTGCAGGGGCCCCCGTAAGAGGGCCCCACTTTGAATTTCACTGTCTGCATTGCAGACAGTGAAATTCGCGACGGGTGCAACTGCAACCGTCGCACCTTCCCACTCCACCGGCTCCATTCAGAGCCGGCGTCCTCGAGGGAAGGTTGTTTTCCACTGGGCTGGCGGGCGGCCTTTTGGCGGTCGCCCGCCAGCCCAGTGGAAAACCCAGAATCACCGCAGCGGTCTGACGACCGCGGTGCGGTGTTCTGGCGGGGGTACTTTGGCGGGCGGCCTCCGCCGCCCGCGAAGGTAAGAATCACCCCCATAGATCTTAGAGTGCTCTGGATTGAGCAGGAATTTTAAGATGCACACACAATGGAACCCCCAAGCATACACATACACCAGAAATGGTGAAGATACAAATTAGAGGTAAAAAGTACCTTTTGTACACACCAGCCTAAAACGTAACGACAGAAATGAAAGGCCACAACTTCAGGAGACTACACAATACCATACCTAAAGAAAATGTGAGCTCTACACAGCCTGAAAAAACTTTACCTGTAACAAAAAAACAAAAAAACAGAAGTCAAAATCAAGAGCTGGATCAAGAGAGTTAAGAAATTAATATAAAGCTTCATTAAAATGATACATAGTGCTATTGCCCAAGCACTAAATCAATGACAGTCACACAAGTAGCCCTTTCACTCCTCCAGAAGGATTGAAATTATGCTTTTTCTATATAGTTATTCATTTAGTGGTTTGTATATTTGTGTATTTGTTGATGCATTTTCCAAAGTATATTGTCTCAAGCTACCTATCTTTACTTAAAACAATTACATTTACAAATTATGGGATAAGGTATCCACCTCCCTAGTTTTCCCTCAGAGGTACTTTTATTTATGCCATTGCCCAGGTTAACAGTGAGTTAAAACTCTGTTTCTATTCGAACAAAAACTAGGCCAATGATTGAGGTTTCTGTGCAAAAACATTCTCATTTGTGTATTTCTCCCAAAAGACAAACCAGCAGGTCAATGTATCAGTGTATCTGCAAGACATTGCGGAGGGAGTCTGTTTTAGTAGGTGCCTGCGAGATTTCAATTTAGCTGCTAAGTATGGTTTTGACTGCTAGTAGGTAGTTTACTAATTGCCTTAGCCTCTTTGGGAGACTGAAGAGCGTCATCACTGAATGGAAATGAAGACCAGAGTCCATTATATATTTTATCTGTCTGACCACTTCACCCGAAAACATTTGAATGACTTCACAGGGCAGATTTAGCATCACGAGAGTGCTCCTTGATTGTATATTTCAAAGAAATCTGTGTACTGAGCAGACGAAGAGGACTGTCTGGAAAGTGGAAAATCATTGAGTTGAAAGTGTCTAGGGAATACATGAGTGATGAATTGGGGAGAGCTGAATACCACCTTTTTTGGAGAACTTCAGCTCCATACACAACTCTTAAACCAGTAAAGCCAGAGACTGGACTTAAACAGCCCAAATATGTATGAGTTCTTCTCAGACAAAAGTGTATGTGAAATTGTGATACACATATGAGACACCGTACAATCTTGATTCACATGAGCTATAATAGGATCATCACCCAGAATTTGTGGCTTATGTCTAATCCACTCCTTCACAAACTTTTCAGTCAGGTCCCATTCCTAACATTACCAACAGTTTTTTTTCTCGTTCCAGGCAGCTTGTAAATGGTTCTCTTTTAAATTCTTTGTTTGTATCTGTTTCCACCTTCGATTTAGTCACCTGTATTAATTCTGTGCCCTGTCGCAAGCCTGTAGAACATTATTCAAAATAGTTTATTCAGTATCTTTTGCCTCACTACTTAGGTCTCCATGCCTGTCTGTGATCTCTTGATCTACATCAACCTCTTATTTTATCTTTTGTCCCCAGTAGTAGACTCTTTTGTGTGTTGTCAACACTTCTACGGATATGGTCTAAGTACCATCTGCTTCTCAAATCAATAGCGGCACATGTGGTAAAATGAGGTAAATTCTATAGAGGAATCACTCATAATAAATTAAGGTTACTTTTTCTGCTTGTTTTTAACTCTCTTTTCTTTGTTTGTAGAGGTTCCACTTCTATTCCAAACATTTAGGTTCTACATCATCTAACGTTGGATCCATGATCCAGAAAATCAAAACACTAATCACTTTGCAGACTACTGTGTCCAGTTTTTATTGATGCTTAACCCCTCCAAGTGTATTAGTCTATGGTATTGTATAAGCTAATTACTCTCTATTCAATGCATGAAAGACAACTTAGTGAAAGAATCGAAAGATAGCTTGAAACCTGGTCTATAACGCCCACCTCACTCAGAATGTGCACGTGACTAGTCAATATGAATGAGTGTCATTATTTCTGATTATGTTGTCCTCCTCATGCAGAAATAAAAATTAAAAGAACATACATCATATTTTCTGGTATTTCACATAATCTGCATCAAACATGGCTGCGGTGGAAACCGGTCCAATGAAGACTATGAAACAAAAAAGAGTGACTTTTATTACCTTCCAGAAGTATCCATAAAGATCATTAAATATCTTAGTGTCAGTTAGTAACTAATGCATATAAAGATGGAAGCAGATCCTTCACTTCTCCTCCACCCTCCTCCCCGCCCCCACCGTTCTCGACTGTGCCATACTTGAATTGCAGAATTTACCAAACTTGCAACTCAACTGGAAACCAAATATATAGAGAATTTTAATGGCTGAAATGCGAAGCTCTTTCTCAAACCTACTTTAAAGTTAAACTCCTATCTATCGCCTTTTGCAAAGCAGTCTACAGCTCAAACACAAAAGTATTGATGCTACCATCTAATTTTTCATTGCATTTTTTGCAGTTTTTTTACATCGCTAATGTAGTTTTACTAGTGCATTTCGACAGTGTACCAGAAATACTTGATACAGCACCTATATTTTGTTTCAAGACAACTGTCTGTGGTAAATAAACCTTTATCTTACTGAGTTTGATGTTGTTTTAAAATATTTGGAACACTGAAATCTTTTTCTATATTTTTTCAGACAGGGACACGGTTAGACAGAATGTTTTGAATAAGAAAATGTTTTCAAAGACAACATAGACGCCCATTGCTCGATCATTTTGAAGTGTAGAACGCCCCCACATGCAAAAAGGTTGTAAAGATGACATTTATTTATAGTTCAGCTTGTTTAACCTTTTTATTATGTTTTCCATAGTATACAACAACCAGGCCAACATGTTCCCCTCGGTACTTGTCATCAATAAACATGAGCTGTAAGGTGACAAGAGAACATAGTATCAGTCCACAGGCTGTAGCACAATTGTTGTAGCAATGCTACCCAGCAACTGTGAGAAAAAGGGACCCTTGACATTAAATGAAATGACCAACCAGTCAAAATACAGTGAACAAACACATCATAGCTGAGTTCTATGGGAATATCTTTTTTCGAAAACACTACTAGCCCACCTAGAACAATACAGGGAGATATCATCCCTCTGCTTTAAATTGGTTTTAAAAAGAAGACTATGGCGCTTAACGATTTTGCTTTAGCAACCCTATCGCATCAGCCACCAAACTTAAAAGACTGGCCTGAACATCTTTCCTTCATGACTTTTCCTCAGCCTGTGACATTGTAAATTTGAAGTGATTGTGGGTGAAGAGACAATATTGGGAGAGTCCTTGTACATTGCTTAAAATAATACAAATACTAAAATTACGAAGGTGGTGTCCAGATCATATCATTTATGGTGGTAGACTCCCAGATAAAACCTATTGAGAGTTAAATTGCAATATAGGCGTTCACCCAAATTGTGTTTATTATATCTACAGTAGAGTTTCCAGGAAAAATGATGCAGAGGAGAGCCTAAGAACCTGATTCACAAAGGTAAACTTGCACTTTTTCGTACGTTTACGATTGTTTGCTATTCACAAAGGTATTTATAAGAAGTATATTTATGAGTGTGGAGTCTCTGCACATAACACGTTTTATGTGGGGAGACTCCGCACTGGAAAGATACTACTCATAAATCCATTTGTGAATAGCAAACAATCCTAAATTCACACAAAAGTGTAAATTTACCTTTGCGAATCAAGCCCTAAGAGTCTTATTCTAGACATGAGCAAAACTTGTATTTCTGCTATTTCAGACAGATACGGTATGATCTTAGAACTGATGGTTATGGAAAGAACATATGCTTATAACCCTGACAGCAGAATTCAGATACATTTCTCAAAGTCTACAATAGCTATGTAATACGCATTTCTTTGAAGATTCCACTTTAAGGCCCTGATTATAAGATGTGCGGACTTCAGGTGGTATTTATTACATCCAATAATGTTACCCAGAGGAGAGATGATTTACCTGATGCCTAAAATACCTCTGGTTCCCAGTTTATTTGGTGGGAATGTGGCATAACATGTGGACTCAGTGCCTGCACCATCGAAGTCGACAAGATGTGCTTTGTCTACATCCACTTTCCCCACAATCTGAAATCTGTAAGGGATTATTGAAGGTGCCAGGATGAGAATTTAACTCAGGTCTTAGAGTCATGTCAAGACAGTCAAAATCTAGAGCATAATGGCCCATATTTATACTTTTTGACGCAAAACTGCGCCATCGCAGTTTTGCGTCAAAAAAATTTGCGCCGTCTAACGCCATTTGGATGCGCCATTCGGGCGTCAAATTTATACTTTGACGTACGGCGGCGCAACCAACAGGTGGGAGTCATTATTTCGTGAAGCAAACAGCGTCGGTCTGTCGTAAGGCAAACCCACGTAAAAGTGACGCAAATCACTGTGGGTCGATTTACGACAGCGCTATCGTGAATACGCCGTTTTTTTTCACGCTATTGCGTGACATTTTTGCGCGAAAACTGCACTGACAGGAGAGGAGACCCAAAATGGATCCCAGATGCCCCAACAGACCCCAGGAGGATGAGAGCAGACCAGGACCCAGCCAGGAGGAAGCATACAGGAACCAGGACATGTTAAAGAAAAAAAGAAAGTGTCGCTTCAGTGCAGAGGAGCAGGAAATCCTGGTGAAAGAGGTGACGGAACACCAGCACAAACTTTTCATATCCTCAAAATTGCCACTCAGTAGGAGAGAGGCCATCTGGAAAGAAATTGTGGACAAGATAAACAGTGTGGCTGAAGAACGCCGGACAGTCACCGAGTGTAAGAAACGCTGGCATGACTGTAAACGTAGGACCAAAGAGAAAATGGCCAGGAACAGGAAGGCAGCAATGCAGACTGGAGGGGGGAGTCCAGCACAACAGGAGGCTCTGGACCACATGGAGGAGATGGTCGCAGCCGTCATCCCAGAGGAGATCGTCACAGGGATACAAGGACTGGACAGCGCAGACTACCACGACACTACGCACATGCAGGGTAAGTCGCATGGGGAATTACAATGCAATAATGGGGACTGTAAGCAGGGGGGGGATACCTACTACACAATGCATGTAACTTAGCACATATATGAAGTGGCATGGGGAAAGGGGCACGGCAGGGGGGAATGCCCAGTACTGACCATAGCCGGGCCACGACAAAATACTGCCACCACTACAGTCCCATGGGGACATCCTGTAATTACAACAAGAGAGCCAAGGGAAACCAGTGACAGGTGGGAAGGACACTACCCTGAATCCACATCCAGGCACTTGTTTTGCACAAACTATTCCCCATCAACTAGGTCCCTACCTGTAATGCAGTAGCAAATACAACAACTGCAACTTAACTGCCACCACAGTTGACAATAACACCTCTCATCTCTGGGCAGCTATAGTACCAAATGGCAGGAACCCCACCCTGGAACATACATTCCTAAATTAGGGGGTGAGGATGACATCTGCAACTACTCCTAGAAATAAGACAAAGCTACCAGTACACTTAAATGCCGAATGTCCATAACTGACACATACATAAGCCTAAGTAAACAGCAATAGGAGCCACACAGCACTAACAACACACACATGCTGCATACATCAGGGTCCCTCACGTGCCTGCCTAACAATGCTACATCACAAATGTCATACTGCTCAGACAACAACATTGACGAGGGGACACAGGCAACTGGTCAATGAAACACATCTGCACAGTCTAACCAAAAAATAGGACATCCATACGATAAACAAGCCAATCCAGTAAGACACACGAGACCCCATCAGATACAAACACCAACAATGTTTACATCCATACCACATCCTAACATTGACATACATAGGTCATGCCACCTAACATGTACAGATCATGCAATGTGAATAAAAAGTGTATGGTGCAGGACCTCTGAGGCAAGTGTGCTGGCAGGGCAGTCACAACACCCACAGTCAGTCAAAGTGTAGCGTGGCAAGTGAAACGTATACTTTGCGCAATAGCCTCAGGCTGGAGGCCTTTGTGCATCTTACCCTGAATGTACTTATACTCATTTGCTCACATCTAAGTGCCTCAGAGCACTTTGCACTAAATGAATCTCATTGCCCTTCCTATCAGTTAATGTAGCAAATAGTCAGTCCTGAGGTGTTGGCAATTAGTCAAATCACCCTGTTTTGCCTACTTCTGCACTGGAGTTTGCCAGAACATATTCACTCTGTGCCCCAGTCAAGGATACCGTCTGGTTCGTTGATGATAGATGTGGTAGGGGTTAAGGTTTGCCATTCCTGCGTAGGGAAACTTTGTCATCACCATGACATATGTCTTTTAAATTCACTTCCTCGTCCCAAGACACGCATGGGGGAGTTTACAAACCGAAAATCACATCTAGATGCTGCCTGCCTTGCTGCTGATGCACAACCAGATCCCAGCCCATTCCTCTGATATGAGGGATGATGTCTCCCCTGTGATTCAGACAGACAAGCTCCAAACTTAACATGCAGTGCTATATATAGAACAAGCAGAGGGAGAGTAGAAACTGTTAGGCACCATGATAGCTGTGTACCAATGTATTACTTTCATGCGGACTATTTCAGTTCTAACTGTGTGTATTGTTTTGGTTATTGGGGCTCACACCGAAATTCCTACAAGTCAGTTGTACACTGAAACTTCATATCCAACAAATACTGTCTGTGTCATTTGTGTATGGGAACATACCGGAAAAGATAGAAATGTGTAGGACCTGAGTGACCACCACTTCCCTGAGAAGTCCCAAAGATGTCATGGGCTTGGACTTCTAAACATTCCTCTGTTGTGGGAGACCAGAGGCACTGCTAGTCTGTCTGAGCTAAATACAATATCTGGGTGACAGAGTTATTTACAAGTGGGTCAAACTTAGTCCCCCACACCATTAGCTATCCTGCTGCCTAGAAAGCCAAGAATCACATGTAGGATAATGAGAGCCCACCCAAACAAATGTCCCTCCATAACAATAGTGAAACACCGAGAGAGGAGTAGGACAAAAAAATGCATATTCCAAAATAATTACAAATCAACACCTAGAGATGTCCTGGCAGGCATGTCTGATAGCTCCATATCATATATGTGACACACAGGTGGGCCATAGGCCTACAACAATGCCCTATGACAGACAGCAGATACCAAGACAAAATCAGAGTACAAAGTAAAGGCATCCAAAGGCTTGTATCTTAGTGCTAAATGATCTCAACACAGACACACTAATTGTACCCTGTTTCTTTGCAGAGGAACACGGATCTCCTGCCGATATGCCTGTCCATGAGTTCCCTGATGACATGGATGACGAGAACATCAACCTCACACAAGAGACCATTGACATGGTCCTCGAAAGCCTCCAAACCCCCCCTTCAGTAACAAGGAGGAGCCAAGATGAAGCAGCCACCACAGTAGAACCACCCGCCACCCCAATTGTAAGACCTGCCAGCTCCAACACAGCTGAGGACTCTGACGACACTGGCACCAGCTTCGAAAGAACAGTCGTTGGGGTCCAGCGGGAGCTGGCCAAGGAGGTGCGGTGGGGATGCAAACTATGGCAGCCAGCCTTGAGGGGGTGCGTTCGTGCATGCTGTCAACTGCTGATCAGGCAGCTGCAATGCAAGCCAGAACATCGCTGTTGGAGGAACTTTTAGTAACACAGAAGGCAATCTGCACAGCTGTCATCCAGTTGACCAAACAACTCCAACAGCAAGCCAGTCAGCGTGTGCACGAATGCAACATCGAACCCCTGAGGGCAGACCTGGCTGCCTACCATCGGGATGTGGCTGCCATTCTGAAAAACCAGCACGCTCTCCTTGCTGCAGTACTGCCCTTCATAACTGGACAGGGATCAGCCCCCGGGATGTCTGCCTCCATGTCTTCTGACACTAGGGTGTGTGTTGCCCCATCAAAACCAACAACAACAAGGACACACCAGGCAACACACACATCAGAAGAAGAAGACATGGAACAGATAACATTCACACGCAAGAGTACCCGGAAGCCCTAGTCCCTGCACCATGCCCCACTCTGACCAAGGTCCTACGTTTTGACACATGCCAGCCTCACTCCAACTACCCTCAATGACTGTTCGGCAATCTACTGTTTAACTTGTCCACATTGGCTGTAAATGTTTCTCTCCTACCATTTGGCAATTCCTGTTCCTCTGCACCGTCTGTGACATCACCCCAGCATGTCAGGAGCATCATCCACACCCTGTAAATAGGATCACCATTTAAGAATGCACCAGAACGGACTCACCTAACATTGTTAATGGACTTTTTGCACTACTCCACCTAAATATAAATATCACTTGCACACCAATTGTGTCTCTGTGTCATTTCACACTTCAACTGTGCAGTACATAACTCCAAAGTGGCTGTGTGGCAACCATGTTGATTCTCTAGACTACTGTCCTGATTTCATGTCTACTGAAACATCTGTGCAGTGGCCAGGATTGCATCATAGCTTTACTAGACTGAGGAAAATAACTGATGTAGGGACTAAGCACACACAATCATGCTGTGTTGGACAGAATGAGGCCCCATCCATAGCTATTCTAGACAACTAATGGTGGATGAGAAATGTAGGCACCTTGCGATACTAACACAATACATTATGCTGTAAAATGAAAGGAATGTTAACCAAATTACACTGCATCAATCACCCTTACAGCGTATACTACCATGAAGGAAAGTCATGCTCAAGCAGTACACACATGATGTAGGTCAGCAATGACAGCAACAAGACAAGAGTGTGAACAAATACTCATCTACAAAGCTCTCCCTGAACTTCACAATGCTGTCCGACCTATCTATTTACCTAAAAAATCAACTCTGGAAGCACTCTTTGTGAAGTAGGATACATACCAACCCCAAATCTTGATGATCTATGCAGACTACCAATGGTGGCTCTCCCACACGGTGGATACTTACCAAGTTAGCACACGGGTAGCTGGCATGTTAAACCTCAAAAGCCTGGGGATAGCGAGCATAGGACACAAATGTCATACTAAAACTTTCTGCTACACTGATGTCAAGGCCATGAAAAGGTAGCACCTAACGCATCTGGTAAAGGGTTAACAATTTTTTTATTTCAAATAAGTAAGAAAAGAGGCAACTAAGGGAAAGATAAACCTACACTAATCTAACCTGACTACTACTAACCCACAACTGTCCCTAACTAACCTAAGCTAAACTTACTCTACACATGTAACGAAACGATCTAAACATCAACCCCCCACCCACCATTATGAGACAAGACACATGCAGGACAACACTTACTAACCTACACACATACTATACTATCCTAAACAAACATATATTTATTTTTATTTTTTTTATTTTTTTTATTTTATTTTTGTTTTTTTTTATCAAACAGGAATCCCAACATTGCCCCCCACCCACCCACCCACACAAAAATATTAGATAGAAAGTATAAGGACCCCCCACCCTCTTACCTAACACTAACTAAGCTAATTACCTATACTTATCCTACAACTAACCCCCCAAACCCAACTAACAGTATGAAAAGAGGAAAGAGGGGAGAGGGGAGGGGTAAAAGTTCAGGAGGGCAAAATAACTAAGGATTTGCCCTCTGAAGTGTGCGCCGGATGGAGCGCACCTTCTTTTTGACCTCCGCCATGTCCTCCGTCAGGTTGTCAACCTTTTGAATTAACCTGTCCAGTTTCCTAGACAATGCGTTGAAGGCTGCAGGGTCAATTGGAGGGTCACTGCTGGTCTGCGTGCCGGTGGAGGTGGAGATTGTTGCTGGAGTGGAGTGGCAACGGGACAGCCCTGCTCCCAACACACGGCTGGGTCCAGGTCTGGAGGAAGATGGCTGGTCCGTCGCTGGGTCCCCTTGGGCAGACCTGGTGGTTGTAGGTGGCACCGTTGGTGGAGCCTGTGGTGTGGCATACCACGCCCCGGAGGCCCGTTCCGAATTGTATCTGCGGGCCATCCTCCGATACCCACACTGCACCTGCAGGATGTGCCTGTACCTCATTGCACGGCGCTCAAACTGGTTTCGAGCTGCGGCACTCAGGTTTGCAGCTGTGAAGGGAAAAGGCAAATATTGAGCATAGAATTTACAGTGGGTTGAATACCACAATGGGTAATTTGACCATTACTAGCAATGTATTGGTTGCAGCAATTGTTACAACATATGTCACGGGAAGGCTCAGAGGAAGTACATGTGAATCATGCATACTGAAGGGCATATCACATATAGCAGATCCATGTCTCTACATGATGGATGACATCACCCTAAACTACTCCTACAATTCATACCTAAGCCATTATACATTATGGCACCAGCTCGTCCGCATACTGACTTCACTACATATGTCATTCTATGTGATAAGAATCACACTCCTCACTCAATGGCATTTCGAAATAGTTGTGTGCTAATATTGAACCCCTGGCCATGAATCATATGTCGACACTATGGGCCAGATGTAGGAATTGATGGGAAATCAACTAGCAAATTGCAAAGCTGAACGGTGTCTCTGACACCGTCTGCGAGTCACTATGGGGTCCCTAAATCCCACCTCATGAACATCAATGATGTGGGTTCCAACTTGCACCACCTTAGCAACTATGGGCACTCACGGGGATGGAGGCCTGCTGGGAACAGCAGAACTCCATAGACGTGACTGCTTTTAAATGAAGCAAGTTATTTTTCACCAAGTGTAGGCCCTTTATCTGAAAGGAAAATGAGCTGCGATTTGTTTAAATTCACAACAATTGATTGTTCGTAATTTACACAATAATGATTGCTCCCCTAGACCACTGGCTGTTTTGTGCAGGAGTATTTTGGTCCACTCACAAAGGTGAAGGTTCACAATGAGGACCCCTTCCAGTCAGCAAGTTGGTTAGCAGCCACTTCAAGTGGATGATAACAGCTACTCACTTTGCAACCACGTACTCGTTAGCAAATGGGATTGCCTAACACTGTGATTTGCAAGTAGGGCTGGTAAACTCCTTAATTTTTTTACTTTAGAAAAGCATTTTGCGAATATGTACATGACCACCAATAACATTTCGGATTAGGAAACAGACGTTTGCAACTCACTAACATCAAATTATGCTATTTGCAATGTGGAGACATTTTGCTACATCTGGACCTAGGTACAAACTCAAGTCACAAAAGGTGTTAAGTACGTGTAACATACTGGTTGCTACAGTCCTAGGTACCCTGTTTCACAGTAACATCCCAGTCTTTGTGGGTGGTGTGGGAAGAACAAACAACAATCCCATGATCAATGCACAACCAGGAGTGTACAGAAAGTGCAACAAGCATGTGCCTTCACACACAACACCTATGAAGGGCTAGCAACACGTTGGAGTCAGCCCAACCTTGTCACATCCCAGGTCCACACATGTCAAAATGATATGACTTAGCCAAACATAACATACTATTAGTGAGGCATGTTTTACAACACACACAGAGGAGGTAGAACACCCATTCACATGATTCAACAGAACACCTAGGCCATTGCACTCAAGTCACACACACTTCGAGGTCACCTTGTGGAAGTACATGCCCCCGGAAGATCCGACCTACAGTGTACACAGTCCATCCTCAACTAGGAAGAAGCACTTGTCATCGAAGCCATGTGCCTAAGCTATCTGGGAGACTGTCAGTCTGATATGCTGACTCAGTTAATGGCAAGTTCCTGACCAAGTCTAACATTGACCAGTGTGTTCAAAATGAGTCATGCTATTCCCAATAGTCGCACTAATTGAATGACCTACTGCCCCTCAATCTGAGAGATGACTAGGGATTGCTTTACCGAAACATTATTCCAATTTGATATCACACCAAAACAACAAAGCCAATGAACGGCCAGCACATCATATCATGAATTGTCCTGAACACACAGTAATCCATCATGCTTCATTTCCAAACAATGTAAATAGCACTTAGGCAACACTCACTGTAGGTATCGGGGTCGTCAAAATGGGCTACCTCACCAACGGTGTACGGGGCTGGTCCACCTGTAAAGCATGAAAGGAAGATTATACTCAGACTGGGTGAACAGACAAATAATTTCTGTTACAATGACAGTGTGTGAATATTACATGGTAATGATACACTTTCACACATGCTCATCCTGCCTGGCTGACTTTGTATTCTAGATTATCATTGGATGAGTCTCCTGCTCCAGTGACACACCCTACTACACTCATGCAGTGGCCAGGACAGTCATGTGTCGTCCAAGTTACTCCTCCATTAGTAGGCCCGAACAATCATGTGATCCATACATCTCAGCATGTGCATCCCAGAGAGAAACATTTCACAACTGGTTCCATGAGGACTGCATGACCACTCACCATCAAACAGGCTATGGGGACAGGTTCAACACACAGCAACCAGACACACATGTGACATATGTGTGGACAACATGACTAACTTCATGTGACGTGAAGGCAACACACAGGTGTTGCATCATCATGTGTTTTCAATTTTCGGTCTAGCTATGGCGTCTACATATGTAGGTATGTTGTTTCTACATGACGTACTCACTGGCCATTATGACCAGTAGAGTACAAATTGAGCAGTTCACGTGTTGCTTTTCAGACACAAATGCAACACTACATTCCATGCAGCTACAGCCATCTGGTATGTGTTGCAAAGATAAGGCATCGGCCTGGTAGCATAGGTCTTCATACACACCCGGCAACAAATACACATTTGGACACATATGTATACCTTTGTAGCGCAGCATTTGCATCATTTTGTGACGCAGAGAGGGGGCTACTTAGCAAAATACTAATAGATGTTGCATTTTACTGCTGTTATTGGGTGTACATGTGTAGCAAAAATGGGGATTTATGTGTATGCCCATGGGCCTAGGTTTCCCTAGTATAACACGCAGTCAGCTACTTATTTTGCAGATTGGCTACCAATCATCACATGTTCACGCACACATTCCTATTATTCCCATGTAATTGATTATTACTCACCAACATAGCCACCAATCCGGAGTCCCAGGTGGTCCAGCAGGTCCTGTTCCCTGGTGATCAGATCTGCCCAGCGGTGCTTGAGTTGATGGACATTCCTCATACTCCCGTAGACCCGGACCAGGTGATGGCGCACCTTCTCCCAACGTATTTTCCTCGCCTCCGTGTGATACCCCTGTATCACACGGCCCCCAGCCTCCAGCATCAGTGGGAGGAAATGGCTTACGAGCCATATGAAGCCCCCCAATTCGTCCTCACCCATCCTGGACAGGCGAGGCCTACCTGACATGATGCGAGGTTGAAAAAAGTAACAAAGAAAAATGATAGAAATAGTGGGAAATGGGGAAAGGTAGAGGTGTGAAAGAAAAAGATGAAGGCGAAAAATAGCCCTACTAACACCCCAAACTATGCTACCCACAACAGACTCCCACAGACAATACAAACTATCACAGGTATAGACCAAACAACACTAAACAGACTGAGACAATGTTTGACAACAATAAAAGATTGACACAAAGACAAAATACAAGGCACACAGGACACTAAAGCAGTAAAACACAGGACAACACCTTTCACACAACCACACAGTCTAGATAACTCTGAGACTGCAAAGTGAAAGTGAAAGTCAACTCCCAGTACAGATTTGGTAAACAGGATATCCTATTACATCACTTCCTGCATAAAATGGCCGCCGTTTTTATTTTCGCGTAATGTGTCATATTTTCACGCATACACAGATGTGCGTCATATTTTTTTGACGCATTACAGTGTACATGATGCGGAGTGTAAAAATATGCTATGAATATTAATATTTCCAATTGTACATGAGATGACCAACATATTGTGCATGTAGCGTCAATTACACCGCGCATACATCATGGGCGTCGTTTTTTGTTCACGTACAGTGGTGCACATGATGCGGAGTCAAAAAATATGATATGAATATTAATATTGATAATGTACATGAGATGACCAACATATTGTGCATATAGCGTCATTTTGACCACGCATACATCATGTGCGTGGTTTTTATTACACGTACAGTGGTGCACATGATGCGGAGTCAAAAAATATGATATGAATATTAATATTGATAATGTACATGCGATGACCAACATATTGTGCATATAGCGTCATTTTGACCACGCATACATCATGTGCGTGGTTTTTATTACACGTACAGTGGTGCACATGATGCGGAGTCAAAAAATATGATATGAATATTAATATTGATAATGTACATGAGATGACCAACATATAGTGCATATAACGTCATTTTGACCACGCATACATCATGTGCGTGGTTTTTATTACACGTACAGTGGTGCACATGATGCGGAGTCAAAAAATATGATATGAATATTAATATTGATAATGTACATGAGATGACCAACATATTGTGCATATAGCGTCATTTTGACCACGCATACATCATGTGCGTGGTTTTTATTACACGTACAGTGGTGCACATGATGCGGAGTCAAAAAATATGATATGAATATTAATATTGATAATGTACATGAGATGACCAACATATAGTGCATATAGCGTCATTTTGACCACGCATACATCATGTGCGTGGTTTTTATTACACGTACAGTAGTGCACACGATGCAGAGTCAAAAATATTGTTGATGTAAATCATAATTTGAAGGTGAAATATCAAGACACTTTTGGATACATTTGTATCTGACTCTGCATTGTGTGCACTCATGTACATGAACAAATTATGACGGCCATGCTGTATGCGTAGAATATGGAGCAAATTGATCCAAATGTCTTCATGTGTTTAGCTTTGGAAAGGTGATTTGTCATGGTAAAACGGTGCGATGTGAGACACATTTGTGTTTGTATCTGACAAATGTCCGTACTTTTATGTATAGACGGCCTTCACACTGTGATGTTTGGGATACGTTAACTAATGTATTGACCATATTTGACAACATATTTGGTGTAATTGCTGATGGCTATTTTGAAATGAGATTTTTGATACCATTATGTATTCCGTCTCCAAAATGTCCCCACCTTTATGATGGGGATGCTTTTATCTGTAGTCCTAACAGGGAGTGGGAGAGTCACTTTCAGTTTTTAGGGGGCTGACCATGTCCCATTATGATTTTGTGTTTCATATTTGTGTAGGACTTGTGACATTGAGGCCACATATGTGCCTTATGCATGTGTTTAGTTCACAAGTACATGATTCCTGTATGTTTTGGGGGTGGTAGAGGTGGAGTTAGTCCCCCAGCACCCTAGGATTTGACCATCCAGAATAGCTACTGTATCCATGGAGTATTTTTATCATATCCTGGCAAACCTGCAGCAGCGGGCGAATGTAAGGCCATATGGTATGAATGACTGTTGACCATTCATTCATATCATTAGCCCATTTGACGTTTGCAGTCTTGATGATTTGGAGCTAAGTTGCATACCATTTTCATATGACTAAGGGGGTCATTCTGACCGCGGCGGGCGGCGGTCGCCGCCCGCAAAGCGGTTCCCGCTGAAGACCGCGGCGGTCATTCTGGCTTTCCCACTGGGCTGGCGGGCAACCGCCAAAAGTCCGCCCGCCAGCCCAGCGGGAAACACCCTTCCCACGAGGACGCCGGCTCAGAATGGAGCCAGCCGAGTGGGAAGGTGCGACGGGTGCAGTTGCACCCGTGGCGAATTTCTGTGTCTGCAAAGCAGACACTGAAATTCTTTGTGGGTCCCTCTTACGGGGGCCCCTGCAGTGCCCATGCCATTGGCATGGGCACTGCAGGGGCCCCCAGGGGCCCCGCGGCACCCCCTACCGCCATCCTGTTCCTGGCGGAAGACCCGCCAGGAACAGGATGGCGGTAGGGGGTGTCAGAATCCCCATGGCGGCGGAGCGCGCTCCGCCGCCATGGTGGATTCTCAAGGGCAGCGGGAAGTCCGTTTCTGTCAGAATGCCCATCGGTGCACCGCCAGCCTGTTGGCGGTGCTACCACCGACCTCCGCCAGGGCGGTAATTACCACCAGGGTCCGAATGACCCCCTAAGTTTGCAAGACTCTCAGCGTTCACGATGTGATAATGCGAAGATTGTTTTGCTTGTCTGTGTCCCTTTCTGCATAAACTGGTTTAGTGTCATGTTACAATCTTCCTGCTAGGTTCAAACTGGGACACAACTGTGATGGTCTACTTTCAAATATTAGGTTGGTTGTATGACATATGTGTACATGTGTGTGGGAATGTGGATCCAGTATGACCTGTCTGTGTGTATGTTGTCACTGTAACTTCAAGGTCTCCTCCTGAGTTAGTGGCAGCTGATGTTGTTGCAATTGTGTATTGCTCACATCATACACTTGAGAGAAGCCATTGATGACATGTTCACGTACACATGGATGGTCCCACCCTGTCTCTGAACCCGTGTGATGTGACTTTCAAATGATCTCCAATTTTGGGCTGGATGAGAGACTGTTTCTGTTGTTTGGATCCGGCATGTCTAATTGTCACATTTGTACTCTTGTTGGGCTCTGTGTATGGTAATGTAACATGTCACATCCTACCCTCTGTGCATACAGTTGTGATGTTTATTTTTGGTGTGATGATTTTTAATGGCATTCTTGATCAATGAGACGACATTCATCTTCAGCTATTTCAAACTAAAGGTGGTCAGAAATGAATAGGCCAAAGCATAATGTGGTGTTTGTGATCAGTGTTTATTTACAAGTGTGGAATACAAGTGATGATAATGACTTAAGTAAAAAAATTGTTCACAAGCTGTTGGCGCCTACGCACTCCTGCTGCGGTGTTAGGTTGTTCCCCCTCCTGTTGCAGGCCAGCATCCTCCTCATCATCATCCTCAGGCATGTCTGGGTCCGGTTCAAGGAGGGGAATGTTCCTTTGTACACAAATATTGTGTAATATGGCACAAGTGAGTATAATTTTGCATACCATCTCTGGGGAGTATAGTAGGCTTCCGCCAGTGATGTCAAGGCAGCGGAACCTTGACTTTAGGATCCCAAAGGTCCTCTCCACAATGCTGCGTGTCCTCTTGTGGGCGTCATTGTATGCCTGCTCAGCAGCAGTATTTGGGTTCCCATATGGTGTCATTATCCAAGGCTGGATGCCATACCCCTGATCAGCTGAAAGAGAAACACAGAATGGTATCAATTAGATGTAGGAGGCACTGTTGTACGTATCTTTGATGGCAGTAGTTGTGTTGTGTTGTCTGTGACTATTTTGTGTACTAATGTGACAACCTATGGTTGTTGGTGGAAACTTTGGCATTGTTTATTTTCCTTGGCTGAGCAAGTGTTTGTTGTCTAACTGTTTGTCAGCAGGATGTATTGGTTTCTCAAGTACAGTGTGCCCTCCCTTGCATTGTGACTTGTGACACAGGTGTCCGTGTGTCCTCACTGGGGGTGTGATGATAGTTCCATGCAGAGTTGAAACATGAAAGGGTATTAGAAACGTCCATATGAACATAGCCAGGCCATCCCATCCCTTAAAAGTTATGCATTGTATTAGTGTACAGGTTATTGTGAGACTTCCAATTTGCAAGGTGACATTTAGGCAACCACAGTCATGAATGTCTTCACACTAAGCTGTGGAGTAAATTCAAATGTGTGAGAGGTTCAATGGTGACTTGTGACACATGGCTAGTGATGTGAGTACCTCAGTGTGTTCCTGTCTAGGTGTTGCTATTGTGGTGTATGTGTTGTTCATCCTAGAGGGTTTCTGTGCAGTGAGTATATAAGAAGATTTTTGTCCTTACCAACAAGTAGTCCATTGCCATACCGTCCATCCTGGAAGTGTTGGTTGATGGTGCAGTGACGGAAGATGAATGCATCATGTACACTCCCAGGATATTTAGCCACGATGTTGCTGATCAGTCCTTGGTGATCGACTATGGCCTGCACGTTGATGGAATGTGTGTGCTTCCTGTTGCGGTAGAGGTGTTCACTCGCAGCAGCTGGCACAAGGCGTACGTGTGTGCAGTCGATTGCACCAAGGACGTGCGGGAAGCCACTGATGGCGTAGAACCCCTGTTTTGTTTCCTGCTGCTTCTGCAGTGTGTTAGGGAAGCAGATGTGGCGGGGTGTCAGTCCAATGATGGCATCCAGTACTTTAGGCAGGAATGCGGAGAAAGATGGTTGTGAGATTCCACCAACCAGGGCACCAGTTGTCTGAAAGGAGCCACTTGCCAGCATGTGAAATACGGCAAGCAGCTTTGTTTCTGTTGGGATAGTGCGTGGAGTCACTAAAGTGGGGGCCAATTGCTGTTCAATATTTGTCAGCAGCTGCTGAATGGCCTGCCAGTTCAACCGGTACCTCTGGATGATGTCTCGTTCCCTGTGGCCATGCAGGGTTGTTCTTGGGCGGAATATCCTCTCCTGCCTTCTGCGCTGTCTTTGGGGTCCCTGCTGTTGTTGTTGTGGCTGCTGTTGTTGCTGCAGGGCTCTGCGTCTACGTGCACGTTGAAGAAAAAGCACCTCCATGTCTCCCTGTTGCTGCTCTGCTGCTCTGTTGTTTGTTCTGTGTGTTCTGATTAAGTACAGGTGTGTTTGCCCCATTTTAACGCCTGCCCTGACCCAGGCGTTAAAATGTCACGCTATTCATGCTTTGCGCCATTTTTTTGCGCCGCCTGCCGCGCGGGAGTGATTTTTGCCCTGGAGCATAAATACCACGCACCGCTATGTGCGTCTGTTTTTAGACGGGAACGCCTTCCTTGCATCTCATTAACGCAAGGAAGGCGTTCAGGCAAAAAAATGACGCTATTTGCCAATACTTTGGCGCTAGACGCGTCTAACGCCAAAGTATAAATATGGCGTTAGTTTTGCGCCGAATTTGCGTCGAAAAAAACGACGCAAATTCGGCGCAAACGGAGTATAAATACGGGCCAATATGTCTTCATGATGATAATACTCAATAAGGGTCTCACATTGTCCTTCTTGTCGCAAGCATCAAAAGTCATCTGTAGCTAGGGTGATTGGGTTAAAAAATTTTAAATCTTTATGAGAATTGTCTGTTAAACACTGAGGTGTAAAACAACATATCGTGCTTAAACAGCTCCAGTTACAGCCTAATAGCCTCAGTCTGGAGTATGTCATAAAATGGTATTTAATACAGATTAGAAGGGGTTTATCACAACTAGAGCAAAGGCTTAGGGAACCAATTCTAATGTAATCTATACATTTAAAATCAGGTTCAATGTTCCATTATATGTCATTATGTAATCACTGGCCGGTGAGAAGTATGATAATCTGAGTGCATTAAAAAGCACATTGTAAATTAAATCAGAGGGAACATAAAGACCTTACATGTTATAGGTTCTAATATGTTTTTTTATGGGCTTGTGAAATTCCTTGGAAAGGGATTATGACGGGGTTGTGACATAATGATTTAAAAATATGTATTTTTTTATTGGCATTTGAACAGTACATCAACATGTTGCACATTGGACGGCAATATTTTCAACACCCCAGCATCCATATTTGCATAAATGTTGCAGGCAGCAACGGAAAGAGTACAATGTAGGACAATGTGGTACATCAATGAGTCAACACAGCAGTACGATTCAGACCATTGTGCCTTGCTCATCAGAAGAGTAGTCAACCATATATAAAAAATTGAAACAATAATAAGCAAATTTCAAACATCCAACTAGAGTGACCAAATCAGTGGTGTAGGCAGAGGTAGATTAATGCAAGACATATAGGATATATGACAGTACCATCCGACTGATGAGATGTGTGGGAAGGTGGTGTAGGGGCTGCTCATCAGTGTGATGACCCCTGCACCTTTGCACGGGTTGGTGTGTACCCCGATGCGTATGCGAACAGAGCCAGCAACACTCTCGCCCTGCTTGGCCTAATGGTCTAAGAGGTTAGTGGGTTCAGCTTGTCAAACAGTTTCAGTACATTGGTGTCCTAGTGTGGCAGTTCCCTCACCTCCTCTAAGCTGCTGATTATGTGCCTTAGCGTCCACCTCAGCAAGCGTCCATTTATGAGCTACCTGAAGCCAGCAAGTAACTGTGGGTGGCTGTGCAGCTATCCAGGCCTTTGCCATTAAATGCTTGAACAAAGCTAGCATGAAGTCTACCATTTTCATATATTATTTAGAACATCTGGTGCGCTTCATGACTCCTAGCAGGCATAGGATTGGGGCAGGTGACAGCAGCACATCAATCACTGTGGACACGTGTTCCATCACTTGTACCCATATGCCTGCCAGTGGTGGGCACTCCCACACCAAGTGGACCAAGATGGTGTCAAAACCTCCACACTGTCGACAAGTCAGCAACTCTCCTGGGAAAATCATGTGCAGCCGGTGCAGTGTGAGATGTGTTTGATGCAGATAATTAAACAGCGCAATTTTCAGAGGGGCATTGCATGATAGGCACATCACCTGTTTACCAATTGCTTGCCAGTGAGCACTATACCTAGACTGTCATCCCATAAGGGGTTACTGCAAAGCGCATGGTACATGCACATGAGCTGCAGCACAGTGTAGAGTACAGAAACTGCCCTGCGGCCCACCCCATGTGTGAGGAAGGCCTGTAGTCCAAGATGGAGTCTTGGTTTGTCCCAGCCTGCCAACCATGTTTCTGATTGCTAGTACGAGTGCATTGTATGAAAGGAAGTAGCTGGCTCCTTGCTCATAGAGATCTTGCATATCCTGGAAAGAGCACAGGGTGCCATCGCTATACAAATCGCCCATACTAGCTATCCAAGCCTTCCTCAATGGGGTCAGATCATGTACCTCTAGCAGGGCTCTCATTGCGGACTCACTCCACTGCGGCACCTGCAGAGCATAGGGGACATGATCTCACTTATGTGGAATATACTTATCAAACAGAGCTTAGCTATGTGCGTGAGTCTGCCAAACCCTCTAGTCGGACCCTTGAATAAGAGCAGCCATACCAACACACCAATATCGCCCAGCTCTGTCTGAATTTACCTACTTTCCCTATCCTGTCTAAAATTAGCCAGCAGCAAAGTACTGCTCATGGTCTGGTGCTCCGAGGCTGCCTTCCACCATTTGATGCCAAAGCAGCTGAATTAAAACCCCTCTCCAGGCAGTATCACCCATCAAATTGGAGTTCAACCCTCGCAGGTCTCTAAAAAAGCATCTAGCCGGCATTATTGGCAGTGCCACAAAAAAGTACAAGAGTTGTGGGAGAACAGACATCATGGCAATAGATGCGCACCCCCTGGGCTACAAGGGCAACTATGTTGAAAAGTTCATGGACTGCTGCATCAATGTCAGGGCTTTCCCATGATTGTCACCCAGGAGATCCCTGACCTTCTGACATGTGTTCACCCCCAGGTATCTGAAAGTTTCAAAACTCCAGGGTAGTTGACCGGGCTCCAGTGCTTCCCGGTCACCATGCTTCACCCATAGCTGGGAGAAAAAACATGATTTTCCCCAGTTCAATCTAAGTCCTGTTATTTCACCAAAGATACACTAGCATGTCATCCATGTACAGGGAGACAGTGTGCCAATCCACATCTACCTGTATGCCCCAAACAGGCCCCCTGATACATAGCGTAGCGCCAAGGGGCTCCATAGCCAGTGCAAAAATTATGGGCAAGAGGAAGCATCCTTGATGGGTTTTCCTCCCTGTGGTGAATTGGGGTGATATTTGAAGGCCTGTCCATACCCTTGCTCACGGTTCTGTGTATAGCAACTTAACCCAGCCTAGCAACTCAGGACACATCTCCATGATCTCTAACACCAGAAGAAGAGACAACCAACCAAGGGTATCAAACACCTTTTCAAAATCCAGGTAGACCACCACTGGAATATCAGCCAGCCCCTCCCGAGCACCCATGATGTGACTCAACCGCTGCGTGTTACAGTAGGTCACTCACTGGGGAATAAACCTGCATTGTTCAGGATGAACTAATGAGTTAAGGATAGGAAGCAGCCTATTGGCAAGTACCTTGCTTAATATGTTATAATCAATGTTTAACATTGACAGCAGGGGTAGGAGCCCAATTCATGGGAGTCCCAGCCACGTTTTGGTAGCACCACTATGAGGGCTTCTTGAAGGGAGTCAAGGGGTGCAGCCCGCTGATAAGCTTTGTGGTAGACCGCAAGCAAACTAGTGTTCCAAAAGTGTTGCACTTCCTCTGAACCTCTGCTGTGTACTCTGGCTAAACCATTATGGCATTGCCAGTGAAGGTTCAAGGGTCCTTTAACCTGAACATCTGGAGTAGTAAGTACCAGTCTCTGGACTTGGGAAGGCATGCAATAATCAGGTGTGGCAATGCCCCAGGGAAGGGGCAGGATGACCAGGAATCCTGTGTACTCTTTCAGCAGAGAAGAGCTTCTGGACCCTGCAGCCAGGACCATTTTCAGCCAGCCTTTTAGAAAAAAATCAATGTTCGGACCCTCGGAGCCTTCAGGAAAACCTTAAAAACAGATATTTGTGCGCATTGAGTGTCCTTCTGTATCTTCAGCCCTCACCTTCAGGTCCCACACCTCAGTTTGTAAAGCATTCAATAGGTCCTGCATGGTACCAGAGAAGCCCTGACTGAGGTTAGGGAGGATTTCGTTTCGCATTCATGCTTTACAAGCTTGGTGTGGTCAGCCCTGAGTAACCCAGTTTCAATTTGTATCACCCCTACTTAGGCCTCCATGACAGTTTTAGAATCATGTATAGCTTGTATAGCTTGCAAGACCCTGTCAAACATTCTGGTGTTTCTCTAGCTTTCCAAGATCTACCAGAGTTGGGGTGGCTAATAGCATCACTGTTAGACTTTATCATCCTTGGCGTGGTCTCCCTTAACTTTTTGCCTCTGTTCCTCAGGTTGTTGATGTGTGCTGGACTCTGATTTTACTGTTTTTGTTACTCTGGGCATGTTACCACTGCTAACCAGTGCTAAAGTGCAAGTGCTCCTTTACAAAATGTGTATGTAATTGGCTTATCCATGATTGGCATATTTGATTTATAAGTAAGTCCCTAGTGCAGTGCACTAGAGGTGCCCAGGGCCTGTAAATCCAATGCTACTAGTGGACCTGCAGCACTGGTTATGTCACCCACATAAGTAGCTCTGTAATCATGTCTCAGACCTGCCATTGCAGCATCTGTGTGTGCAGTTTTAACTGTAAAATTCGACTTGGCAAGTGTACCCACTTGCCAGGCATAAACCTTCCCTTTTCTTACATGTCAGACACCCCAAGGTAGGCCCTAGGTAGCCCCAAGGGCAGGGTGCAGCGTATGGTTAAGGTAGGACATATAGGGGGTCATTCCAACCCTGGCGGTCGGTGTTAAAGCGGCGGCCAACCCGCAAACAGGCAGGCGGCCCAAAAAATGGAATTTTGACCCTGGCGGGAACCGCCAACACAGGCCGCCACTTTAACACTCCGACCGCCACGGCGGGACAAACAAACAGCGCGGCGGTCACCGCCAACAGACAGGCGGCAGACAATGTACCGCCCACCCTATCACAACTCACCAATCCGCCACCTTTTCCGGGGCAGGAGCCCCGCCAATAAAAACACGGCGGAAACAGACTACGAACGGGAAAACGCTCACCCTACACACTCCACGAGGAATCTGGACAGCATGGAACCAGAACTACACATCCTACCAGCAATTGTCTACCTGCTCCTCTACCAGGAGCACGAACGCAAGCGCAGAAGACAACGGTGAGTACTGCACCTACGACACAGGGGAGGGGGGAGGAGAAAAGAATACGGGCACACACATACGCGACCCCCCCTCCCCACCCAACAACCTACACAGCAATGCAGAGCAACAACTCAGAGTGACACCCCCCAAACCTCCCGGAAGAATGCAAAGACAAAATAATATGTTATTGGAATTCAAATATATTGTAAGGCTAAGTAAATAAGTAAGTCGAACATCCCATAACTATATACACATATGTAAATTGTCCCGTCAAAATTGGCTTTCTGTCATTGTACGTGGGCCAATGTTCCTCAACACATGGGCAAAGCCCACACATGAGAACCGAATCCATTGGAGAGAACACTGCAGGGGCATCAGATAGGAAAACTACAGGCACCTCAGGGGGAACGGAAGGGGGGGCACCTCAGCCACTTGAGTCCATGACGCCAGATCCACGAGGGGCCTCCATGCCCACTGTTCAATCCTGGGGAGTGCAAAGCCACAGTCTCTCAAGTCCCTACAGTGGGTGGCTTGCCCACTGTGCCATCCTGGGGAGTGCAAAGCGACAGTCTCACAAGTCCCTATAGTGGGTGGTTTGCCCACTGTGCCATCCTGGGGAGTGCAAAGCCACAGTCTCACAAGTCCCTACAGTGGGTGGCTTGCCCACTGTGCCATCCTGGGGAGTGCAAAGCCACAGTCTCACAAGTGGATGACAGACCCCAGCGGTACTGGAGGAGTCTTGGTGCCCAGAGTGTATCGTGCAGCCCTGTCCAACACTGATCCGGGCCTGCCCCTTCTGCCAATGTGTCAGCGGTGCTTGAGTTGAAGGGCCCAGCGGAGTGGTGCTTGAGAGGAAGTGCCCAGCGGAGCGGTGCTTGAGAGGAAGGGCCCAGCTGAGCGGTGCTTGAGTTGAAGGGCCCAGCGGAGCGGTGCAGAGATGGCGGTGCCCAGTGGAGTGGTGCTTGAGTTGAAGGGCCCAGCGGAGCGGTGCTTGAGAGGAAGTGCCCAGCGGAGCGGTGCTTGAGAGGAAGGGCCCAGCGGAGCGGTGCTTGAGTTGAAGGGCCCAGCGGAGCGGTGCAGAGACGGCGGTGCCCAGCGGAGCGGTGCTTGAGTTGAAGGGCCCAGCGGAGCGGTGCTTGAGAGGAAGTGCCCAGCGGAGCGGTGCTTGAGAGGAAGGGCCCAGCGGAGCGGTGCTTGAGTTGAAGGGCCCAGCGGAGCGGTGCAGAGACGGCGGTGCCCAGCGGAGCGGTGCTTGAGTTGAAGGGCCCAGCGGAGCGGTGCTTGAGAGGAAGTGCCCAGCGGAGCGGTGCTTGAGAGGAAGGGCCCAGCGGAGCGGTGCTTGAGTTGAAGGGCCCAGCGGAGTGGTGCAGAGACGGCGGTGCCCAGCGGAGCGGTGCTTGAGTTGAAGGGCCCAGTGGAGCGGTGCTTGAGAGGAAGTGCCCAGCGGAGCTGAGCTTGAGAGGAAGGACCCAGCGGAGCGGTGCTTGAGTTGAAGGGCCAAGCGGAGCGGTGCAGAGACTGCGGTGCCCAGCAGAGCGGTGCTTGAGTTGAAGGGCCCAGCGGAGCGGTGCTTGAGAGGAAGTGTCCAGCGGAGCGGTGCTTGAGAGGAAGGGCCCAGCGGAGCAGTGCTTGAGTTGAAGGGCCCAGCGGAGCGGTGCAGAGACGGCGGTGCCCAGCGGAGCGGTGCTTGAGTTGAAGGGCCCAGCGGAGCGGTGCTTGAGAGGAAGTGCCCAGCGGAGCGGTGTTTGAGAGGAAGGGCCCAGCGGTGCGGTGCTTGAGTTGAAGGGCCCAGCGGAGCGGTGCAGAGACGGCGGTGCCCAGCGGAGTAGTGCTTGAGTTGAAGGGCCCAGCGGAGCGGTGCTTGAGAGGAAGTGCCCTGTGGAGCGGTGTTTGAGAGGAAGGGCCCAGCGGAGCGGTGCTTGAGTTGAAGGGCCCAGCGGAGCGGTGCAGAGACGGCGGTGCCCAGCGGAGCGGTGCTTGAGTTGAAGGACCCAGCGGAGCGGTGCTTGAGAGGAAGTGCCCAGCGGAGCGGTGCTTGAGAGGAAGTACCCAGCGGAGCGGTGCTTGAGAGGAAGGGCCCAGCGGAGCGGTGCTTGAGTTGAAGGGCCCAGCGGAGCGGTGCAGAGACGGCGGTGCCCAGCGGAGCGGTGCTTCAGTTGAAGGGCCCAGCGGAGCGGTACTTGAGAGGAAGTGCCCAGTGGAGCGGTGCTTGAGAGGAAGGGCCCAGCGGAGCGGTGCTTGTCTTGAAGGGCCCTGTTCAGCGGTGCTTGTCTTGAAGGGCCCTGTTCAGCGGTTCTTGTCTTGAAGGGCCCTGTTCAGCGGTTCTTGAGACGGCGGTGCCCTGTTCAGCGGTGCTTGTCTTGAAGGGCCCTGTTCAGTGGTGCTTGTCTTGAAGGGCCCTGTTCAGCGGTTCTTGTCTTGAAGGGCCCTGTTCAGCGGTTCTTGAGACGGCGGTGCCCTGTTCAGCGGTGCTTGTCTTGAAGGGCCCTGTTCAGCGGTTCTTGAGACGGCGGTGCCCTGTTCAGCGGTCCTTGTCTTGAAGGGCCCTGTTCAGCGGTTCTTGAGACGGCGGTGCCCTGTTCAGCGGTGCTTGTCTTGAAGGGCCCTGTTCAGCAGTGCTTGTCTTGAAGGGCCCTGTTCAGCGGTTCTTGTCTTGAAGGGCCCTGTTCAGCGGTTCTTGAGACGGCGGTGCCCTGTTCAGCAGTGATTGTCTTGAAGGGCCCTGTTCAGCGGTGCTTGTCTTGAAGGGCCCTGTTCAGCGGTTCTTGAGACAGCGGTGCTTGTCTTGAAGGGCCCTGTTCAGCGGTTCTTGAGACGGCGGTGCCCTGTTCAGCGGTGCTTGTCTTGAAGGGCCCTGTTCAGCGGTTCTTGAGACGGCGGTGCCCTGTTCAGTGGTGCTTGTCTTGAAGGGCCCTGTTTAGCGGTTCTTGAGACGGCGGTGCCCTGTTCAGCGGTGCTTGTCTTGAAGGGCCCTGTTCAGCGGTTCTTGAGACGGCGGTGCCCTGTTCAGCGGTGCTTGTCTTGAAGGGCCCTGTTCAGCGGTTCTTCACATGTGTCTCCAGGGCACCAGATCTGGCCAATATATGGTGTTCACTCGCCATCCGACTTCTCGCTTGCGGGCCCTCCTGTGCTGGTGTCCCATGCCCGTGGGTGTACTCCTTCACCCCCGGAATGGGGCTGGTGGGGCCCTCCTGGGCAGCTCGCCTGCTGCCGGACTTGTCGGCCGTGCTGCCCTTGCCATCCTTGCCTGATCCTCTGTGTCCCTTGCCTCCCTTTGGAGATGTGCCAGGTGGCACCCCACTTCCTGACGGTGCCAGGGTGGTGCCTGTGGAGGCTGCCGTCTCTGTCCTCTCACGCCGGCCCTTGCCTTTTTTGGATTTTTTCCCAGGGGGTGGGCTGGCTGTCCCTTTGCAGCTGACCGATGTAGCTGCCCTCGAAGGTGGTGGACTCCAATATCCCTGGACTATGGTCCTTGTAGGTCCAGGGCTTGTGGTGGCTGAGGTGCTGATTGGACTTTTACGAGATGGAGGGGGTGGGTCAGGTGATGGAAAGAGGTTAATTTTGGAGAGGAAAAACTTTTTAGGAGCAATGGAAGGGTAGGTGCAGTGGGTATGGGAGTGGAGGAAGAGGATGTGGTTGTAGGAGAGTCAAGTGTGCTGTCGTTGGGTGCAGGTGCTTGTGACGGAGGCTGTCATGAGGTGGATGGCTGTTGGGTGGGTGGCTGCCTGCGTTTGTGTGGTTTGGAAGAGGGGGTGACAGACACACTGGGAGAGGACACAGGGGACGTGTAAATGGCAGTGGGGGTGGTGACTGCACGTGTGCGGAGTGTTCTGGTGGGTGTGCTGGTGATGGACGTAGTGGCTGATGAAGTGGTGCATGCAAGTGTGAGTGGAGACGTCACAGGGAGGGAGGAGGGAGACGAGGAGGCGGGGGACACAGAGGAGGCAGTGGCTGTTGGCATGTCTGCATGTGGATGTTGCTTGTGTGAATGCTTGTGGGATGTGTGGTGCTTATGTTTGGATGAGCTGACCTTGGGTGTTGAGGTGTGTGCAGGCTGGTCTGTAGGTGTGTCTGGGATAGGCAGAGAAACAGGGGAGTGGGGCTGGGTGGAGGGAGTTGGAGGAGGGAGGCAGGAGACAGGGACAATGGCTGCCGTCAGTGCTGAAGCCAGAGCATTGAACGATCGCTGATGGGCAGCCTGACCCGAATGAATGCCCTCCAGGTATGCATTGCTCCGATGCACCTCCCTTTCCACCCCCTGAATGGCATTCAAAAGGGTAGACTGCCCAACAATGAGCGTCCAGAGGAGGTCAATGACCTCCTCACTGAGGGCAGCAGGGGTAACTGGGGCAGGGCCTGAGGTGCCTTTGGCGAAGGAGATGCCCGCCTTGGTGTGCGAGCGGGCACGGGGCGAACGCTGAGGGGCTGCTTGGAGGGCGGAGCTGGTGCGCTGGGTGGCGGCTGTACCTGTTGTTGCGGTGGGCACGGATCTTGCCGCCACCACAAGGGAGCTCCCTTCCGAGGACGTGTTGGTGTCGCTGATGTCTCCACATGTCCCCGTTGTGGAGCCCCCCTCGCCCTCGGTCTCACTGGTGAAATCAGAGTCCGTTGCATGGCCCTCCGGGGCCATGTGAGATGCAGCTCCCTCGTGCTCCAATGCCACTTCCCCTCCGCCAGATGATGCTAATGCACACATGAACAGAAAGAGCAGACAAAAAAAGGGGGGGGGAGAAATAAAGACATGTTGAGTGCATGCATTGGCAACACAGTTGGCGGAGAGGACAGACACAGAAGCCCCCTGCACTACGCCGCGCACTTGGGGTACACTACTCAATCAGTGAGACTTGGCCTACAAGCCAATGGACGACATCTGCACACATAGGTGACACAAGGCCATGGATAGCTGTACTTGGCACCCTACAGAGGTGGAGGGCGGGGGCACAGGGCCATGCCTTACGGAGGGGACTAGCCTACAGAAGTCGCCCTGGCCTAGGGATACCCACATCCCTCCTCCCCCACCCAGACACCTCCACTGCGCGCTAAGATAGCAGAATGTGCTTGTACTCACCCCCTTGTGTCTGCTGTGATGTCCTCACGCGCCCATCCAAATCTGGGTAAGCCACCGCCAGGATCCGAGACATCAGGGGGGTCAATAGACGAGTGGCACCCCTCCTACATTGGGAGGCCATCCCCAGCAGAGCCTCCGCGGTCTTTCTGCTCCCGCGGCGGATGTCCTCCCACCTGTTGCGGCAGTGGGTGCCCTGTCTGTTGTGGACCCCCAGGCTCCTGACGTCCTTGGCGATGGCACGCCAAATGTCGACTTTCTGATGGGCGCTGACCTTTGTGACACGTACAGGGAGAGAAAATAAAACATCAACATTTTCTGCATGCTCGATGTGGGTGTCCCCCCATCCCCACCCTTGCCATGTGGCACATGCTCTCATCTGTCGTTTGATGCATGCCTCATACGCTCCCCTCCGCACCTTCGTTCATTCACCCCACTCCACCCAGGCATTGCCCACAAAGCATGGTCCCAGTGTACTAACCTGTTGGTCTGGAAGACCGTAGAGTAGCGCATACTGGGGGAGGACCCCATCCACGAGTTTCTCCAATTCTTCAGAAGTGAAGGCAGGGGCCCTTCCCCAGTCGCAGCAGCCATTGTCTCTTCCAGACCGAGGTCACAGCAGCACTTGCAGTATAGGTCCTCTCCTGTGGATGATCAGGTCTAGAGTGATTAAGCTGATAGAAAATGGCGGTCACGCCCGCGGCGGTGCGTACCGCGACCGCCGGCGCACTTCGTCATTGGCTTCTGAAACCCATAGGGTTCTATGTTAACCAATGCGGCTTTGCACTACGGTCTTCGCCCGCCTACCGCCACGGTGTGCCACGCCAGCGCATTGACCTCACATCCCATTGTCACACTTCACAGGTCAGGCAGCCGCCATTTCAAGGGCCCACATGGCTTAATTTCTACTGCGTCACACAGGCCTAGGCCTTTGCATTGCCACTCATACAAGCCATTCAATGCATAGCGAATCGTGTACTGTGCAAGCTGTGGGAACGTACCTGTGGTTTGCTTGACTCTGTGCTCCATGTTGTCCTTCCTAGGCACCGTCCGCTGGGACTTGCGAGGAGATGGAGGAATGTTCCCGTGTACAGACCGCTGGTGGACCTGTCGACAATGGAAGAAAGACATGTCATACTGACATACAGACTTGACGGAGCCACTATACAGGAACTGTGTGCCCAGCTGGAGCCAGACCTGATGTCACCCATTCGCCAACCCACAGGGATTCCCCCTCTGGTGCAGGTTCTGTCAGTACTCCATTTTTTGGCAAGTGGATCATTCCAAACAACAGTGGCCATTTCATCAGGGATGTCTCAGCCTATGTTTTCTAAGGTTTTGTCCAGAGTGTTGTCTGCCCTGATGAAATACATGCGGAGCTACATTGTTTTCCCTGAGGTGGGCGATTTGGCTACAGTGAAGGGTGATTTCTATGCCCTTGGACATATTCCCAACATCATTGGTGCCATAGATGGGACCCATGTGGCTTTGGTTCCCCCCAGTGAAAGTGAACAGGTGGACAGGAACAGAAAAAGTTATCATTCTATGAATGTCCAGGTGGTCTGTTTGGCTGACCAGTACATCTCCCATGTAAATGCCAAGTTCCCTGGGTCAGTGCATGACGCGTACATCATGCGAAATAGCAGCATCCCTTATGTGATGGAACAGCTACAGAGACACCGTGTGTGGCTAATTGGTGACTCTGGTTACCCCAACCTGTCGTGGCTACTGACCCCAGTGAGGAATCCCCGGACCAGGGCAGAGGAACGGTACAATGAGGCCCATGGGCAGACTAGGAGGGTGATCGAGCGGACCTTCGGCCTCCTGAAGGCCAGGTTTAGGTGCATGCATATGACAGGTGGATCCCTAATGTACTCACCGAAGAAGGTGTGCCAGATCATCGTGGCCTGCTGTATGCTTCACAACCTGGCTTTGCGACGCCAGGTGCCTTTCCTGCAGGAGTATGGTCCAGAGGGTGGTGTTGTGGCAGCTGTGGAGCCTGTGGAGAGTGAAGAGGAGGAAGACGACGGGGACGACACAGACAACAGGGACACAGTGATACAACAGTATTTTCAATAACACACAGGTACGAATCAACACCGCCATTTTACATGTACTTACAGTCTCCTGCCTCTCTACTGTCTGAGTTTCCCCCCAGTTTATGTTAACTGAGTTGTGACTTTCCCTTCTGTTTTCAGAGATGTGGGCCCCACTGCGTGACCTCTGATTTGTTTGCCCATGGACTACAGCTGTGTGACAGTGGTATGTTGTCATCACAATGTAACTGAACATTTTGGCACCGTTATGTCTAATACATTTGTTCAAAATACAAGCAGACTCCAGATAATTTTAGTGCAATAAGTGATTTTATTTAAGTGCTAAATTTAGGGACATGCTTGAAAATCGGTGATGGGTGATGGTGGAGTAATGTCCATGGCAGAGTCCAGATTTTCAGTCTCACAGGTGCATTGTCCATATGCCTGTGGAAGGATGGAGCAGGGGCAGTTCAAGGTTGGACAGGGTGACAATGTGGGACAGTGGGATGACATCAGGGGGTATCCTTTGCTGGCGGGGGTCTTGGCATCCTACTCTGTCTTCTTCCTAGATCTCAGGTACCGCTTACGGGGTGGTTCTTCTTCTGCAGGAGGTGGGGTTCTGGTGGCCTGTTGTTGTGTGGGGGCCTCCTGTCCACTAGCGCCAGCGGAGGTGATAGCCTGTTCTTGGTCCATGCTAGTGACAGGGGCCCTTTGTGGTGCCACATGGTCCTGCAATGTGGTGACAATCTGGTTAAGAGCCACGACGATGGTCCCCATTGCGGAACTAATGGCTCGGAGTTCTTCCCTGAACCCCATGTACTGTTCCTCCTGCAGTACCTGGATCTCCTGGAACCTGGCCAGTACCGTCGCCATCATCTCCTGGGAGCGGTGGTATGCTCCCATGATGGAGGAGAGGGCCTTGTGGAGAGAGGGTTCCCTGGGCCTGTCCCCCCCTGTCGCACAGCAGCCCTCCCAGTTCCCCTGTTTCCCTGGGCCTCTGTCCCCTGGACCGTGTGCCCACTACCACTGCCCCCAGGTCCCTGCTGTTGTTGGGGTGGTGGGTCAACCTGGGTGCCCTGTAGTGGTGGACACACCGCTGATTGACGTGTCCTGGAGACAGAGGCATGGGCCCGCTGGGTGGGAGCTGTGCTGGTGTTCCCAGAGGGGGGTAGGTCAGCTGTGGCCTGTGGCTGTGTGAGGGGAACCGACTGTCCCGAGGTCCCCGATGGGCCGGGCTGGTCATCTGGGTCCAGGGAGACAGAGCTGCTGTCATCACTGGGGGCCTCTTCTGGGGGTGGGATGGACATTTCTGGACCCTCCTGGGCGGTGTGGTGGCGTTCGGGTCCTGCAGGGGTATAAGAGTATGGTTATTGCTTCTGTGTGTGCCATAGCGTGCAATGGGTGGGTGGCCGTGTACCCCAGTGCTGGCATTTCCTTGTGGGAGCTGTTGTGACGGTGGCTTGTGGGGGAGATGGGTATGTGCAGTGGGCATGCTTTGGTGATGGGTGTCCATGCTTTGTGGACGCATGCAGGGCTAGGTGTTGGGATGGGTGGGTTGTGATGGTGAGCCATTTGCAAGGAGTTGGTGTGATGGGGGTGGGGGTGAGGGTGGGGGTATGATTTGGCATGCAGGTGGGGTGGGGGGAATGAAGTAGTGAAGATTTGACTTACCAGAGTCCATTCCTCCAGCTACTCCTGCGAGGCCCTCAGGATGCAGGATGTGCAAGACTTGCTCCTCCCATGCTGTAAATTCTGGGGGAGTAGGTGGGGGTCCGCCGCCAGTCTTCTGCACCGCGATGTTGTGCCTTGATACCATGGAACGCACCTTCCCCCGTAGGTCGTTCCACCGCTTCCTGATATCGTCCCGATTTCGTGGATGCTGTGCCACAGCGTTGACCCTGTCCACTATTCTTTGCCATAGCTCCATCTTCCTGGCAATGGTGGTGTGCTGCACCTGTGTCCCGAAGAGCTGGGGCTCTACCCGAACTATTTCCTCCACCATGACCCTGAGTTCTGCGTCAGAAAACCTGGGGTGTCTTTGGGGTGCCATGGGGTGGTGTGGATGAGGTGTGTGGTGGTGTATGTGTTGTAGAGTGTGGTGAGTGTGGTGGTGTGTGGTGTTTTGTGCGTGGATATTGTGTGGGTGATGTTATGATTTGCCTCTGTGTGATGGTGTACTCTATTCTGTGCTGTCTCTCTCTGGCCTTCAGTCGCAATTGTGGTCGTAAGGGTTTGTGGGTGATGTAGGTGTGTGTTTTATATTGTAATGAGTGTGTGGGAGTGGTGTGTGTATGTGTCTCAGGTGTGTGTATTTTGAATTGTCCAATGTGGCTGTGTTTTGTAAAGGTGTGTGTATTTTGAGCGCTGCGGTGTGTACCACCAATGGAATACCGCGGTTGAAAGACTGCTGCGGGGATTTGTGGGTCGGAATAGCATGGGCGTATTTCTGTTGGCGTGACGGTGGAGGTTTGGTCATCGCCAGTTTTTCGCTGGCCGTTGGTGTGGCGGACTTTGGTTGTTGTCGGATTTTTGGCGGTTTGCCAGTTGCGGGTCAGAATGACCATGGCGGTTTACCGTGACCGCGGCGGTGTTATGGCGGTCTTCTGACCGGCGGTAAGCGCCTTTAACCGCCGAGGTCAGAATGACCCCCATAGTGATGTGTTTTATATGTCCTGACTGTGAAATATTGCTAAATTCATTTTTCACTATTGCAAGGCCTGTCCCTCTCACAGGTTATCATGGGGGCTACCTTTAAATCTGATTGAAGTGTAGATTCCCTTTGGGAGCGGATGGACATGTGGAGTTTGGGGTCTCTGAACTCACAATTTAAAAATGCATCTTTTAGTAAAGTTAATTTTAAGATTGTGTGTTTGAAAATGCCACTTTTAGAAAGTGACCTTTTTTTTGCTTATACCATTTCTGTGACTCTGCCTGTTTGTGGATTCCCTGTTTGGGTCAGTTTGACAGTTGGGCTGGTTGCACCTCACACTAGACAGTGACACAAAGGGAGCTGGGGTGTAGTCTGCATTTGCTGATGAGCCATTTGTGCTTAGAGGGAGGGGAGGAGTGGTCACTCACACCTGAAAGGACTGTGCCTGCCCTCACACAATGCAGTCTCCAACCCCCTGGTGAGTGTCTCGGGCCTGGCCTGGGCAAGGCAGGACTTCACATTCAAAAGAGACTTTACTTTGAAGTAAGGCCTACTTCAAAGGAGAAATTGCTCATAAGAAGGGCACCCAAAACCACAGACTTTAGAAACACTTCTGGAAACAAGAGGAACCTATGCCTGGAGAAGAGCTGAAGAGCTGAGGAAGAAGAGCTGCCCTGCCTGTGACTGTGCTTTGTGGAGCTATCCTGCAGTTGCTGCTTCTGCCAGAGTAAGAGGGCAAAGTCTGGACTTTGTGTGCCTTCCATCTTGAGAAGAAATCTCTCAGGGCTTGATCTAAAGCTTGCCTCCTGTTGTTTGAAGTTTCAAGGACAGCAATGACTTCTCTCTGCCAACACCTGGAGTCTCTGGAGAGACTCCTACTCTGCCCTGTGGTACCCATCCAGTTCCTGGGACCCTGAAAGGAGAAGCTGGCAGCCTAAAGACAAGGAAATCCATGAACAGAGCGCCGTGCGGGGAAAAGATCGATGCGACTCCGATCTGCAGCTGAAGAAATGATGCGTCGCCGGCTCCGCAGCTGAGACTCGACACTCACAGGAAACGCGACCGAAGTATTGACGCACAGAGCAGGAGAAACAACGCGCAGCATCGCTGACAGAGGCTGGGAGATCACAACCCATGCTGCAGGGTTTTCGTATCATCGTGCGGCTGGATTTCCGACTGAAGTGTTGCTGGGTGTGGAAAAACAGTGCAAGGCCTGCCCGGACCTGAGAGTGCTGACCTGGTCAACGCATCGCTCTCCTGCAGAGAGAAGAAACAACGCACCCGGACCCGGTGAAAGGAGAAATGACACAAGGTCCCGCTTGCGACTGGAATCAACGCACTGCGAGCCCTTTTTGACGCTCACTCACCTGTGTGGGGTTATTTTTGATGCTCCCAAAGTACTTTTTCACAATGACAGTGTCAGTGTGTGTTTGAAACTACTTAAAGACTCTTTTTGATTTTTAATTGATAACTTGACTTGTGTATTGTGCATTTTTGGCATTTTGGTCTTGTTTTGTTTAGATAAATATTTCCTATTTTTCTAAACTGGTGTTGTATCATTTTGTAGTGTTTTCATTAAGTTACTGTGTGTGTTGGTACAAATACTTTACACCTAGCACTCTAAAGTTAAGCCTACTGCTCTGTCAAGCTACCAAGGGGTAAGCAGGGGTTAGCTGAGGGCGATTCTCTTTTACCCTGACTAGAGTGAGGATCCTTGCTTGAACAGGGGGTAACCTGACTGTCAACCAAAGACCCAATTTTTAACAATCGCCATGATTGATTTCTAGGATGGGGCCTCAGATGCCTTTGGGTGAACCATGCCCCCATAACAAATTACCATGGCATCCAGGGTGTTCCCCCACAATAATGCCCAGGGCAGATGATAATTGTCAGATGTTGCGGAATCTACCACAGGGCACCTTCACACCCCTAGGGAGAAGGGTGATGTTGGGAGTGCACTCCACACTGTCCTCCCAGCACTGGTGTCAATACAGCGACTGCTGGTGATGCCACACACTACAGCCCCTGGAAGGGGGGTGCAAGACCATATTGTTTCCTGGTTCAGTGCTGGACACCCGGTTACCCTTTGTTGCCGAGCCCACCTGCCTGTAGAGGTCATCAAGCATCTTGTCAGCCCTTTCCTTTTGGTGCAGGATGTGGAGGCACACTGATGTGTCCCCACAGTCTGGAGCTCCAAGGCATCATGTACTGGAGCACCGGCTACCCAATGTCTCGAACCCAGGTCGCATTGCTGCAGGCATCTTGTGTTCTGCCAAGGAGAACTTCTGAATATGAATACCAGCCG
Source organism: Pleurodeles waltl (assembly GCF_031143425.1). Lineage (NCBI taxonomy): Eukaryota > Metazoa > Chordata > Amphibia > Caudata > Salamandridae > Pleurodeles > Pleurodeles waltl. The sequence goes on along the minus strand of NC_090442.1, from coordinate 722,399,642 downwards.
GGGTCTGCTGCTCCTGAAGGGGTCCCAGGCACTTTCTAAGGAGTGTTGGGGCCATGCTGTGATTCCATGCATTTTGTGGCCTTCAGTCATTCCTGGATGCCAGGACCCACCACTCTCTCTCAGGTGCACTGTTAGAAATGGGGTTTATGTTAGAAAATTGGTCTCTAGTTGGCAGAGGTTTGCACTCTATCCAAGTAGGGACCACAATCCTAGTTAGCGTAAGTCAGGTACATGCCCTGAATTAACCTGTGCTCACCCCTGTAGCTTAGCATAGAGCAGACAGGCTTAACTTAGAAGGCAATGAGTAAAGAATTTGTGCAACACTTAAATTACTGTAACACAATGAAAGACAGCACAAAAAGACTCAACACCTGGTCACAGAAATAGAGAATATTTATCTGAGTGAAACAAGACCAAAACAACAAAAATCCAATAGTATAAGTCAAGCTATGAATTTTTAAAGATTCAAACAGTGCTTAAAAGTCTATAGCAGTAAAAAGGTTACTTTAGGTCCAAGAGACCGGTACAAATCCAAAATCCAGGCCTACCGCAATGAAGGGGAGGCCAATTACCGAACCCACGCAAGGTCCGCCGAAAAGTATCTTTATTGGAGCAATGCATCAATGGCAAGGACATGATGCAACAATATTTCTGCCGCACTCAGGGCAATGTGCTGATTTTTTAAGTCCCTAGCTGCAGAACTGACTTCTGAGGCCCAGGACTCGAGAGGATCACCTCAGACAAGGGGAGGCCTCATAGATGGCAGAGTCAAGCGGCACCAGGAGAGTTGCAAGCAGTCCTTAATGTCCCTGAGACTGCAGAAGAACAGGGGGGAAGACCTTAGATACTCTTGGGTGCAAGGATTTACAGAACAGGTCCAGTCCTTCTCACTGCAGGCAAGAAGCAATCACTAGAACTCCAACACAGCAAAGTAAATAGGGAAGTGGGAGTCCCTCCTACAGCACAGCACAGCACCCAATAAGCAGTGGCCCAACACAACAATGCAGTTGCAGAGTGGCAGTCCCTCCTGGCAGCACAGCAGTCCTTCTTCCTTGCAGAGTGTCCTTGGTTCCAGTAGAGTTCTGAATTGGTGTGGTTTGGGGTCCAGTGTTTATATTTTGGAGCCCTGGTTCTGGAAGATGGAAGAAGCTTCCAGAGGCAGGTCTTTGAAATGTACAGATGCACTGGCTCCCCTGTCCTGCTTCCAAACTAGCTGAAGTGACAATATAGTGTTATTAAGGGTTGAGCCCTATTGTGGGGGGATGGGACAAGGCCATTCAGGTGTAAGTGAGGCAGTAGTAAGCTCCGCCCCATCAAGCCAGTTTATTGGCCCATTAAGGCCCATCAACACACCTAATCTCCCATTGTGTGTGGTTGTCTAGAGGGAATGTACAGAGCTCAAGTGTCACACAACCCAGATGTGTATTCAGAAGCAGAAAGAGGCACAGAATGGTTAAAGTAAGAAAATGGCAAGTTTCCAAAAGTGGCATTTTTAGACTTACAATTTAAAATCCAACTGTACTATAATTTGTGATTTTAAATTGTGAGTTTAGAGACATCAAACTCCACATTTCTGTCTTTTCCCAATTTGAAGTCATAATAAAAAAATGATTTAAGGCAATCCCAATATTTCCCTGTGGTAGAGAAAGGCTTTGCAATAGCAAAAAACTAATTTAGCAAACTTTCACTACATGGACATGTTAAACTTAAAAGTACATGTCCAACTTTTTAAAAACACTGAACCCTGCCCTTGGGGATAACTAGATCCTACCTTAGGAGTGACTTACATGTAATAAAAATGATGGTTTGGGTCTGGCAAGTAGGCACACTTGCCAGGTTGAAATGGTTGTTTAACCTGCACACACAGACTCTGCAGCTGCAGGCCTGAGACATGTTTGAAAGGCTACTGTAGTGGGTGGCACAATTAGTACTGCAGGCCCACATGTAGCATATATTTTACAGGCTCTGGGCACATATAGTGCACTTTACAAGGGATTTGCAAGTACATGAAATATACTAAACAGGTGTAAACCAATTATACCATGTTCGGAGGAGAGAGCACATGCACTTTAGCACTGTTTAGCAGTGGCAAAGTGCGTAGAGTCCTGCAACCAACACAAACCAGGTCAGAAAAAGAGAAGGAGGAAGGCAAAAGGTATGGGGATGGCCCTGCAGAAAGGGCCATTTCTAACATGTGCCAAGCACTCAGCATTCGCACTCCGTCCCTCGCAGGGGCTGCTCCACAGCAGCTTTGTCCCCTGGTCTCAATCTGCTCCCCAGATGTCTAGGACTTGTTCACCTTGTCTGTAATCAGAGAGCTACTAGCCTCAATCATCAGGCCTGGCCCTCATTCAGGCAGCAGTAGCCCAGTAGGGTTTGCCTCCATCCACCGCAAGCATGTTCTCCCCCTTCAGCAATTTTGGTGTAACAGGTGCCGGGAGCCAAAGAAGTGGCCCTAGTGCTGCGGCTCCCACAGCACTCATACTGGAGTCCCAGGGCAATCAGATGTGGGATCCATCTTCGCCACACTGCCCCAGGCTAGTCGTGTCTGGTGGGATCACACCCTTCCCTGTGGCGTTGCTCCGTGTCGGAAGTTTGGGGCTGCAGCTCACATAATCTGAGCTCTGCAGGCTACATCCACCACGCCGAGTCCCTCACTTGTCCTCAGTCGCTCAATGGGGCAACTCAGCACCGTCAGGTGGTCCCTGCCGCACCAGGAGCCCGAAGGTACAGAGTTAGTGGGCTACTGTGCCAGGATCAACAGGATTATTGCTGGAGGGCCCAGGTGGGCTCAGAGCCTCAGCACGAGGCATCCATCCAAGGATTCATCTTGGCTACACTCCACTGGGACAAATTGATGATATCTCAGAGATCATCAGTGCATATGACAAGTAATGTTTCAAGTTATGACTGTGGATATACTAAAACAATTATAGCATTGAAAGCAAAAACATTGTTTCATGATTATTGAGGCAAGGAACTTCAAATAAAAGTTGTTTAATTTAAATTAATTAATGATCTTCCTTAGTTTAATAAGAAGTTTAAGGATTCTGTGGTTGGTAATAAACTAATATACAGAATATCTAAATATAAAATAAGATGTTACGCCATAAGTCACCCATCACCTGCCTACCATCCACCTAATTGGGTGTCTAGCTTCTCTCAAAGTATGTGAGCAAAGATGGCACCAGGTAGTGCTATGAGCAGTCATTGGAAGCAGGGATGTGAACATTTCTTCTGCTTTCAGGATGCCCACTAAGATGTCAGAGACTTGCCCAGCATATACCATCACATAAATCACTGAGCACCCATTATGAAGTACAATGGACACATGGCCAGTGGGACGAGCACAGCAAGGCACAGGACCAAAAGTGGAAATAAAGTACAACACTGCAGTTTTTGGGAGAGAAATGCTCTGAAAAATGCTTATCAGGTTAGCAAAAAAGGCCTGATGTGCATTCTCACTTCCAGGAGTCACAGGTGTACCAGAACACAGGGGGTAGAGCTCAGGAAGATGTGCACTGGGGCACTGCTGAATGGAACTTACAGGAAGAGCTTGGGATAGCAAGGGAAAAAGATAAACATGGCTAAAGGGCAGACAAGAGCAACAAGAGACAGTTAAAAAAGATGTACCACAAGAAATTTTAAGGCAGTAGGTCCAGTTACTGGAGTTCCTGCAACCTCGTGCATCTATATGGTCATGGAATTCTTTGATTACTTTCAGTCATTGACATAATGCCAGTCAATGTGGTCTGTTTTTAAAAAAAAATGTACATTGTTGCCTAACATTACCATATTGCTAATAGTATTATGGTACAAAATAGCCAGAAAGTTAAGAACAAGGGGCCAGATGTAGCAATGTTTTGTGAGTCGCAAATGGCCCGAATCGCTATTTGCGACCTCGCAAAATCCGAAATGGGATGCAAAAATCCCATTTCCGAATAGCAAATATCGATGCAACACAGCACAGGCTCGCAAAAATTGCGACCTGATTTTGCAACCTGCAAACAGTAAGTTGCAAATTGCGAGTCGCAAACCATATGCAAAAGCCAGTCGCAAATTGCGACTAGTCGCAAAAAGCCCGTTTTGCACATCCAGATTACCACTGATTCAGAGCAGGTGGTAACCAGAAACAAAGTATAAAAGGAGACCCAGAAGGCCTCTGGGTGACTCAAAATGGCTGAACTGTACGTGATAGCATGGAGGAGGAGAGTCCAGGCTGCCCAGCAGAGGAGGAGGAGGCAGAGACAGGAGAGGATATACCGAACCAGGCAGACACTATTTCAACAAACTGAGGAGGAGATATATGACAAATATAGACTGAGCAGTGCTGTAATCTTAGAAATAATTGAACTGCTGAATCCCCAGCTTGAACGACAGACAATGCGCGGCAGCGCCATCCCTACGCATGTGCAAGTGCTATGCTCACTGCACCTCTTGGCTTTGGGTAGCTATCAGTGGGTGATTGCTGTGGCAGGTGGGGTATCCCAAAGTGCACTCTCACAATTCTTCAGATGTTTTCTAGATGCCATACTCACACACATGTCCAGATATATATACCGACCCAGGAATGAGGCAGAAATTAACAGCACCAAGTTGGACTTCTACAGAATTGCCAACTTCTCCCATGTAATAGGGTGTGTGGACGGGACACGTATACAAATTTGCCCACCTGCAAATCTGGAATATGTGTTCCGCAATAGGAAATGTACCCACTCACTAAACATCCAGGTGGTATGTGACGCCCATAATATCATTACTGACATTGTAGCTAAATATCCAGGGAGTACACATGACTCAGACATATTCAGGCACAGTGGGATACACAACGCCTAGAACGTGGGGAGTTTGGAGACGGATATCTATTAGGTATTGCTGACTACACTCTGAAGCCATACATACAGGTCACTGTGTAACCCATTGATGCCTTGCTAAATGCGCATTTTTGTCAAACAGGTGACAGTGCATATGCCCTGAGACCATGGATACTCACCCCGTACCTAACACCTGTCAATCAGAACGAGAGGCGATATAACAGTGCACATCGGCGGACCAGAACTGTGGTTGAGAGGACCTGTGGCTTGTTAAAGGCAAGATTCAGAGGCCTCCACAAAAGTGGAGGTGCACTCCAGTATGCCCCAGAAACAGCATGCAAGATAGTTGCTGCCTGTGCTATCATACACAACATTGCCACCAGACGTGGGCTACATCTCACCCCTGAAGACACAGACACGGAGGATGAGGAGCAAGAGCTACCACACCGACAGCCTGGGGATAGAAGCATCGCAAATGAGGGCAGACAGAGACGGAACCACATTGCAACCCAATACTTTAGCAGGTACCGTGACCACACTCACCAATGTCAGACACACATAGCCCAGTTGTCAGAGTCACCAGATCCTCGAGGTCCGTGCACGTTCCCAACACTTCCACCACAAGACAGCTCCAATACTCTGATTAGGTTTATCACAGAGTCTAAGAGAGTCCAAGTGGGGAAAAGGGGATTAGGACGGGAACAGCTGGGAAGGAGACCTGTAGGAAGCAAAAGGTTAAAACACAACATCAAAATTACATCTCATGAAATCAGTACCATGCTACAACTCTAAGCTTCGTCTTTTCCGAAAAACATGAACAACCCTAGAATAATCCTAAAACTGACTAGGCTTTAGATGACCGAATATCTGAGGAGGAAACAGGAAAAGTTAAATAGGACTTTCAGATTCAAGTACTTTCTTTAGCATGAGAATCAGGAAACACTCTGAGCAATTTCTAAACAACCATATGAATCTCCTTTTAGGAATACATATCAGGAACACACAGCATTACATCTAGAACTCTGGTACTGTTGTGTTCATCTCAGAAAAAACATTGGGAAGTAAATTGCGCACATTGCAGATTTTTTATATGAGTATTAAACACCATAAAGGTTTGTGCACTATGAAATCACACAACGTAGATTCAAGGAATAAATCATGCGACGTGTCAACTTGAAATGTTACCAAGAAAATGTCTTAGAATGGTAGCGCACAGTAACTTACATTATTTATACACGAGGAAAGAATTGTGCGTCTTGCCGATTCAAATGCCACCATACAAAAGCCAAGAAATGGTAGCGCACAATGAATAACATGAAAAAACACTCAAGCAAAGAATCACGCGTGTTGCCGATTCGAGTGCCACCATGTAAATGCCAGAAAATGTAGCACGCAATGAACAACAAAGTTAAATGCTCATGAAACGAGTTGAATGTCTTGCCAACTCGTAAAACATCATGTAAATGTCAAGAAATATCAGCGCGCAATGAACAATAATGTAATAACGAAGTCAAGTCTTTATGGAATAAATTGCGCGTCCTCCCTATTTGCAAACCACCATACAAATGTCAAAAAATGGCAGCACACAAGTAATCTGTTATTCATTTAAGAATTAAAATCAAGAATATGAAGATTCTCAATTACGGTGTTGGGAAATGTCCAAACACCGTCTTACCGCCTGGAAACAGTGATCACCAATGAGAGATGAGTGCAGAAGACTGGAAAATCCAAATAGGCCGCCAGGACAGGATCTCAGGAAGAAGCTGCTGCTCTGCACCGGGACCTCGGAATAGTGAGCACTGGAAGTTGGGCTGACTCTCTTTTATAGAGTCTTGGCCCAGCCTAGAACCACGCCCAGGCATGTTGCAGGGAAAGTCTCCAGAAGGCCCTGGAAAGGGACCACACCCTAACACACTCTGAATGTCTGCAGCAATACATTGTAAATGTACAGTATTTATAAGCACCTTAAAAATGAATCTTTTGGATGGAATTCTGCAATGCAAAAGGTTAAACAATAACATATCATCACAATGCATAAATTACTTTGGGGGTCATTCTGACTTTGGCGGGCGGCGGAGGCCGCCCGCCAAAGTCCCGCCGTCAGAATACCGCTGCGCGGTCAAAAGACCGCCGCAGTAATTCTGAGTTTTCCGCTGGGCTGGTGGGCGATCGCCAGAAGGCCGCCCGCCAGCCCAGCGGGAAACCCCCTTCCATGAGGATGCCGGCTCCGAATGGAGCCGGCGGAGTGGAAGGGGTGCGACGGGTGCAGTTGCACCCGTCGCGATTTTCAGTGTCTGCTTGGCAGACACTGAAAATCTTGGTGGGGCCCTGTTAGGGGGCCCCTGCAGTGCCCATGCACTGCAGGGGCCCCCAGGGGCCCCACAACACCCGTTACCGCCAGCCAGGTTCTGGCGGTCAAAACCGCCAGAACCAGGCTGGCGGTAAGGGGGTCGGAATCCCTATGGCGGCGCTGCCTGCAGCGCCGCCATGGAGGATTCCCTAGGGCAGCGGGAAACCGGCAGGACACCGCCGGTTTCCCGTTTCTGACCGCGGCTGTACCGCCGCGGTCAGAATGCCCATGGATGCACCGCCAGCCTGTTGGCGGTGCATCCACGGTCCCCGGCCCTGGCGGTAGTCAACCGCCAGGGTCGGAATGACCCCCTTTATCTTGCAAGTGTTGGGTTTTTGCATTCTAGATGCCCGTAGAGCGCGCACTGTCCTGGTGTTGACACCAGTTGTGTAGTCAAACAAAACCTTTTTATTTCTAAACTATGAAACAATTTGAATTGTACTGTATGCCACAGTCTTGAATTGTGAAAAGTCATATCAGACACATTAACTGCATGTGCCTTAGTACTAGTACATTTTCGTGGCTCACAGCCTCCTCCTACTGCGGCCACCATGGCTCACTCTTGGTGGGTCCCCTGACGCCTTCCGTGTACTGCTACTCCGCAGCACACAGGAATCGGTGGCAGACACACTGCTGATGGTCGAGCCCTCCTCGCTGTCCTGCAGAGAATCCCCTGTGCCCCTTGCAGCCTGCCTGGTCTCCATTATGTCTACCGCATGGCTGATGCAGCCAAGTCCCCATGCCGTATCCCCTGTGAAATGACCTAGTTCAACCTGCAGGCTGACAGTACGCCTTGACAGGCAGGTGGTGTTTGTAGCCAGGCACCCAATGGATGTTGCAAGTCTGTCAAACCGGGCTGCAGTGTTGCGCTCCCTGCGCCGTGCCTGTGCCCTGTCTGCCACGAGTTCCCTGACCAAATGTTCGATGGCCTCTGTCAGGTTCCCCAGATGTGTGTTCATGTGTTGGAATTGACTGTCCACATTTGCCATCCCATGGGTCATGGTGGTCTGCCGTCTATTAAGGTTTCTGTTTATTGACCGCAACTGTCTGTTTTGCAGGCGCTGACCCTGTACCAATGATGCCTCCAGTCCTGCAAACTCAACGTCTGCTACATCATCCCTGTGGACAGACTGCACTCTGTGCCGGCATCTGCGCACTGCTGCTGGCTGTGTGTGTCTTTCTGTGGGGCTTGGCCCTGGTGCTACCCCTGCTGCCTCCATGTCCTGCGCAGGATCTTCCATGGACTCTGGTGGCATTTCAATGGGTGGTGGCATCCTGCTGGGCCCTGCTGTGTCCCTGGCAGCCTCCTGCTGTGGGTCTGGCCCATGTTCCTCTCCCTGCATGTGTTCGCTGATGGGGGTGCCTTGTGGGAGACCTGTGGGACATAGGGGATACACTGTCAGTCTCCCACATCTGTTTTATGCCTCATAATAAACATTTGCCTATATTTGAACCACTGTACTACATTGCCCACAATGCACTATTCTAGAGGTTGCTAGACTGGAATGGAGCTAGTCTGGTGGTGCCTGCTGCTCTGTACTGGGATAGTGTGTATACTGCATTTGTGGGTGTCAAAGCATATATCATGGTACTCCCTTTTGGATGTTCCAGGCGCTGAACTGTCCACTTCTCCTATGCCCAGTACGACCTCCGGCTCCAGTGCCATCTCCACCATGGTTTCCAGGGCTGTAGGTGGTGGAACGGTGGATGGGCCTCCTCCGGTGCCCCTCATCTCCCTCATGCGCTCCGCAACTCTCTCCTTGGTCCTGGAGCAAAGGTCATACCACCTTTTCCGGATTTCCTCTAGGGTGCAGTAGCTTACCCCAATGGCATTGATTTTTTCTTGAATTTCTAGCCAAATTCTTTTCTTCTGAGTGTCAGGAACACTCATTGCTGCCTTGCCGAAGAGTTGGTCATGGTGCAGGCAGCACTCCTCCGTTAGGACCTTCAACTCATTGTCTGAGAATTTTAGTTTTCTCCTCCTGCCAGCACTGCCTGTCTCCTCCATGGTTGCTGCAGCTCCTCTCACCTGGGTGTGGCTCTGCAGTTTGGACTGGGTGTGCTCCTCCCTCCTCCCAGTTCTATTTGGTGACTTCCTGGTTCTGATGTCATCACCAAGAGCCAGGAAGTGGGTTTCCCAACTGTTATGTTGCACCTGCAGGAAATTTACAAGGCAGTCGCAATTTGCGACATCGGACCACGCACCTTCGCGCAAATTGCAAGCTCACTTTTAGCGAGGTCGTAAATTGCGGCATCGCTAAAAACGGATGTCGCAAAATGCGGTGCGACTTGCAATTTGGTATCGCGAGTCTTTCTTGCATTTGGTTTTGCGAGTCGGAAATAGCGATTCGCATGGAGTCGCTATTTCCGATTCGCAAATTTTTACCTACCTACATCTGGCCCAAGAATCCTAAGTAGTGCTTTAGGCCATGGTAGTGAAATTAAGAGCATGGGAAATGACTGGCTAGAAGAGGGAGAAGACTAGGTACTATTGAATGGCTGATGTAATCAGAGAACGAAAACACTGCAAAAAAACATTACATTGTGCAGTTAGAGAACTTAGGGCCAGATGTAGCAAGCAGTTTTGCCCATTCTGTGTCTATGGGAAAATGTGTTTGTACATATGGCCCTTAGAGTGTTACACACAGAAGGAAACCAGCAGGAGTAAACAGAGATGGCTTTGGTTGTAAGGTAGTCCCACATGAAGCTCTATTCAACCACTCAAGTGGAGGCATTAAAGTACACTCAAGCAACCAATAGCATTAAGTCAGTGATGAATACTCCACTAGGCGAAATCAATTTGTGATTGACAAAGTCTCAAACCGATGGCTGAAAGAGGCTGGCCAAAAAAGCCAATGGTATAACGGGGAAGACCCAAAGGCCATACTATGTATTTTGCTAGGAGATGGTCTATTTGAGAGCTGCACTCCCAAACTCTGGACCTAAAATCTATATTGCCCCCCTACTCTTTAAATATGTGTCAAATTATAATTTTCAAGTTCCATACTGAGCTCATGTTTCCTTATTATGATGTATCTCTTCTTTTGTACTGGTTCTGGCGATTAAGGATTTACAACCATAACATGAAATAAAATAAATGCATGTGGCAAAGTGCAGACACATTTTCTTCCTCACGGACCAATGTGGCTAATACGATGTTTGTGATACAGAAGTCATCACTTACTCTAGGTTTTCTTTTAAGCAATATGTAGCCTTTAATATGAGCTTGGTGAAAAGATTTGTAGGTACCTTAATGTACAAATGAATGAAAGGATATTGTACCAATGTACAGATAGACTCATGTGCACATAACTATTTAAACAAATTTAAACACGATTGAGTAACAGGTCCTTACATAGCACCCAGATACGAATTGTAGGGGGGGAACTTCACCTGTCAAAAATGAAAAGATAGGTACACTTTACCATCAATATAGATTAAAGCAAGTGCCATCAGCTTTATGGCTTACTTTGCATTTGAAAAATAGTCAAATGAGGTTTTAGTTGGTATTGAACCAGATGGAAACTCCATTAGCTATTCCGCTTCCAAAGCCAGATATTAAAAAACGAAACGGAGAAGCAAACAGGAATATTTCCTTCAGCAAGGTTAACACTCAAGACTCTTCAGAAGAAAGATCCCACAAAATTAGCAAAATGCTCGAGAACGGTTGCCATGGCAACCACAGCCAACACCATGCCTGTGTCAAAGGCTTATTTGGCATCAAGAGAGAGAAACATCCTGCAGATTTGCTCACAAAGAAGTAACCCACAGTCTTTTCCTTCGTTGAGAGCATTTAAAGGGACCAAATTGTATGCATTGTCTCAACTGTATTGTAGGCTGAGAACAGACCCACCTACTGAGCATAGTGACAGTGCTTGTAAAATAAAAGGGATTAGGCCAGCAGTAGAAGCTTAAGAATAGTCAGTTGTATGAAGCTGAAGTTTGTTCTTATTTATCTCTTCTCGTTTATGTCTCTTCTTATATCTACTAACGTCGGTATGTCCTATTTACAGCTTTCTGTTCTATAAACTGGAAGAGTCTGATGCCAACTGCACGTTCTCCACGACGTTATTCTGGAGTGTTCTTGGAGACAGTGAAACATCCGATGTCTAACAATACCTCTGTATGGTAATCCATAACTAGTACAACAAGGGGATAATAAAGCACGTAGCACAACAATCTGTTGGGCTCAATGGCTCATCAATTTCTCACCTGTATTTTAGCAAGGTACACAGGCCTTAATTAATTTCTGATTTGTCATATTTGTTTGCAGGAAAATGGCACATTGTTAATGTGATAAATCATTGTCAGTGCATTTTTATAAGCAAACACAAAACACGCATTACTACCTACACATCTTGCCTAACAGGGTTTCCAAATGGTTTCATCCTGCCGTTTTCTTGGGACTTTGTACATTCCAGTATCATCTGTCTGCAGTATTTACCTTCTCGAGTTTAGGGGACATTTTCACTTTTGCAGAGATTTATGATTAGTGTAAACGTTGACCCTGATGTTCAAAGCTATTTGGCATTCGCACACTTCTGATACGCAAAATCGTAAGGTTTGAAACTACTAAATAATTTTTCCTATTTACAAAAGCCCTTTCATGAATCTAAAAAGTATTTCTAATGCATAAAAGGGCTATTGCAACCCTGTCCAAACTCCACATTGGAAGGTGTGTAAAAGGGGTGTCCCCTTCATATCTGTCATTTGGAGAGGAAAATGTCAATCATTTGCTACAGTAGTTAAGGTTGCAAATCACTGATTAGATATCCACGAAGGGTAAGCTGTCTGTCTGGAATGGCCCACTCTGCAGGTTCACCCCCAGACTTTTTGCCTTCACCCCTCCTGTTTTCTGAACGTGTTTTAGTCAACTTTTAGGACTCTGTTTACTTTACCACTTCTAAAGTGATTGTTCTCTCCCCCAAAACACTGCCAATATGTGCTAAACACTCCTTTTTAATAAATATAAGCCAAGGCTAAGGTAGGCCCTTATCAGCCCATACAGCAGGGTACATGGAGTTTAAAAAGTAGGATATGTGTTTTTAAATTGTACATGTCCTAGTAGTGAAAACCCCAAGTCAAATCAAAAGTACTTTTGTTTCGACTAAATGCCATAAAAGTCACATACAACAACAACATATATCAAACTTACAATTTATTCCAATAAAAATATATCTATATTCAGGCAAACGACATGATTAAAATAAGATATGGGAATGGTGGATCGCACAAGCATGAACAAACCTCAGACAAACACCTATCCTGGTCTGTCTTTTCAGTTGGAAACAATCAAACCTAATGCTAAATAGGGATTCAACCATTTACATGGCAACGTGCTATATTAAAATCCCGAAGTTCCCCAACAGATGTAAAAGGCTCATCACAATATCCCATCAATGTTTTCCCGGGCAGTAGGGTTATAACATATTAATAAGAGCAATTAAAATCTAGATAGTCATTGTAAACAAGCACATTTGAAGCAAAGATTATATTACAAGACGATTACAAGGCCTAATTCTCTCTGACAGCTTGGAGACATTAGTTGGTTAAATAACTATATCATATTTATACTTTTTTAGCGCCGCATTTGCGCCGCTTTTTGACGTCATCATCATCAAACAGACTTTATTCGGCTTTCAACAGGCCATAAAAGTAACAAGTAATAGTACAATGATAAATATGCATAAGAAAAATTATAAATAAATAGGGAAAATAATAAAACACTTCATAATTCATTCAAGGACAGGTATATAAAACTTGATAAATTTACATCAGTGCATAATCGAGTTCAATTACAGTATTTTCTGGAGAGTGAGGAGTTTACCAGAAATTCAAAATGTTTCAAATAAAATTAGTTCAGTACGCCCATAGACTTCCTTACAGAGAGTACTGTACATAAAAAGTTTGCTAAAATTCCACACATTTCAATAGAGGATAAAATCTGTAAGCTAAAATGCGCGTCGCGGCACTGACGCAAATTAGTCGATCTTAAAAAAGGCAATAAAATACGTTTTCTTGGAATATCATAAAATTTACAAAAAAGGACCACATGCATTGTAGATTGGGGAGCTTTTGCATCACATGGACATACTCTTAAAACTGTACTCCAGTCGCACATAATCGGAAAGGTTACTAGCCGATGGAAGATATTTAAGCGGAATCTTGTAAGGACAAATCGATGTCGGGGATTTGCCACGCTTACTAAATAGGGCTGGACTGCATCCGTCGACAGAATTAGTTGGTTAGACATTACTGTAGGTTTTTTTGATTCCACTTCCCATCTCTGTTCATCCAGGTGCTTCAAAGTCAGAGCCCTCAAATCTCTCCTGGTTATTTTTTCCAGTGATTGTGGGTTTTGGTAATATGCTTCACAGCCCATATTTTTAAAGAAGGTCATAATATATCTTAGCCAGGGAACTCTAAGCGAGTATGTTAGATTCATGCAGTCGGATAGTATAGCCTGGTTTAATCCGGTATGCTCAGAGGTCCACACTTTATGCCATAATAATAGAGGCTGTATCTTAATTAGATCAGTTACAAAGTGGACCCCTAGTTCCGAATGGCTAATATATGATGACGTGCTATTTGGTGCCATTAGCAGGTATCTCAGGAAGTCATTTTCCACCAACTGAATCGCATGGCAGTTCGCATACCCCCAGATACATGCTCCATAAGTAGCCGCCGGGATACATTTGGCCTTGTAGATTTTTACCATGTTTGACGGGGAGATCCCCCCTAGTTTTTTGGAAAAAATCTTCAAGGCCGCCGTTGTTTTAATAATCTGGTCTTTTTTTGTTTTCACGCAGTGTGCCCAGGTGGCCTGTTTATCGAACATTATGCCCAAATATGAGAAGGTGGGAGCTATCTTCACCTTGTCCTCGTGAATGGTGATTTTATAGGACTTGCTCAGTTTCCTGCCACAGTTCATTATGAACGTTTTCGAACGGTTGACTGTGAGGCCCAGGGCTGTCATGTAATTTATACAAGTGGTTAGGAGTTTCTGGAGGGCTAGCGGTGTCCTGGCCATGAGTACTGCATCGTCTGCGTATAGGAGTGCAGGGACGGGGCGATTGCCTATTTGTGGAAGGTCTTTACAATTGCTTATCAATTCACTTTCTAGATTGTTTATGTATAATGAAAATAGAAGTGGTGCGAGAACGCAGCCTTGACGCACCCCTCGGTATATGCCAAAAGACTTAGTGCATTCCCCTCTCATCCCGTACCTTACACTTGCTCTGCACCCAGTATACAGATCTCTTATGAAATGGACTACCGTTAGTTCGACCCCCATGCTTATTAGAATATCCCATAACTTTTCATGCAAAACACAGTCAAATGCTGAGGACAAATCTATAAAGGCCAGGTGCAAATTGCCCTCTCTGGTCTTCGTATACTTCCCCACTAGGATAGTTAAGTTCAGAGCCTGTTCCACTGTACCTAGTCCTGTGCGGAAGCCATACTGCACTGGGGATAGAATGTTATTTTCTTCCGACCATGTTTGGAGTCTATTTAGGATTATTCTCCCCGCTAATTTGGCTGATGTATCGAGGAGAGAAATTGGCCTATAACAGGCTGGGTTAAGGCGATCCCCCTTTTTGTATATGGGTATGATGATAGAATGGCGCCATGTTGATGGTGGGCCTTGTGTGCAAGTGGCCCTCAGTACCTGCGTCAATAGAGGGCCCCATAAGTCGGTGTTGGTTTTATATAGGTCAATTGGAACACCATCGGGCCCTGGCGCTTTCCCGGCTTTGCTTGTGTTTATAGCTTCTACTACCTCCTCTAAGGTAAACTGAGGTAATACTGCTAAGTGTTGATCTTCCTCAGGGTCTGGGGCTTTTAGAAGGTCCAGAGGAACTCTGTCGTTGGGTTGACAGTATATCTTCGAAAAGTACGTGATCTAGTTCTCTTCCGAGATGGCAATTTCCATTCTAGGGGTATTATTGTCCCCTAGAACGGGAGTATTTATTATTTTCCAGAAGAGGGCATTGTCTTTCTTCAGACTAGCTCTGTGTAGATTGTCCCATAACTTCCCTCTCAAAGCGAGTTTCCTCTTTTTTATGGCTGTCTTGTATGCCAATCTACAGGTACGTATTTCGGTCTGACATCTTATGGGGGCACTTAGGGCTTTTTTTAGTCTTGTGTGCGCTTTCGTACAATCGTGGTCAAACCAGCCGGTTTCCCTTTTCTTGCCCTCTTCCCCTCCTGTCCTAGACGTGAGGGCTTTTTTTACGGCGTAGGTTATCTGTTGGAAAGCACTTAGACATTGTCCTGGGGCCGTCTCATCACTAAGGCAATCAAGGAACACTTGGGTATGTTCACGTAATATATCTTTTAATAATGCCTGAGGGTCAGTCTGAGTCCATCTCAGTATATAACCATTACCCGGGGCTAGTGCAATATCATTTACCATCGTTGCCTCTCTGGCTTTGGCCTGTGTGGCAGGGATTAATTAGAGTTCCAGGCTTTGAGGGAAATGGTCGCTTATTGCGATGTCGTGGATTATGTATTTAGTAAAATAGTGAACAAAATGTGTTGACATTAAAATATAGTCAATAACTGTATTTGCGCCCCTTCCATTAAAAGTTGGTTTAAGCTGTAGTTCTTTGGGAAGTAATTCATTTACAAGAGACAAATTATGTTTTTGGGCCACTGAATTCATTGCCTCTCCTTGAATGGTATGTGAAAAGTGCGGTCCTACGCCGATGTCTTCGGTATCCCAACCACACACATTTCCTGTGGGTTCCTTGCAAAGATGTACATTAAAGTCGCCCCCCCATATAATAAGAGTCTCACGTCTGTTGCTCGCACATATTTCCTCTAGGTCCTCACCCATCTCTGTTAAAATTTTGGGGACTTCTCTATGCGTTGCATTATTATAGAAGTTGATGAGTACTAGGTGCGTGTTCTGATCCAAATTGCATTCAATCATTTGATAATAGGTTTTTGTGATTTGCATTTTTGGGTTACGTAGCCATGCCTTGTTTGAGATATATGTGCATAGGCCTCCCTTTGGCCTGCCGTGATTGGCCTGTACAGCTGGTGTATGGAATGTCTTGTACCCATTTATGTGGACTGGATTTAATGTCCAGGTCTCCTGAAGACAGATACAAGGAAAATCCCCAGTGAAATTCACCCAAAGATCTTTATTGATTTTGTTAGTTAGGCCTGCCACATTCCAATAAAGTATAGTTGTTCCCATATATTGATAGGGTTGGGGGTGCGCCTCCTCTATAGATGGTAAGGGTGGTACATCATCTTGAGTATAGATTATTGGGGGGAGTTGGTTTCCCTGATTCAAACGGATGTCTATGATGTTCCTATAAAGTACCTTCTCGCAGAATACATCTCCCCTATTCTTGGTAGACCTTACTTTATTTGCATCCAGGGCAGGATCATATGGAAAATCTATCCTGTTCCTGTTTAGTCAATCCAAATCTTCTAGCATTGTAAGAGGTTGAAATCTATTACTAAGAGGATTATGGACCAGGGTATTTGGTACTTGTTCATTTACGGGTTGTAGATTCCTATCATTGCGCCCCGGAGATCTTGGATAAAAGAAACCCAAGGGTAGCAGTGAAATTCCTTGGCAAGTGGCTTGTCTAGCACCTAATTTGTGGATGATACTATGCACCAAGTCTGGGGTCTTGAATGAGAGAACCACACAGTCTCCTTCCACTACTTTTTCCCTGTTTCCTATCCACTTGACTCTTCTTACCATTTTTATGTCGTTAAATAGGACCCCCACCCCCCCAGGACCCAAACGTGTTCCTATCCAATTCAGGGCCTTATTCCTCAATGCCGGCCACGTTTCCCGGTGTTGGTCACCTATAGGGGGAACATTTGTCAGGACCACAACGTATGGAGTTGCCTCCGGAGGAAGATGTAAATGGTCATTAGGTATGTATGTAGGGTTCGAGGGTCTTGTTTCGATTAAATGAGACCTTCCTTTGTCTGTTTGGGGCATATTTGTCCTGGTTAGTGAGGGGGTATTGGTCAATGTGGGAACTTGTTTTAGATTAGTAGTTGGTACTGGTGGGAATGATTGTATACTGGTTAGAGGCTTGTGAGTAGAGTGTGTATGGCTAGTATTTGCTGATGTGAATGATACCTGTGGTTTAATGAAGAGCTTTGGGAATGAGTGAGGGTCATTAACCTTATCTAGGGGTATGGATTGAGAATTTCGCTCGAAATTCGAATTTGGCAATATTAGGCTTGGGTTTTGTTTTGGGTCGTGTAAGGCCTCTGGGTGCAAGGACTTTACAAATCCCATGCCTGCCTCGACCCTGCACTCCACTACTTTTAAGCGTTCCAACAGGGAATCCAATTTGGCTCCGAATGATGATTTCATGCTATTTATTAGGTCACAGAGGTTGGCTAGGAGAGATCTAGTTGTATCAACTGGTTTAATTGGAAGTTTCTTCCGAGATGACTTCTTTAGGGGCTTTCTATCGAGTGTAGGTACCGAATCATTCTTAAAAGATTTTTTAGGGGTGTTGTCTGCCATCTCTGGCGCCGGCTTCCTTTGGCGTTTAGCTACAGGTGAAAGGTCATCTAATGAGTGAATTGAGTCTGAGATATTTTGAATGCATCCATTTTTATCTGTTGCATCTCTGTTCAGTGCTTCATTATTACACCTTGTAGAATCATCAGTTATCACCACGTCCGTTGGAGATTGGGTGTTATGTTCTTTGGATGTCAGAATTTTCCCCTCTACATTGGCAATTTGTTCATCAATCATACCCATGGCCCCTGAAATGTATTTTAAAATAGAGGTACTGTCTTTTAAGCTTGGGGGGTGACTCAATTTTGAGTGCTTCCTTTTCCCCATATTTTATGTGATGTCACTCTTAATCCGGTATGAGGAAAATGGGGTATTTATATATAAGGTAAGTTGCACTTAATTAATTGTGTGAACCAAAATAGCACCACCTCATCTAAGATAATTGAACGAGTTGGCAGAAAGTAAATGTATAGAGAACAATTTGCCGACAGGTAGCAATCTGTTTGAGTATAAGTTAGAATTTAAAAAGAAAGAAAATAAAAATAGAAAAAGATAAAAAGATAAAAGGATAAATTGTCACTTGTTTGTCCCGCGTATGGTAGCTCCTGGGATATTCCTACACTTGGTGTCCCACCGAGGCTGAAGGCGAATCCCAAGGAAGCCACTGGCCGGGTCAAGATGTACGATAGTTCCTTTGTCTTCTCAATTCCGGTTAGTATTTCTCTTTCCTTTATAAGCTAGGGCCCTCGAAAAGCAGGTGAAAGAGGGGGGGCCCAGCCCAGCCTCTTCCTGGCAATGACGGGCAAGGACGGGCCCGCCCTTGGCCCGGGCGCCGCCTGCGCGTCCCGCGACGGCAGGAGCGCGAAAGAAATTTAAAGGGCTCCTGCCCTCACTGCGTCCCTGGCTGCAAAGCGCTTCCCGCGACGGCGGGAGCGCGAAAGAAATTTAAAGGGCTCCTGCCCTCGCTGCGTCCCCGGCTGCAAAGCGCTTCCCGCGACGGCGGGAGCGCGAAAGAAATTTAAAGGGCTCCTGCCCTCGCTGCGTCCCCGGCTGCAAAGCGCTTCCCGCGACAGCGGGAGCGCGAAAGAAATTTAAAGGGCTCCTGCCCTCACTGCGTCCCCGGCTTTTTGACGTAAAAACGGTGCCAACTTGCAAAATACAATTGTATTTTGCAAGTTTGCGCCATTTTTGCGTCAAAAGGCGGCGCAAATGCGGCGCTAAAAAAGTATGAATATGGGCCTAAGTGGCCTAGAATGAGGGGCCTAAGTACAGAATATTGATTTGCCTCCCCCTGCCATTCATATCCCAATATCCCCCACTGTACTGAATTCAAAAGCAAGGTTTTTGCTACAACGTTAGGTTGCCCACAAGTGGCTATCATCATAAAATGAGTGCCTAATAAAAACTAGGGCTAAATTCCTTCAACAGTATTAGATCATACATACTGGAATGGAACAAATAAAGTAGCACTACTCCAGTTGAGTCCCCACAGGGTGTCTGCCTTCACACTTGAATTGTATGATTCAGTTTCCACCTCATAATAGGCTGTTTCCAGGAATTTAGCAACTGACAATATAACCCAGGTGTTGGTATCCACCTTGCAAATCCTCAGTGTCATTCTGTATTGTTTGACCCCCAGTTGCCTGCAAATGCATAGGATTCAACGCTTCTTTTGTTGTTGGCACATCTTGCAGAAATATAAAAAATGGGCCTCTGTTTAAGGAGCAACATCACAAGCACAGCGATCAGCTTGCCCAAAGGGGTGGGACTGCCATTTGTCTGTGAAGTGGGTAAGTGGCAGAGTACCCAATCTGACCAAATAAAAAGTGACCTTACAGATTGGGGATTGATGTTGTCAAAGAAGACTTCGAAACTGGGAGCTGGTTTGCGTTCCAGGAACCGCAGGGTTAGTCTTTCTAGACTGGGACAACAATGCAGTTCTCCCCATTCACACTTACAGAAGCATGACTTCACAAGCTTCCTCGAGGGGAGATTAATACTCCTCCTGTCTGACCCCAATTTACTCAAGTCCAGGTCATCAAAAGATATGTTAACAAACCAGAGCCAAGGTAATTTCAGTGCTCCTTGAGAGTTTAAGATATTGATAAAAAAGTACCTATATAGTTTAAGATCAGGAAAAACCGAGATCTGAAGCCAAAACAGTAATGGTTTTAATTAAATTATGGCTCCTATTGATTTTAGGTCCAGATCTGCTCGCAATGGGACAATATGGGTACTTTTGGGCAGGTTCAAGAGGGACCTCACAAATGTGCTCTCAGCCACTTCCAGCTGGTCAACATTACTGCAGACCTACAGTTCTGCACATACGTGGAGTCTGACACTGCTTGCCATATTGCTAGAGTGGGTGAACCTGGGTGAAAGCATGTTTTATGGGCACACCTACTTAGTGTTGCACCCCTATGGTTCAGTAGCGTACAGCTCTTTAATATTTGACTATCCCAAGACACGGAAGAATACTGCAGGGCCCCCTCTCCCATAGGATAACATTGGGTTACCTTATTACATTTAATAAGGGCTAACATTTGATTGGGAGCAGGTGGAAATATAATATTTGGTCTCAAATGAATTGTTATTTAAAATGCTTTTTAATGGTAAAGTTAGATTCTATATTTTATATTTAACATTTTGAAAATGCAACTTTTAGAAAGTTGCATTTTTCTACTATAAACTTTCCAAGGTCTTCTAGAAGTTTCCAGATGCCTGGGCCTGGTAATTGCTCCCCCATTGGGAATGTGAACTGGGCCCAGACAGTGAACAATAGGGGGCAAGGTGTGCTCAGGATGGCCAATCTGCCTGGACATTTGGGGGTGAAGCTGTTCCCTGTCTGTCTTACATTACAAAAGGCTTGCCTTCAGCACTCAAAAAGAATTTAACACCAGTCTATTGTCGCCTTAGACCACTTGGATCCTGGCAGGAGAAAAAAGGGAAATGAAGGAACTTTCTAGAACCAGTCGAGGTGGTGGGCTACAAGTTTCTCCTACTTCAAATCGTGGCATCAGGTATAAATATTGGACCACCTGACCCACTCATCAGTACACACCTGGACCTGTGGACATTACAGAATAAGGACTGCCTTGTTTCCCAAAGGACTGCTCTGCTGCATGCAGCCTTCCTTGTTGTTTGGAGGACTGCCCTTATGCTTTAAGCATGCCCTGCTTTCTGAGAAGGAAGTCTGGACATGCTCCCTTCATCTCAGGCTAACCTGGTTGTCTCTAAGAGTTAGTTAGCTGAACTCCTGTTCTGAGCAACACAGCAAGCTCCAGAGACTTCACTGCAACTGCCTTGCTGATTTGCTGCAAATGGCCCTGCCTGGACCTGCAACTGACCTGCTTTGACCTGCAACTGGGCCTGATTGAGTCATGTTGGCCTCTGCTGGAGTGAGTTCTTGAATCCCAAGAGATGTGTGCCCAAGTCCTGGACTGTTGACTGGCATTGGTTGACCTTTCCCTTTGAAGTCCTGAAGTTTTGAACTCTCTGCACCGGACTCTGAGAAGGTAATGTTTCCAGCAGGTCTAACCTGCTCCCTGCACTCTATAGTGGTTGATCTGAACCTGTTACTTTGTCCTGGTCTAGTCAGACCAAATACCCTCAGTTACCACTTTTTGATTCTTGGAGTTGTTTTTACTTAAACCATTAAAATTGCATATCTCCAATTCTACTGACTGGGTATAATTTGTTCTGGTGGCAACTTATTTATAAAATCTCACTCTGATTTTCTACACTGGTGTGGGATTTTGCCTGTGCTGTGTTTTCACTTTATTACTGTTTGTGTGCCGTGTAAAAATTTAACATACTGCAGCTAAGTTAAGCCTGACTGTTTTTGTGCCAAGCTATCAGATGGTTAAGCACAGGCTAATTTGGTGATTTCTGTGTTTTACCCTTACAAGGAATGTGGTTGTTGCTTGAGAAGGGTTTTCACCCCCCCCCCCAGTCAATAACCCATGTTTTGCTCTGTCCCTGTTTGACATCTTCCCCTTTGGGAATCATGACAACAGCCTTTGGGGAAGTTGTAGTGGTCCAGAGAACCACTGTCTGATGCCATCGATGTCTTCCCAAATGGGAAGCTTTTTTTTAAGTGCCACTGGTCCATCTAATGGACATGAGCTGCTTTTATAAAAAATGTTTCCCTTTTGGGAATGCAAATGCAGTGACAGAGGTCTGCGGTCCCTGCATTTACTGCCAATCATTGGAGTTGCAACATGAAACCTGGCCAATCAATGGGGGTCATTACAACATTGGCGGTAAAAGCCGCTTACAGCCGTACAGAAGACCGCCAACACACCGCCACGGCCGTGGAATTCCGCCACAGCTATTACTACCCACATCCCGAAATCCGACAAAATTCAGACACCCACACAAGTCAGCCACACCAAAGTTCAGTGATAAACTGGCGAAAACAAAACCTCCACCGTCACGGCAACAGAAATACGCCCATGATATCACGACCCACGAATCCACGCAGCGGTCTTTCAACCGTGGTATTCCATTGGCGGTACACACCGCCGCGCTCAAAATACACACACTCTTACAAAACACAGCCACATTGGACAATTCAAAATACACACACCTGATACACATACACACACCACTCGCACACACCCAATACAATATAAAACACACACACACATCACGCACAAACCCCTACGACCAAAAATTCAGAAAGAAGGCCAGAGAGAGACACCACCATCCCCAAACTAGCAGCCACAGGCACACAACACCATCACCCACACTACTTCCACGCACAAAACACCACACACCACTACATATCACCACACTTATCACCACATACACCACCCCACACATCACCTACACCACCCCATGGCAAAGACACCCCAGGTTCTCTGAGGAGGAGCTCAGGGTCATGGTGGAGGAAATCGTACGGGTAGAGCCACAGCTATTTGGATCACAGGTGTAGCACACCTCCATAGCTAGGAAGATGGAGCTATGGCGAAGAATTGTCGACAGGGTCAATGCAGTGGGACAGCACCCAAGAAATCGGGATGACATCAGGAAGAGGTGGAACGACCTACGGGGGAAGGTGCGGTCCGTGGTCTCAAGACACAACATCGCGGTACAGCGGACTGGCGGCGGACCCCCACCTCCTCCCCCACAACTAACAACATGGGAGGAGCAGGTCTTGACTATTCTGCATACTGAGGGCCTCGCAGGAGCCTGTGGACGAATGGACACTGTTAAGTCAAATCTTAACTATCATATCCCTCACCCTACCTGCATGCTATCACAGACCCCCGCCCTCGCCCCCTCCCCTATCACTCCAACTCCTCACAAATGTACTAATAACACAATCCACCCATCCCAACACCAAGCCCTGCATGACACAACAAAGCATGGACACCCATCACTAAAGCATGCCCACTGCACATACCCATAACACCCCCCTCAACCATCATCACACAAGCTCCCACACAGGAATGCTAGCACTGGGGTACACGCTCACCCACCCATTGCACACCATGACACACACAGATGCAATAATCATGCTTTTATACCCCTGCAGGACCACTACCCAATGTCACCAGACAGGCGGGTCCAGACATGTCCACCCCACCCACAGAAGAGGCCCACAGTGATGACAGCAGCTCTGTCCAACTGGATCCAGATGACCAGCCCGGACCATCGAGGGGCTTGGGACAGTCGGTTCCCCACACCTAGTCACAGGCCACCACAGACCTTCCACCCTCTGGTAACACCAGCACAGCACCCACCCAGCGGGCCCATACCTCCGTCCCCAGGACACGTCAATCAGCTGTGTGTCCACCACTACAGGGAACCCAGGATAACCCACCACCCTAACAACAACAGGGACCTGGGGGCAGTGGTAGTGGGCACACGGTCCAGGGGACGGAGGCACAGGAACACAGGGGAACTGGGAGGGCTGCCGTGCGACATGGGGAGGACAGGCCTAGGGAACCCACTCTCCACGAGGCCCTCTCCTCCATCATGGGAGCATACCACCACTCCCAGGAGACGATGGCAACGGTAGTGGCCAAGTTTCAGGAGACCCAGCGGCTGCAGGAGGAACAGTATTTGGGCTTCAGGGAGGAACTCAGAACCATCATCTCCGCCCTGGGCACCATCGTAGGGGTGCTGAAGGAGATACTTAACACCAGGAGGGACACTGTGGCACTACAAGGGGCCCCTGACACTAGCCTGGACGATGAACTGCCCACCACCTCCGCCGGCGCTAGTGGACAGGACGGCCCGCCACAGGACCACCACACCAGCACCCCACACCCTGCAGACAGAGAACCATCCCGCAAATGGTCCCTGAGATCCAGGAACAAGACAGAGCACGATGCCAAGACCCCCGCCAAGAAATGAGACCACCCTGATTGTCATCCTACTGTCCCACTTTGTAATCCTGTCCATATTGGAACTGCCCCAGCTCCACTTCCTATGCCCATATGGGCAAAGCACCTGTGAGACTAATAGACTGGACTCTGCCATGGAAATTCCTCCACCATCACCCCTCACCATTTTACAACCCCCCTCCAATATAGAGCACTTCAATAAACATCCTTGAACCACAAAACAATCTGGAGTCAGTCTATGATTTCGAAAATGTGTATTAGCAATGACAGTGACAAAATGTGTTTTCAAATGTAATGTCAACATACCTATGTCACACATCTCAAGTCCATGAGGAATCTAAGCAGATGACACACGTTGGAAACCACACCTGTGAAACCGTAAGGGAAATGTACAACTCAGTTACCATATACTGGGTGAAATCGACAGACAGGATAGAGGTAGAAGTGTGAAAGTACTTGTAGTAGGCAGATATGTGTTCTCACCTGTGTGTCACTGGAAATATTGCTGGATAACTGGGTCCCTGTTGTCAATGTCTTCTTCCTCGGCTTCCTCCTCATCACTGTCCACAGGCTCCACAGCTGCCACAACACCGTCATCTGGACCATCCTCCTGCAGAAAAGGCACCTGTCGTCGCAAAGCCAAGTTGTGAAGCACACAGCAGGCCACGATGATCTGGCACACCTTCCTTGGTGAGTAGAATAGGGAACCACCTGTCATATGGAGGCACCTGAACCTGGCCTTCAGGAGGCCGAAGGTGTGTTCGATCAACCTCCTAGTCCGCCCATGGGCCTCATTGTAGCGTTCCTCTGCCCTGGTCCTGGGATTCCTCACTGGGGTCAGTAGCCATGACAGGTTGGGGTAACCAGAGTCCCCTAATAGCCACACCCGGTGCCTCTGGAGTTGACCCATCACATAAGGGATGCTGCTATTCCGCAGGATGTAGGCATCATGCACAGAGCCAGGGAACATAGCATTTACCTGGGAGATGTACTGGTCTGCCAAACATACCATCTGTACATTCATCGAACGATAACTCTTCTGGTTCCTGTACACCTGTTCATTCCTGTGGGGGGGGACCAGAGCTACATAGGTCCCATCAATGGCACCTATGATGTTGGGGATATGTACAAGGGCATAGAAGTCACCTTTAACTGTAGGCAAATCCTCCACCTGAGGGAAAACGATGTAGCTCCGCATGTGTTTCATCAGGGCAGACAACACTCTGGACAACACGTTGGAAAACATAGGCTGGGACAACCCTGATGCCATGGCCACTGTTGTTTGAAATGACCCACTTGCAAGGAAATGGAGCACTGATAGCACCTGCACTTGAGGGGGGATCCCTGTGGGATGGCGGATTGCTGACATCAGGTCTGGCTCCAACTGGGCACACAGTTCCTGGATTGTGGCACGGTCAAACCTGTAGGTGATGATCAAATGTCTTTCCTCCATTGTCGACAGGTCCACCAGCGGTCGGTACACCGGAGGATTCCGCCATCTCCTCACATGTCCCAGCGGACGGTGCCTAGGAATGACAACAGCAACCACAGAGTCAAACAACTCAGAGGTATGTACCCACAGTCTACACAGAACACCATTCATACACAAAATCTGGCCTGTATTTGTGTTGCGCGACAAGGCCTAGGTCTGTTTGACGCAGTTGGTAATGAGGCCATGTGGGCCCCTGAAATGGCAACTGCCTGACCTCTAAAGTGGGACAATGGGATTTGAGGTAACTGCGCTGGCCTTGTACACCGTCGCGGTAGGCTGTCGAAGACTGCAGCGTAATGCTGCATTGGTTAACATTGGACCCTATGGGTCCCAAGAGCCAATGACGATGTACGCCGGCGTTGATGGTACGCACTGCCACGGACGTGACCGCCGCAGACGTGACCGCCATTTTCTATCTGTTCAATCACTCGATAACTGATCTTCGACAGGAGAGGACCTACACTGCAAGTGCTGCTGTGACCTCGGTCTGGAAGAGACAATGGCTCGTGTGTCTGGGGAAAGGGCCCCTGCCTTCACTGCAGAGGAGTTGGAGAAGCTCGTGGACGGGGTCCTCCCCCAGTACACGCTACTCTACGGTCCTCCAGACCAACAGGTAAGTACACAGGGAGCAAGTTGTGTGCGTGCATGAAGGACTGTGAATGCATGTGCCACATGGCAAGGGTAGGGATGTGGGCTACTCACTTCAACGGTGCAGTTGGTAATGACTTCTCTTCTTCCCCTGTACATGTCATGTAGGTCAGCGCCCACCAGAAGAAGGATATTTGGCGTGCCATCGCCAAGGACGTCCGGACCCTGGGGGTCCACCACAGACGGAGCACCCACTGCTGGAAAAGATGGGAGGACATTCGCCGCTGGAGCAAGAAGACGGCGGAGGCTCAGCTGGGGATGGCCTCCCAACGTGGGAGGGGTGCCCGTCGAACCATGACCCCCCTGATGTTCCGGATCCTGGCGGTGTCCTACTCTGAGTTGGATGGGCGCTTGAGGGCATCACAGCAGACACAAGGGGGTGAGTACACTATCATTCAGCGGACTTTGCGCGCAGTGAAGGTGTCTGGGTGGGGGAGGAGGGCTGTGGGTTTCCCTAGGCCAGGGCGAGTTCCATAGGCTAGGCCCCTCCGTAATGCAGGCCATGTGGCACCCCACCCCACCACTGTAGAGTGCCAAGTACAGGTATACATGCCCCTGTGTCATCTATGTGTGCAGATGTCGACCATAGCCATGTAGGCCATATCCCAGGAATTGCATCTGTAGAGCCCAACAGCGCGACGTAGTGCAGGGGGCTGGTGTGTCTGTATTGTCCGCAAACGGTAGCGGTAAGCCATGCACTCAACCTGTCTTTCTTCTGTCGTCTCCCCCTTTTTGTCGTCTCCCTGTTCTTGTGTGCATCAGCATCATCAGTCGGAGGTACAGTGGCACCGGAGCACGAGGGAGCTGCATCCCACATGGCCATGGAGGGCCACACCACGGACTCGGAATACACCAGTGGGACCGAGGGCGAGGGGAGCTTCACAGCGAGGACAGGATCAGCAACCAGCGACACGGACTCGTCCTCCGATGGGAGCTCCCTTGTGGTGGCGGCAAAATCTGTGCCCCCCACTTCTACAGGTACAGCCGCCACCCCCCCTACCAGCACCGCCCTCCCAGCAGCCCCTCAGCCTTCGCCCCGTGCCCGCTCACCCAGGAGGGTGGGCATCACCTTCGCCCCAGGCACCTCAGCCCCTGCCCCTGTCCCCTCTGCTGCCCTCAGTGAGGAGGCCATTGACCTCCTCAGGTCCCTCACTGTTGGGCAGTCTACCATTTTGAATGCCATCCAGGATGTAGAAAGGGAATTGCAACACACAAATGCATTCCTGGGGGGCATTCATTCTGGTCAGGCTGCCCTTCATTGAACCCTGCAAACTCTGGCCTCAGCACTGATGGCAGCCATTGTCCCTGTGTCTAGCCTCCCCCTCCAACTTCCTCCACCCAGACCCAATCCCCTGTACCCCAGCCTATCCCAAGCACACCATCAGACCAGCCTGCACACCCCTCACCACACAAGGGAAGCTCAGGCAAACATAAGCACCACACATCCCACAGGCACTCACGCAAGCATCACACACATACAGACACACCAACATCCACTGCCTCCACTGTGTCCCCATCCTCGTCGTCTCCCTCCTCCCTCCCAGTTTCGTCTACACTCTCACCTGCATGCACTACCACTACAGCCACTACGTCCCGCACCAGCACACCCACCACCACACCCCGCTCACGTGCAGTCACCACCCCCACTCCCATTTACACGTCCCCTGTGTCCTCTCCCAGTGTGTCTGTGACGCCCCCTCCGAAGATACACAAACGCAGGCACACACCCACCCAACAGCCATCCACCTCATGACAGCCTCCAGCACATGCACCTTCACCCAAAGTCACCAATCGTACACCTCCTATAACCACTACCTCTTCCTCCACTCCCAAACCCCCTCCAGCTACCCGTCCCAGTGTTCCTAAGAAACCTTTCCTGGCCAACCTTGACCTCTTTCCCACCCCCCCCTCCAACTCATAGGTCCCGTACTAGCACCTCAGCCAAAAAATCGCTGGGACCAGTGGTGCCTGTTACAGGTATGTGGAGTGCACCGGCCACCAGGCCAGCCAGTGTGGCATGGAGCCACAGCACAGTCAGTCCCCCCCCTGTGAAGCACCAGAAGTTGGACAGTGCCCGGCGGGAGAGAGGGAAGACTCCAGCCAGCAAAGCCGCTCACAAGGGTCCCGGGGGTAGTGTCGACTCAGCTGTGACTCCTCCCAAGGTGGGGAAGGGGCAGAAGAAATCTCCAAAGTCTGGGAGGAGCAGCATGGTGGAGAAGACCGCCATCATCCCCGCTGCCCAGGAGGCCACCGCCAGCCCAATCGTCACTGGCCAGGAGGCCACCGCCAGAGTCACTGCCCAGGAGGCCAGCCCAATCGTCACTGGCCAGGAGGGCCCCGCAAGCCACAGGCCAGCTGACCCATGAAGGACCGCCAGCCACAGGCCTGCTGGGCAATGAAGGACCGCCTTGGCAAGCACCGCTGAACAGGGCAAGCACTGCTGAACAAGGCAAAGACCGCCATGGCAAGCACCGCTGAACAGGGCAAGCACCGCTGAACAGGGAAAAGACCGCCAAGGAATGCACCGCTGAACAGGGCAAGCACCCCTGAACAGGGCAAAGATCGCCATGGAATGCACCGCTGAACAGGGCAAGCACCGCTGAACAGGTCAGAAACTGCCAACTCAAGCACTGCTGAACAGGGCAAAGACCGCCATGGAATGCACCACTGAACAGGGCAAGCACCGCTGAACAGGGCAAAGACCGCCATGGAATGCACCGCTGAACAGGGCAAGCACCGCTGAACAGGTCAGAAACTGCCAACTCAAGCACCGCTGAACAGGGCAAAGACTGCCATGGAATGCACTGCTGAACAGGGCAAGCACCGCTGAACAGGTCAGAAACTGCCAACTCAAGCACTGCCAACTCAAGCACCGCCGAACAGGGCAAAGACCGCCAAGGCGAGCACCGCTAGCCCATTAGCGGCAGGGGCAGTGATGCAACTGGGACCGTCTCGGGGTGAGTGCTGCACTCTGGGCACCAGTCCCCCCCCTCCAGAACCAGTGGATACATGCATCCACTCAGTCTGTCCTGCACAGGATGAAGCACTCTGGGCACCAGTCCCCCTCCAGTGGAGGCATGCATCCACTCCGTCTGTCCTGCACAGGATGAAGCACTCTGGGCACCAGTCCCCCTCCAGAACCAGTGGATGCATGCATCCACTCCGTCTGTCTTGCACAGGATGAAGCACTCTGGGCACCAGTCCCCCTCCAGAAGCAGTGGAGACATGCATCCACTCCGTCTGTCCTGCACAGGATGAAGCACTCTGGGCACCAGTCCCCCTCCAGAACCAGTGGAGACATGCATCCACTCCGTCTGTCCTGCACATGATGAAGCACTCTGGGCACCAGTCCCCCTCCAGAACCAGTGGAGACATGCATCCACTCCGTCTGTCCTGCACAGGATGAAGCACTCTGGGCACCAGTCCCCTTCCAGAACCAGTGGAGACTGTTATCCAATTGAGAGACTGTGGCTTTGCACTCCCCAGGATGGTACAGTGGGCAACCCACCCACTGTAGAGACTTGAGAGACTGTGGCTTTGCACTCCCCAGGATGGGTCAGTGGGCAACCCACCCACTGGAGAGACTTGAGAGACTGTGGCTTTGCACTCCCCAGGATGGTACAGTGGGCAACCCACCCACTGTAGAGACTTGAGAGACTGTGGCTTTGCTCTCCCCAGGATGGTACAGTGGGCAACCCACCCACTGTAGAGACTTGAGAAACTGTGGCTTTGCACTCCCCTAGATACATCAATGGTCATGGAGCCCCCTTGTGGATCTGGCGTGGTGCACTCATCCGGCTGAGGTGCCCCCCCTTCCTGTCCCCCTGAGGTGCCTGTTGTATTTCTATCTGATGCCCCTGCAGTGTTCTCTCTGTGGAATCTGCAGGGTCTGTGAATAATTTGAGCTGAGCTCTGCACTAAAAGAGGCATTTTACTACTATGTCTAAAAGCCCTACAGATTCAAAAAGGGAAGGGAATTATTTGCATCAGTACAATTAAGAAAACATCAACCCAGAGTAGAAACAATAAAGAGTGTGTAACAAATACCCCGTTTTTGGAAGTTTTCTAAGGCAAGGGTGCAGTCAACAATTTGTAGGTGAGGTACGGCAGTCAAATCTGCCTAGAACAAGAACCAGCTGAGTTGTATCTGAAAACATCTTAGAATGTTTTGCCAGACCTTGCCTAATATTTAGTCAGGGGGCCTGATTTAGAGTTTGGCGGATGTGTTACTCTGTCACAAAGGTGATGGATATCTCATCTGCCTTATTACAAGTTCATTATATACTTTGGCTCTCATAATAAGGCAGACTGGATATCTGTCATGTCTGTGATGTAGGAACCCTTCTACCACCTTCCTTGACTATGATTATATGAAAATGGTTGGTTGTTGGAGAGTTGACGGAGAGTAGTCAGGTCACAGCAAAGCACCATACTAACGTATCTATGAGGGGTTAACTTATTGATTACATTATGGTTAAAAGTAGCTGACAATATCACTTAGAGGCTGGTAGCCAGGCAGCAGTAGTATATCACAATCCATTGAAATGTGGATTAACTTATGTGCTGGTGAGCTCTTTTGTGCTTCAGTGATGGTGCCCATTTACTAGTTGGTCTCAGAAACGTGACTTACAGATGGTTCTCTTCCTGCATCAATTTTGGATTTTTTGTGAAATTGTTGCTGGAATAACAGTTTGAGTGTGGTGTTAATGTTAATATCGTATTCTCAATTTGGCTAATAACTCCTGATAACAAACAAATCAAAACTACATACCAGCTCATAATTAGACCCTGTAAGATATTTTTTATTTTTTGATGAACCAGGGATATTTAATTACATGGTTGCATGTGACTGCTACTCAAAGATGGGGAAAATGATTTTTGGCTTTGTAGCAATCATTGAAATGCTTTGGAGACTCAGGGTTAGAATGCTTCTGGGGTTCTGTAGAGTGACCTTCTAGTCAGTATATTTGTCTGATGGAGGGGGCTTTCAAATCTACAGGATGACCAGCCAGAAAGAGTGATTCTCAAGTAACTGAACAGGATTTCTTGTGCATTTCCCTACCCAAATGTACACTTGTGATTTGCAATTTGCACATAACTCTCAACAGTAAACACATCAACCCATTTGGTTATACCACTAGAATTTGAAACAGTGATCTACAAGTCACCCTCAGATCCATCTAGTACTTGTGTATCTTTTTATTGAGATGTCACATTATGGACATCATGAGGGCCCTGGTCCGAGCTCACAGTGGATCAGCTCACAGTGGATTATGCACAGTGCGGCCACCATAGTGCTGAGTGCTTTCAGAGATCGGACAATGCATCCCACAAGCGTAGGCCTTTAGGTTTCTTTGTTTTTTTATGATATGTTGTTCATGGTTGCATGGTGAAATGAAGATGTCTCACTGGACCAAGTATTTGGGGAAGTTGTTTGTTATCTTGAATCTGTCACTAATAACTAACATGAGGGGGTACCAACTATCAAAACATGGGCACTACATCTTGCTGGACTCAACCTATGACATGACCACAGTACCTAATTCTTACCACATACTCACATGGAATGTTTGGGGGTTGGGCTCGCTGCACAAACTCCATAGGATAGTCGCACAATTGCATAGGAACCGTGCACATATAAGATACTTGCAGAACACACATTTCATTGATTTAGAAGCCCTAAAATTACATAAGAAATGGACGGGGAAGCTCTTTCACACCTCCTACTCAGCCTTTGCCTAGGGAACGGCCATTTGGGTGCTGACAGGTGTTCCCTTCCTGGTCCAAGAGTCCAAAATTGATACGTGGTGGTGTTATGTGCTGCTACGGTGTACCCTAGATGCTGAGCCAATTGTACTTGGATGTATTTATTCACCAAATTAAGAATAAGACATATTCCTCTCCCACCTATCCACAATGTTATCAGATTGGGTGCATCTGTGTAGGGATTTTAATGCAGTGCTAGATATTCATACAGAACGTTCACATTCCCCCTTTACCGAATGCTTCACCCGCACGGCTGGTCAAGACACTGGGACAGTAGGTCGAGGGTTGGGACCTTGCGGTTGAATGGCATAGCTATAGTACAGACTCAAGACAATATTAATTCTACTCTCCCCCACACACATTCCACTCCAGCCTAGACAGATTTCTCTGCACTTCTCACCTGCATTCCCAAATCACCCTCTCGACTTACCTGAGTATGACACGATCTGACCATAACCCACTAGAAATCACATTATCGTAGGGCCGGATAGCAAGCCCGATCCCCACCTGTCACTTCAAACCCACATTACCAGAAGGCACGGTGTTCCAAGAGACATTTGCTTCAGTAATCGATACATACATTTTTGAAAACCGCATTGGTTTAATGGGAGGTCTTCAAGGTGGTGAGACGCGGGACATTCACTGCCATATTGGTGGGTGCTTGCGGAGAGGTATTGAGGGAACTTACACTAACAGAAAACAGCTTAAGCGCACTGGAGCAAACAGCGACACAACATGCAGCTGATGCAACCCAGTTACAAGATGCCTAGATAAGCTATGCTGAGCTCCTCGAATGCCTCAGGGTCATAGATTATAGAGCTTAAAAACCAACAAATGCATACAGAGGCAGACAAAGCAGGCACACTACTTGCCAGGTTGATTAAACCAGGACAGTCACCTACTCCTATCCTTTCGATACACACCCCACACCTCAGTACTGTTGAGACACAAACTGGGATCAATGTTGCCTTCCAAAACTATTACTACTGATTCATATACTGCACTACTGTCCTCCACTCCAACATACATAATATCATTCTTTAACGAAATCACACTACCCAAAGTGTCAGCATCTGGTAGGGAGATCCTGAAAGCCCCTAGCTCAATGGCCAAGATACGTGAGGCCATTAGGGAACTAGCCTGTAACAAAACACTGGGTTCTGACGGGCTACCAGTGGATGTTTTTTCCACTTATGCTGTGCAACTGATCCCTCACCTCGAGAGACTATGCAATGCTTCCCTGGAAAAAGGGACACTACTCCCAACAACACATTAAGCACTCATAACTTCTCTCCTTAAACCCGTCAGGCAACCCGCCGACATGTCCTCTTACGGACCCCTGTCAATATTAAAAACAGAATACAAGACCCTTAGTAAGGTGCTGGTGCCCTGCCTACTCCCACTACTTCCTCATTTACTACACACAGAGCAGTCCGGTTTTGTACCCCGCCATACTACCTCCTTAAATATATACAGGCTGTTCCAAATAATGGATGCACCTAAAACAAACCACCCCTATGCTGGATGCCTCTCCCTTGACATTTGGGAAGCATTGGATACTATCAGCTGAGACTATATGCTCACAATGCTAACAGCATTTGAAATATCCACAGAAAATGTCCAATGGGTACAGTTGTTATACACAGAACCCACTGCCAGAATGAGGACAGGGTCAGATACACCAGCCCCTTACCGGATATCTCATGGGACATGACAGGGATGCCCGTTTTCTCAACTTATGTTTGTATTGGCAGTGGAACAGTTGTGCATCATGTTCAATGAGGGGCCTATAGGTGGGGCATCATAATTAAACACCCAATTCACTTGATATCTCTTTATGAGGATGACATGGGCCCTCATTACAACACTGGTGGTCGGTGTTAAAGCGGCGGTAAGACCGTCAACAGGCAGGTGATAAAAAAAAAATGGAAGCACAACTGTGGTGGAAACCGCCAACATAGCCAGCCACTTTAACACTCCGACCGCCACAGCGGTAGAAACAAACAGCACGGCGGTCACTGCCAACAGACAGGCGGAAGACTATGTACCGCGCACCCTATCACAATCCGGCAATCCGCCACCTTTTCCGGGGCGGAACCAACGCAAACAAAAATACGGCGGAAACAGGACATGGAAGGGAAAACACTCACCTTTCCACACACCACAAGGAACCAGGACGCCATGGAGCCAGAAATCCAGATACTCCCTGCAATGGTCTTCCTGCTCCTCTATCAGGAGCACCAAAGACGGTGACGACGACCACGGTGAGTACTGCACCTACAAAACAGGGGAGGGGGGAGGGAAAAGAGAGTGACACACACACCCAACACGCAGCACCCCCACTCCCACCCTCATCCACAACAACATACTCACAAATACATGGCGCAACATTACATATACACCCCCACCGCCCCCCCTTCAATAACGCAAGGACAAAAGGAATTGATTTGAATGAATGTAATCAATAAAAATCAGATAGTGCAATTTAAAAAATCAGTACATACAAATATGTACACCAACTACACAAGTCCGGCTATTACTCAAAGATCGTCCGTGGATCAGAGTCCCAAAATGCATGGGTGAGGCCCACACATGACACCAGACTTCAAACGGAGAGAACACTGCAGGGGCATCAGATCGAAATGAAACAGGCACCTCAGGGGGAGGGGGAGGTGGGTGCACCTCAGCCTGATGAATGCACGGCTCACGAGGGGGCACCATGCCCACTGCTGCATCCTGGGGAGTGCAAAGCCACAGTCTCTCAAGTCTCTCCAGTGGGTGGGTTGCCCACTGCTTTATCCTGGGGAATGCAAAGCCACAGTCTCTAAAGTGGATAACAGTCTTCACTGGTTCTGGAGGGGGTTTGGTGCCCAGAGTGCTTCATCCTGCCAAGCACTGAGGTAGTGGATGTGATACTCCACTGGTTCTGGAGGGGGCTTGGTGCCCAGAGTGCTTCATTCTGCCAAGGACTGAGGTGGTGGCTGTGATACTCCACTGGTTCTGGAGGGGGCTTGGTACCCAGGGTGCTTCATCCTGCCAAGGACTGAGGTAGTGGATGTGATACTACAGTGGTTCTGGAGGGGGCTTAGTGCCCAGAGTGCTTCATCCT
This sequence comes from Pleurodeles waltl, assembly GCF_031143425.1. Taxonomy (NCBI): domain Eukaryota; kingdom Metazoa; phylum Chordata; class Amphibia; order Caudata; family Salamandridae; genus Pleurodeles; species Pleurodeles waltl. The sequence continues at coordinate 722,364,603 of NC_090442.1, read as the reverse complement.
GCCAAGGACTGAGGTAGTGGATGTGATACTCCACTGGTTCTGGAGGGGGCTTGCTGCCCAGAGTGCTTCATCCTGCCAAGGACTGAGGTAGTGGATGCCTTTCTCCATTGGTTCTAGAGGGGGCTTGGTGCCCAGAGTGCTTCATCCTGCCAAGGATAGAGGTAGTGGATGTGATACTCCACTGGTTCTGGAGGGGGCTTGGTGCCCAGAGTGCTTCATCCTGCCACTGGAGGGGGCTTGGTGCCCAGAGTGCTTCATTCTGCCAAGGACAGAGGTAGTGGATGTGATACTCCACTGGTTCTGGAGTGGGCTTGGTGCCCAGAGTGCTTCATCTGGCTTGGTGCCCAGAGTGCTTCATCCTGCCAAGGACAGAGGTAGTGGATGTGATACTCCACTGATTCTGGAGGGGGATTGGTGCCCAGAGTGCTTCATCCTGCCAAGGACTGTGGTAGTGGATGCCTTTCTCCACTGAAAGTCGTGCATCATGGAAGCTGCCCAGGCTCCTGGAATTGACCACCAGCCTCGGACGACTGACCACTGGGGATGGCAGCCATGTCTGCGGTGGTGCCACAGGCTCAGGATGTCGCCGGTCCGCTGGAGGTGCTTACGGCGGGGTCAGTCGCGGCGGTGCTGGCAGTGGCCTCTGTGGCAGTGGTGCTGGCGGCCGCCTCTGTGGCATCGGGGCTGGCGGCGGGCTCTGTGGTGGCGGTGCTTGCGGCGGCCTCTGTGGCATCGGTGCTGGTGGCGGGCTCTGTGACGGCGGTGTTTGCGGCAGCCTCTGGGGCAGCGAGCTCTGTGGCGGCGGTGCTTGCAGCGGCCTCTCTGGCATCGGGGCTGGCGGCGGGCTCTGTGGCGGCGGAGCTGGTGGCGGGTTCTGTGACTGCGGTGCTGGTGGCGGGCTCAGTGACTGCGGTGCTGGTGGCGGGCTCAATGACAGAGGTGCTGGTGGCGGGCTCAATGGCAGCGGTGCTGGTGGCGGGCTCAATGACAGCGGTGCTGGTGGCGGTGCAGGTGGCGGTCTTCTCCGCCATACAGGTTGGCGTCGGCGTGGACAGAAGGTGTGACACTGGTCCAATTGTTGGTGCCACCATGCCCTCTCCTTACCTGCCCTTTATTTTCTGGCCCTTCCCCACCTTTGATGGTGGCGCAGCTGTGTGGCCACCATCTCCTTTCGTTTTCCCTGAGCCCTTGGTGGCAGGTGTTTTCTGCTTCTCCCTCTGGGATGTGGACAACTTTTTAACTTTTGCAGGTGGCGGAATGTCGTTGCCCTCGTTCCGTGGCACACTGGCAGCCCTGTTGGTTGGCGCACTCCAATAGCCCGCAGTTGCTGGCACCACTATGCCTGGTGATGTGGTGGCTGAGGTGCTTGGTTGGGACCTGGAAAGCCTGGCCCTAGGGGAAGAACGGGGGGTGGTGTAGGGAAGAGGTCAATATTAGCCAGGAAAAGTTTTTTAGACACACTGGGACGGGTAGATGGAGGGGTTTTGGGAATGGAGGAAGAGGTAGGGGTTGTAGGAGGTGTACGTTTGCTGAATTTGAGTGAAGGTGCATGGGATGGAGGCTGTTGTGAGGTGGATGGCTGTTGGGTGGGTGTGTGCCTGTGTTTGTGTATTTTGGGAGGAGGGCTCACAGACACACTTGTAGAGGACACAGGGGATGTGTGAATGGTAGTGGGGTGGTGAGTGCATGTGAGCGGTGTGTGGTGCTGGGCGTGCTGGTGATGGAGGTAGTGGCTGAAGATGTAGTACATGCAGGTGTGAGTGGAGACGAGATAGGGAGGAGGAGGACATGGAGGAGGGGGACACAGTGGAGGCAGTGGATGTTAGTATGTCTTCATGGATATGATGCTTGTGTGAGTGCCTGTGGGATGTGTGGTGCTTGTGTTTGCCTGATCCACCCTTGTCTGTTGAGGTGTGTGCATGCTGGTCTGATAATATGCTTGTAATAGGCTGAGGTACAGGGGATTGGGTCTGGGTGGAAGAAGTTGGAAGGGGGAGGCTGGACACAGGGACAATGGCTGCCATCAGTGCTGAGGCCAGAGCCTGAAATGCTCTCTGTTGGGCTGCCTGGCCAGAATGAATGCCCTCCAGGTATGCATTTGTTTGTTGCATATGCCTCTCCACACCCTGGATGGCATTCACAATGGCAGATTGCCCAACAGTGAGGGATCTCAGGAGGTCAATAGCCTCCTCACTGAGGGCAGCAGGTCTGACTGGGGCAGGGCCTGAGGTGCCTGGGGCGAAGGAGATGCCCACCCTCCTGGGTGAGCGGCCACGGGACACACGCTGAGGGGCTGCTGGGAGGGCAGTGCTGGAAGGGGGGGTGGCGGCTGTACCTGTTGATGTGGGGGGCAGAGCGGGGCCCGCCACTGCAAGGGAGCTCCCATCAGAGGAGGAGTCGCTGTCACTGCTGTCACCTCCTGTCCCCTCCGTGGAGCTCCCCTCGCCCTCCGTCCCACTGGTGGCTTCAGACTCCATTGTCTTGCCCTCCAGGGCCAAGTGGGATGCAGCTCCCTCCTGCTCCGGTGCCACTGCTCCTCCGCCTGATGATGCTATTGCACACAAGAACAGGGAGACCACAAAAAGGGGGGGAGACAGAAGAAAGACATGTTCAGTGCATGCAAAACCACTACCGTTGGCGGACACTACAGACACAGCAGCCCTCTGCACTACGCCATGCACTTATAGTTCCTAGATTATTCACAGGGCCATGGGGTACAAGGCCTATGCCCGATTGCTGCACACATGGAAATCACAGGAGCCTGACTAGGCGTAGATGGCTCTTACCACTGATGGGGTTGGGGTGCCACATAGCCTGCCTCACAAAGCGACCTTTCCTACAAAGCTCGCCCTGGCCTAGGGGAACCCACTGCCCACTTCCCCCACCCAGACACCTCATAATGCTCACAGAGTCAGATGGATGTGACTGTACTCACCCCCTTGTGGGTGCTGTGATGCCCTCAAGTGCCCATCCAACTCCGCATACGACATCACCATGATCCGGAACATCAGGGGGGTCATGGTGCAACGGGCACCCCTCCCATGTTGGGAGGCCATCCCCAGCTGGGCCTCTGCCGTCATCTTGCTCCAGCGGCTAAATGTCCTCCCATCTGCTCTGTCTGTGGTGGACCCCCAGGGTCCGGACGTCGTTGGCGAAGGCACGCCAAATATCCTTCTTCTGGTGGGCGCTGACCTACAGGAATTGTACAAGGGACAAGGAAAAACTTTAACCATCCGGACCGTCACAGTCATTGGCCCACGTTCCCACCCTTGGCCTGACGCACATACACTCACGGTCCGCTCATGCAGGGCTAGGTCCCCCACCATGCATCTTCCATCCACACCACTCCAAACAGGCATTGCCCATGCAGCATTCTCACAGTGTACTCACCTGTTTGTCTGGCGGACCGTAGAGTAGCGTGTACTGGGGGAGGACCCCATCCACTAACTTCTCCAACTCCTCCGAAGTGAAGGCAGGGGCCCTTTCCCCAGAAACATGATCCATCGTCGCTTCCAGACTGAGGTCACAGCAGCACTTGCAGTGTAGGTCCTCTCCTGTTGAAGGTCAGGTATCAAGTGAGTGTACAGATAGAAAATGGCGGTCACTTCCGCGGCGGTGCGTACCGTCACCGCCGGCGTTCATCGTCATTGGCTCCTGGGACCCATAGGGTCCAATGTTAACCAATGCAGGATTGCGCCGTGGTCTTCGACCGCCTACCGCGACGGTGTACAACGCCAGCGCAGTTACCTCATATCCCCTTGTCCCACCTTATAGGTCAGGCAACTGCCATTTCAGGGGGCCACATGGCATCAATAATAACTGTGTCACACCTATCCAGGCCTTGCATACACAAAGTAACAGGCACATTGTTGATGTAGAAATTTGTGCAAATGACATTTTGTAATACCTCAGTGTTGGCTGACTCTCTGCTCGCTGTTCTCCTCCATAGGGCACGTCCGCTGGGGCAGGTGATGAGATGGCGGCATCCTCCGGTGTGCAGACCGCTGGTGGACCTGTCAACAATGGAAGAGAGACACTTAATAGTCACCTACAGACTTGATCGTGCAACAATCCATGAACTGTGTGCCCAGTTGGAGCCAGACCTGATGTCAGCTATCCGCCATCCCACAGGAATACCCCCTCTAGTGCAGGTCCTGTCAGTACTCCATTTCCTGGCAAGTGGGTCTTTTCAAACTACAGTGGCCATTGCATCAGGGATGTCCCAGCCAATGTTCTCTAACGTGTTGTCCAGAGTGTTGTCTGCCCTGCTGAAACACATGCGCAGCTACATCGTTTTCCCTCAGCTGGAGGATTTGCCTACAGTGAAAGATGACTTCTATGCCCTGGGACATATCCCCAACATCATAGGTGCCATTGATGGGACACATGTGGCCTTGGTACCCCCCTGCAGGAGTGAACAGGTATACAGATACCGGAAGAGCTACCTTTCTATGAATGTGCAGATGGTGTGTTTGGCCGACCAGTACATCTCCCATGTGAATGCCAAGTTTCCTGGCTCAGTGCATGACGCTTACATTCTGAGGAATAGCAGCATCCCTTATGTGATGGGGCAACTCCAGAGGCACCGTGTGTGGCTAATAGGTGAGGACAAGGACCCTATACCCTGTGAATAGTTGTCTGGGTCTGGGGTTGTCCCTACGGGTTACTGTGTGTCTAACAGTTGTCCCTCGACATTTGCAGGTGACTCTGGGTACCCCAACCTGTCATGTCTACTGACCCCAGTGAGGAATCCCAGGACAAGGGCAGAGGAACGCTACAATGAGGCACATGGGCGAACTGTGAGGATTATAGAAAGAACCTTCGGCCTCCTGAAGGCCAGGTTCCGGTGCCTCCATATGACAGGTGGTTCCCTCTACTACTCACCAAAGAAGGTGTGCCAGATCATCTTGGCCTGCTGTATGCTGCACAACCTGGCTTTGAGACGACAGGTGCCTTTTCTGCAGGAGGATGGTCCAGCTGGAGGTCTTGTGGCAGCTGTGGAGTCTGTCGAAAGTGAAGAAGAGGAGGCAGAAGAAGAGGATATCGACATCAGAAACAACATTATCCAGCAATACTTCCAGTGAGACACAGGTAAGAAGATATCACTGCCTCACACATCTCATACAATTGTTTGACCTATCATAAGTATGTCACTTTTACCCAGTGTATGGACCCTGACTTGTCACTTTGCCTTTCCATTTAACAGATGTGGGTCCCACTGTGTGACCTCTGCTATATTACCTCATGGACTAGAGCTGTGTTACATCGGTATGTTGGCAATAAAATTGACATTGCTATATTCCATAGTGATTGTAAATACACATTTGTGAAAGCACAGACTGACTCCAGATTGTTTTGTGATTCAAGGGTTTTTATTTCTGTGTAAATAAGTGAAGGGGGTTGTAAAATGGTCAGGGGTGATAGTGGAGGAATGTCCATGGCAGAGTCCAGTCTATTCGTTTCACAGGTGCATTGTCCAAAGGGGCATAGGAAGTGGAGCTAGGGCAGTTGATGGATGGACAGGGTGACAAAGTAGGACAGAAGGATGACATTCAGGGGGGTCTAATTTCCTGGCGGGGGTCTTGGCATTGTTCTCTGTCTTGTTCCTGGATCTCAGGGACCGTTTGCGGGGTGGTTCTCCATCTGCAGGGGGTGGGGTGCTGGTGTTGTGGTCCTGTGGCGGTGCCTCCTGTCCACTAGCGCCAGCGGAGGTCCAGGGCTGTTCATCATCCAGGCTAGTGTCAGGGGCCCCTTGTTGTGCCACAGTGTCCCTCCTGGTGTTGACAAGGTCCTTCAGCACCCCTACAATGGTGACCAGGGTGGTGTTGATGGACTTTAGTTCCCCCCGATCCCCAGATAGTGTTCCTCCTGCATCCACTAGGTCTCCTGAAAGTTGGCCAGTACCGTTGCCATTGTCTCCTGGGAATGATGGTACGCTCCCATGATGTTGGAGAGGGCCTCGTGGAGAGTGGGTTCCCTGAGCCTGTCCTCCCCCTGTCACACAGCAGTCCTCCCAGTTCCCCTGTTTTCCTGTGCCTCTGTCCCCTGAACCGTGTGCCCACTGCCACTGCCCCCAGGTCCCTGATTTTCTTGGTGTGGTGGGTTTGCCTGCGTTCCCTGTAGTGGTGGACACACTGCTGATTGACGTGTCCTGGGGACAGAGGGATGGACCCACTAGGTGGGTGCTGTGCTGGTGTTTTCTGAGGGGGGAGGCTCTGTGGTGACTTGTGCCAGTGTCAGAGGAACAGACTGTCCCGAGGTCCCAGATGGGCCGGGCTGGTCATCTTGATCCAGTTGGACAGAGCTGCTGTCATCACTGTGGGCCATGTCTGGAACCTCCTGTCCGGTGACGTTGGGTAGGGGTCCTGCAGGGGTGTAAAGGCATGATTCTTGCATCTGTGTGTGCCATTGTGTGTAATGGGTGAGTGACCCTGTACCCCAGTGCTTGCATTCTTGTCTAGGACCTTGTGTGATAATTGGTTTGGGGTCTGTGTGGGTATCTGTTGTGGACATGCTTTGGTGATGGGTGTCCAGGATTTGGTGTTGCATGCAGGGCTTGGTGTTGGGAGGTGTGGGTTCTGATAGTGGGACATTTGTGAGGTGTTGGAGTGATGGGGGTATGTGACAGCATGCAGGTAGGGTGGGGGATATATTAGTTGAGAGTTGACTTACCAGAGTCCATTCCTCCTGCTACTCCTGCGAGGCCCTCAGGATGCAGTATAGCCAAGACTTGCTCCTCCCATGTTGTTAGTTGTGGGGGTGGTGGGGGTCTGCCGCCAGTCCTCTGTACTGCAATCTGGTGTCTTGAGACCACAGAACGCACCTTCCCCCGTAGGTCGTTCCACCTCTTCCTGATGTCATCCCGTGTTCTTGGATGCTGTCCCACTGCGTTGACCCTGTCGACGATTCTGTGCCATAGCTCCATCTTCCTTGCAATAGAGGTGTGCTGCACCTGTGATCCGAATAGCTGTGACTCTACCTGGACGATTTCCTCCACCATGACCCTGAGCTCCTCCTCAGAGAACCTGGGGTGTTGTTGAGGTGCCATGATGTGGTGTGGGTGATGTGTGAGGGGATGTGTTTGTGTGTGTTGTCTGAGGTGCACGGATGGTGTGTGAGTGATGGTGTTGTGTGCCTGTGGGTGCTAGTGTTGTTGATGGTGGTGTCTCTCTCTGGCCTTCTTTCGCAATTTTGGTAGTAAGGGTTTGTGGGTGATGTGGGTTTGTGTTTTATATAGTATTGGGTGTGTGGGAGTTGTGTGTATTTCGAATTGTCCAATGTGGTTGTGTTTTGTAAATGTGTGTGTATTTTGAGCGCGGCGCTGTGTACCGCCAATTTAATACCGCGGTTGAAAGACCGCCATGTGGATTCGTGGGTTGATATAGTGTGGGCGTATTCCTGTTGGCGTGACGGTGAAGGTTTTGTTATCGCCAGTTTATCACTGACCTTTGGTGTGGCGGACTTCTGTGGGTGTCTGGATTTTGGCGAATTCCGAGCTGTGGGTCGTAATACTGTAGCGGAATTCCGCAGCCGCAGCGGTGTGCTGGCGGTCTTCTGCACGGCGGTAAGCAGGATTTTCTGCCAATGTTGTAATGAGGGCCATGATCCTCTACTATAGTGACCTGCGGTGAGACCTGGGTAATACAGCCTAGCTGCTGCCAAGTTTGGTGAGCTGCCCGGATCAATGCAGACAAATTGTGTGTATTTTCCTTTAATGATACCTACAGACATCCCTTGGTTCAGTTCGGATGCCAGCAAATCACACCAGTGCCACCCTGATCCTTTCGCTATCTTGGCATCCAGGTGTACTGTGAACAAATGGGTGTGTTGAAAAGAAACTTAATCTGAACTGTTATGGCACTTTGATCAGAAGTGGGCTTTTGGTTAATGGTGCCCCAATAAGTGGTGGGGTGCCTGGCCCTTGCGAAAATGGTAATACTACCCCGTTTGCTATACTATTTTCTAAATTTGCCAATACTAGTGCCGTCCCCTGTGTTTCACACACTGAACTCAATGTTAATTGACCTGATCTGGGGTAGTGATTGCCGCAGAATTAGCCTTTGGAAAACTACAACTGCCAGCCCATGAAGGGGGCATGGGCGCTCCGTACTTTAAGACCTATTACATAGCTGGACAGTTGCAGTGGTTGGCATACTGGTTGGCTGGCCACAACTTAGGGGAAATTAACTACACCACCTCAATGTTACGCCGGGGTTTGCTACATAGATTGCTGTATCCAACCTCTCGTGCCACCCACAGGAACTACACTATTATTACGCATAGCACTGGCTTACTGGAAGGTTGCCACATGATACACAGCTTCTTTGAAACCCTATGCCCCAAATGTGCCGCTATGCGGACTCCCCACTCCCTCTGGCACTCTGGCAGCCAATATGCTGCATACTTGGGAGCAGGAAGAGGTGTGATCTCTGTGCAACGTATTTGAGGATGGCATATTTATGCCTCACTCAGACGTTGTGCAAGCCCATGGGTTGCAGGAACACTGTTTTAACACATACCAAAATCATAGGCTATGTCCGTAGGCATTGGGCGCCAGATAGTTTGGAGCCGGCATGCTCACATTTCTACAGGCAATCCATACTATGGGCCTTGGGCAGCACATTATCCGATGGCTCTACCAAGGACTCAGAGCACATCTTAAAATACTACTAGATTGCTCAAAACAAAAAGGGAAACTGATCGAACTAGGGAGCTCACTAACAAAAACTGGACCTTTCTTTTAGAATATTCTATAAAGCTATCTTGTAGCTCCTGATTTAAATGTTTACAATTCTCAACATTCTGTCACACATACCTTACATCACATAAACTCAAGGCGGTGTCCCCTACAGCTTCATCGTGCTGTCTCCAATGTCACATCTCCAATGCACACATGTTATGGTCTTGCCCTGCACTTACAGAATACTGGTCAAGCATAGGGGCAAGATTATCAGAACTGATGAATAAAGACCAATGGCGCATACTAGCACAGTGTATATTAGGCTTAAACCCTAGGCCCCAAAGCTCCAAAGTGATCTCACGCTTCGCAGAGCTAGCTTTATTGTTGGCAAAGCAACTACTGACTAGAAGCTGGAAATCTCTGCAGGTCCCCCCAGTTGCCCACTGGCATGTGGAGGTGACACATTGGGCCGGGCAGAGAGCGCAGCACTTTATCATGAGTAATATAGAGAGTTATATCGGAGGCCGATCTCGATGGAATGGGACGCCTTGCTGGAGGCATTCCAGGTGCAACACAGGGAAGATAAGGGCGAACACTGACAGAACCAAATGCTCGCAGGACTAGCATGCACCCCAGCCAGAGACTCTAACCCCTACCTCTCTTGTCTTACCATGATACCTGCTTCCACCCCCGCACCTCCACACAGGTGAGACAGTTAAATAGTTTCAGCCCCAGAATGATTATCTACTCAAGCCAAAACTAATAACCCATTCACAATCCATCCCACAGCATCCAGTTTGAAAGGACTGATACCCCACACTTTGCCCATTAATGTCCAGGATGACAGATAACTGTTAGAGAGGAGGGTGTAGAGGGGAATGTTTGGAATCACCAGAATAGCTTTGGCTACATGATAAAATGGCAGTAACATACTGTATGATGCAGATCCTAGAAATCTGATGAATATCTACTGGTGTAACTTGATATGCACAAATATATAAATGACAATAAAGTTGTGTTAAAAAAGAATGGTGCATGTACACAGAACGTACAGCCAATGTTAGCTTTAAACTCCAAACGTGTCAGTGATGTCTCAAGGTCACAAGTCACCTTGGTTTATGTAATTTCTGTCAAACATTAGATGTGTTTCAACTCTAAAGTGTCATGTTCCCTGTGAAATGCATATGTATATATTAGTAACACATCATGTTGAAACAAACACACATACATTCTCCAGGCAAAATAAGAGAAACATTTACAAATTTGGTAGGGGTGGTTTGGGATGAGGAAGGGTTCAGGGCTAGGGCAAATAAAAGGTCTTCCATGGGAAAATTGATATGGTGGTTGGCATGGAGTTTGGTTTTGGGAGGTAGAAGGAGTAGCAGTGGGTGAGTGCATGTGTCTGCTGATGTTATAGTTGCCTGCGGGTCCGGTGTATGTGGTTAAAGTTTTGGTTTGTGTTTCCTTCTGGGTGTCTGTTGTTTAGCTGAGTGTGGGCATTTTTTTACAATGTGTGTAATGTCTAATGTTTGTGTGTGTGGATGGGTGTGCTATGGAGGTGCTGTGTGTGGTTGTGGTACCTGCAGATGTGTTGTGCATGTGTGTGTGGAGGTGGTTGTGCATGTTTGTGTGGTATGGGTGTGGTGCATACAGGTGTGGTGATTGTGCTTGTTTGTGTGGTTTGAGTGTGGTATCTGCAGGTGTGGTGGTGGTGGCTGTGCAGGTGGGTGTGGTGGTAGTGGCTGTGCCTGGGGGTGTAGTGGCGTGTGTGGTGTCTGTGGGTATGCTTGTGGTGGTGAAGGGTGTGGTGTTTGTATGTTTGTATGTGTGTCTGTGTTTTTTTATGTGTCTGTGTGTATGTGCTGCTTGTGTGTATTGGAGTGGGTGCGTGCAAAGTAATGAGTATGCTTTGGATAGGGCTGGAAATAGGGATTTTGGATAAGTAAAGATTGGGAGTTGAGGCACAAGGTTGGGATGGGTTGGAGTCTGTGGTCAGTGAGGAGGTCAGACTTTGTAATGTACTCTGTAGGCCAGACATGGCACTGCAAATGCCATCTAGGTAAGCTAGCATTTGTGTTATCTGGCCATTAAGCCCCTGGATGGCATTCAGTAGTACAGTTTGGCCTACAGAGATAGTCCTCAAGAGGTCAATAGCCTTCTCACTGAACACTGACAGGGAGGGCAGGAAGGTTTGTGCAGCGAAGGTGACACCACCCCTTTAAGGGGGGTGGGTATGGCCAACTGGAAGAGAGATGGGAGCTTGGATGCCAGACAATGATGCAGGTGGTAAAGTTGCAGTAGGCTCCACCACCACTAAGGACTGGTCTTCTGTGGAGGCTTCTGAAGGCCTCTGGAGATGATGGTGTATCGCTTGTGGCCTCCGTGCCAGTCCCCTCAGCCTCCGTGGCACTGGGTCCCTCGGTGTCAGTGGTGCCTGCACACAGTATCTAGCTTCTTCCCCCTGATGTGGCCACTGTCACCTACGCCTTGGCCATATTATGCTGAAATACACTTACAACAGTGTGAGTGTATCTGTGTAAATAGAACAGAACATGTTCACAAAACATTTGCCAAGTCTACTTATTTAACCATCTTCAAGGCTCCCCAATGTGGCTTCTTTATCATCCGTATCTCAGGGAAGAATTCCATAAAAATTGCTCACAGTCTAGAAATTTCCCATGCTTGCTCCTATATCATGTATGCCCTTGTCTCTTATTTTATTTCTCTTCATCAACTGTTTAAAACCTCTGACTTTGTGAATACTGAACTTATGTCATCAAAACACAGTAACCAGAAGTGCATCTGTACAGTTTGTTTACAAGATCAAATAATCTGAGTCACGTACACTCACCAAAGATTACCTAGTTATCAGTATGGGTTCACAAACACTGCAATTTTGTACTAAAATGTCAGTGAACTGAAAGCCTGTTTCCTTTGCCTGACCATTTCACAATGGTAACACTTACTGCAAGTAACTAAAGTATATTTCAATTGTACTACATATCATGTGGATATTATGTATTACGCACCTTGTACATACCTATGCTTTTGATGATAAGTATGAAAATATTTTTGTAGTGGATTGACAAATGGCTTCAACAGCATGAGCAAATACATAGACCTTGATACATTACTAGCCCACGTCAGTACAAATCAAAAACTGGGATACTCAAACATCTATGTGATGTGACCTTCCATCTGTAAATGTCCCTTGAAGTATCACATTTCTCACCATCATTGAGTTCTCATCTAGACATAACTAAGGACACTAAAATGTTGGTTAGGGTACATGTAGCTCTGTCACCAATGTGGACACATTCCTGTCTGTTTCAATCAATACAGTTTGGCTTAATTCATGTTGGTTGACACAGAATGGCTTAAAGGCACATTTCTGAAGGACTAAGACTTCATGATAATATGCTACTGTATACTTGAACTGACTTGAATCCTGCTGTGTTAAAACATATTTCTAATATGTTTCAGATAAGTAATGATGCCATGGTACACGTTTGAAGTCCTTTTAGACCAGATGCTCGTTATCATTTTGTCATTGTACCAACTTGCCAATGTAAAGTCTGAAACATCAACTGTATCATAAGTGCCAAGTATACCATGTCACTAGTAATAGAGCCTACATTACTTACTCACATTTGTGATGGAGCATCACACCCGACTTAATCCTCAAATGAAGCATTTTTGGTACAACTGTCCCTCAAAACAGAGAAAAAATGCAGGTACCTCTTTTTTCGCATGCAGCCATGTGTCTGCTCAAAACAGTACTTGGCTTGTGATGAGGAATCTAGTGGCAACCTTTAGCACAAACATAGCATCAGACACCGTCTGATAAACTTATACCTCCAGAAATCCTTGTGTGTGTTGAATATGTCAGTCTTCATGTTGGTGCCTTAAAACAATTCTGTAAATAAAAAAGTAAACAAAAATAGCTAAAAACATAGCTCATCCCCTTGATGCTGCTGTTGAGCCCTCAACTGCCCATCAAGCTCTGTGTAGTCTACCACAAGGATGTGGGTCACCAGTGCGTCAGGGTGCTGTGCAAGTGCTTGCCTCATTGGGAGGACTGGCAGATCTGGACTTCAGCTGACTTTCTGGTCCAGTGTCAAAGGTCCTCCCACCTCTTCCTGCAATGCAGGCCACATTGCTTGTGTACCCCAAGGTCTGCACCTTCTTGGTGATGGCCTTCCAGATATCGTGATTTTGATGGGCAGTGACCTGTACGAATGAGACAAAATAACAACAAAAGAGGTTTTGAGTGATATTGTTTGTCTGTAGTGGTGTGACATAATTTTGTTGCATCTCTCAATGTCAGTACAGATTTCAACCAATTAAATGTTTCTAGGAGACACTGATTTGCAGTGATCTGTTGAGTACCCTCAACACTTTATATCTCCTTCTGTTACCAATCCAGGCCACAAAGGTCATTTAGGCCAGGACTATGAAACCTTTCCTGTAGTGAGACCCACTCCTGATTAGTCCAAATCATTGTGAGCTGTTAAAGGCCAAACAACTGGTACATTATTTGTACGTAACCCATACACAGCTACATTGGCTTCATGCCTAATTTTCTAAAAGCCAGATACCATAGTTTTCACCAAATACTGTGACTAAGGGCAATATTGAAGGACTGCCAGGTGTCAGTGAGAGCATGGTTTTCGATGATGTATGAACAAGTGTGTTTATTAATGGGACATACTTGTATTGTTGATTGAGAGCCTGTATAATTTAGGCAGGAAATACCTTTCCCCACATGTGCACCATGACATGCTTAAAACATACAGATACTTGTATTTCAAAATAAGGGATGTAATTTCACTTGACAGAACAGCATCAGACAACTCCATAATGTTAAAAAATATTCTTGCACTTTACATTTCACTCATTTCAACACGGGCTGTATGTTTTCACTGATACTAGTGGTACAGTGTCTACTGACCACTATAAGTAAGGAGCCTACAGTTTGTCTAATGCAGTCTGGAATTGTAGGTAGCATAAACTGAAAATTCAGCTTATTTGTTTCAGGAGACTTTTCACTTAAATGTATAGACATTTCTAACATTGTCAAACAACATTCCATACCAAGCTAAATCATTTAGTTCACTACACTCCAATAACTACACTTCACTCATGAACAAAAAGGGAAAAATTAGCCTATGTACAAAGGAGGGACATGTCACTTTGACAAACATTTCCCACTCATACATGTACCTGTTCCTCTGGGTACCCAGAGAGTTGGCTGTACAGGGACACCACCTCCCTGGTGACAAGTTCCAATTCCTCACAGGAGAAGACAAGGATCCTGTCACCTGCTTTGCCCAGCATCCTGACTCCCAAAGGTTAGTAACAGCAGCACAAGTTGAGGAGATGATGTTGGCTGCAGTGTTAGGAGGCAAGTGAGCTTTTTTCCAGATGTCACCCACAAGTACATGGCGTACACTCTCCAAGATGGAAACAGACACAGCCATTGGCTTGCATGTGTAGCCGTCACACACATTAGCCTATTGTAGTGAGTATTACACCTACTATGCGGTCAACTTCTGCTGATAGCCATGGGATAGCTAATGTTGTGACAACAAGGTCAGGAACTCACCATTTTAGGATATGAAGCTGTGTATTTTGAAATAGCATTGCGTCAACAGCACTCAAAATGGTGCCTACTTTGTATGCCAATGTCAGATACGTACAACACTGTTTTTGCCAAAATATGACACACTAAAAAGTGAACCATTACTGTGTTTGAGATAGATAGTACTGTGGTGTATGTTATACTTCTGTTGACGGTAATTGCAAAAAAATCAAAAGTGAAATTAATACATTCCCAATGTATTATTTGCACATTATTTGTAAAAAATGTCAGACATGAAATAATTGATATTTGAAGTTGCAAAAATGTTTTAACATTATGTATACATATATGACACAATGAACTCACTAACATAAACAAAACAAGATGTGTGTGATTGCAAAAAAAAATATTGTCAGACCATTTTAAGTGATATTTTATTTTCCTCACATGCAGACCTATGAACCTAGGGATGGGTCTAAGAAGATATCCTCAAGTCTCCAGACCATTTCCAGACTTTGGCACCACGGAGGAAAGAGACCTAAGAAATTCAGATTAAATAGGCAAACAATTCGAGATTTAGGTCACCATCTGGAGCCTGATCTCTGGCCTCACAATAAGAATATATCAGCAATAACACCAATAGTAAAACTCATGACAGTACTTCATTTTGTGGCCACTGGATCGTACACTATGGCTATATCTGGAGGCATGTCACAGCCAACTTTGAGTGGTGTGCTACAAGACGTCCTTGCTTCAAGGATGAGACACATCAACAGCTTCACCCAGTTTCCAAAACATCAGGATTTGGCCAATGTGAAGGGAGAAATGTATGCTTTGAGTGGCCTACCAGATGTGGTTGGAGCAATTGACGGCACACATATTGTCTTGGTGCCACCACACACCAGGAAACAGGTCTGCTACAATTGGAAGACCTACTCCATCAATTGTGAAAGTTGTCTGCTTCAGAGATTTGTGCATCTCAAGTGTGTGCGCCCGCATTCCAGGGTCAATGCATGATTCCTTTGGACTACAGAACAGCACCATACCACTGCAAATGTCACAGCTTGGACCTCAGAGGGCCTGGCTTGTTGGTAAGTACAATATAACTTGAGGATCATTTGCTTTAATCCTAGTTTAGGAATAAACAATGGCTTAATATGATTTCAATCTATCAATGTATTGCTTCCATGTAGGAGACTCAGTGTGTCCTAACCGAGCATGGCTGTTGGCACTGCTGAGGAATCCAGCAGTGCCAGGGGAAGTGCTTCAGTGAGTCCCATGGAAGAACACAGAGGCCAGGGGAACAGGCATTTTGGCTGCTGTAGACCAGATTTATGCATCTTCACATGACCAGTGGAGCTCTCCTCTACTCACTTAAGGTGTGCCAAATCATAATTACCTGCTGCATGCCGCACAACATCACCTTGAAACAGAGCATCCCAGTCATCGCTGAGGATGGAGACCAGGAAGAGCCACTAGGTGAGGATGTTAACATGCCCAATGAAGATGACAGTAGTGAAGA
Source organism: Pleurodeles waltl (assembly GCF_031143425.1). NCBI lineage: Eukaryota > Metazoa > Chordata > Amphibia > Caudata > Salamandridae > Pleurodeles > Pleurodeles waltl. The sequence goes on along the minus strand of NC_090442.1, from coordinate 722,348,820 downwards.
GGATTGAATTTACCTATGTCAAGATGTTATTGACCATTTCTTTACCTCAGTATAAGTATACCTTTACATATAGTAATATCCAATGTCAGAACAACTTGTGGCATACTGAACATATCGGTCTGTGATTGTAATTTAGTAGAAGTGGTCAGTTCAGGAAAGTCCAAGAGAAAGATGTTTCTAGATCAAAGTTTCCCTACATTGACTGCTGTGTTTGCTTTTGCTTGAGCTAAGTATATGTGTCCTCCTAACTTACCATTTGAGTCAACTTTCTTACGTGAAATAATTAATTTACCCTTGGTATTCTGTTTTAGATCCTTTATCATGTCATCTTCATTTGGACATTTCAAAGTTGTGACATTTGCGGTGATATGTTGCTGTTGGAAAATACAAAGGAAACATGGGTTGATTCTGGCACAGAACCCCACTTTGAATGGACAGATCTCATACAGAGACAAATTACATTGTGATTAAATGGAAGTTGTTAAGATTCTCTCAGACCTGTTTTCTTTTAGATATTGCTACCAAGGAAATATGGGCTGCTAACCACATGTATATGTCAAGCCGTAGCACACTGGTCTCCCTTCACATTGGCAAAATCTTCAATTTGTGTTCAGTGTATAAAGCTGTTGATGTGTCTCCACATAATTGAAAGAACTTTTTGTAGCACACCTCATTGCACCAGATACTGCCACAGTATCCTACAATGTTCATGTGGCATCAATTTGTGTTACAGCCAAGATGCAGACTGTTGGTGTTCTTGATGGAGGATTGTTATTGTCAGGGCAGGATGTCTGGCTCCCGCTGCGATCATTAATCAATAATAGTTTGCCTATTTAATTTGGTTTTATGAACTATTCCATTTCTTCCATGGTGTGAAGGTTCTGGAGCGTTAACTTCAAAATGGCACAGACTGTTTGGGCTCTGCATGGCTTGTGAAAATCATCTTTGATTTTGTCAAAGACATGTTACCTACCAATGTATGACCCCAATACATTGTGATTTCATTTTTACTTTTTCCATCTTTTTTCAAAATGGGAAACGCTTAACCAAGTTGGTATCTATTATTTGTTTTTTAATCATATTGGTTGACAGGTTTTAAAAATGATGGAGTACAGAAGACATAGAAAAGGATTTATCTAAAAAAATACTACACCAGTCCTTGACTTTGTTTTCTGCACATTTATTTTGAAAAACAATACATGAGTACAGAATCTTTGAAACCAAAATGAAAAAGAATAAGAATAAAAAACTAAAGTCCATCAAGGTGGATGAAACTATATTTGTTGAGCATGTATTGTTTGGAGTCCAATGTACAAAATTCCACTGTCCTCACAAAAGGTAAATGTGTCAATGAAATAGGCTACAGTGTGAATGGTAGATACATACTGGAGGAAATTAGGTTCTGCGTCTCTTGGAGGTGGTGGTGGAGATCTTGCCATCCTCTCCTGGTGGTCCGGATGAATGTCCCTTCCTGGGGCAGGGGGCACAGGTCCGGGATTGGGGTGGGTGGAGCAGCCTCCTGCTATGGCAGGGTCTCCCTGTCAGTGGCATAGGTAGGTGTATTTTGTCCTGATGTTGAAGGACTACAGACAGGGGTGGGTGGTACAGGTAAAGCCTTGCACATATGGTGATAAATATCAAACATCATCCCAGTCAAGGAGCATACATTGGAGTTGTGGTTATGCAACTCAACAATGTGCTCCCTCTGTACCTGCTTAATGTACCAGATCTCTGTTAGGACCTGACCCATCAGATCTTTGGGTTGTTGTAGTGCTCCCAAGGCTGTGTCAATGGTGGTCTGGGTGACAACAATGCCTGTGGTCTCACTTTGCTGGCCCACATATTCCCTCCCATGACCTCTACCCCCACTACCCTCTGCCCTTGAGGTAGTGTGACCCATCCCACTGGGTCCTGGCACAACTGGAGGTGGTGGTTGCTCAACAACTAGGACTTGGGGACACAAGATGGATGTCATATTCCTTTGGACACAAGAAGTGGAGGTATCCTAAGGCTGAGGTGTTGTGGCAGCTAGGCTGGGAGGTGAAGGTGTGGGCAGAGTGTGTCTCACCGAAGTTTTGTGCCTAGATAGAACAGATGGACCAGGCATGTCCACATCCTCCAGAATTTCAGGAGTGTCGTCCGAACTGAAGGATTGATTTTAGTCTGGAGTGGAGGTGTCCTCTGTTCAGTGGTCCTCTGACCCTGGGTGTTGGATCAAAGATGAACTATAAACAAAATGAAATTAAAGGTCTGTATTGTACCTTAAATGTGTCTTCAGCTACAAATGAAGCAACCTAAAATCTATATATATATATAATAATTAATGGGATGAATAGGACTTTGTATGATTTTTTACTTTTTACACATGCAGGTTAATTTATCAAGAGTATAGGCTTTTTGGTTGGCTTTTTGGTTGGGTTGCTGGTAGTGTTTCTCTGAATTTGGTATCCCAATTAAAGGAGGACAGGAAGTTGTGGAGGGTGACAAATACAATACTGATCAAAGTGCGAGGCTCTTTGGTTGGGTCTCATGAAACAGCACCACTGTTTATTGAAACCATTTACTTGGTCTTTCGGGTTATAAATGATTCTTTCATTGCGTGCCATGGTCACCATTTCCTTAAACCAGTCAGAGTGGGAGATAAAGACAGATGGGGACTTCTAGAGAGTAAGAATACATATTGTGGCCACTGCAAGTGCTGTTGTGAACCTATGGCTTCAGTAAGATGTCTCCCCAATGATATCAATCAAACAAATCATGAAGTAGGGCTAGTGAAGCTGAGGGTGTGGCTGGAAGGATTTGAAAAAGGATTTGATGGATGACCATATCTGTGAGCAATAATTTATGAGGGCCATAAGAGGTGGAGGATGTCACATTTCAAATGTTCCTGTTCAGGAGAAGTCACTATGGAGACATGTCATTCATGTAGTATTTTAAAGTAGCTAAAAGTAGGTTTCACCTCCCATGGGCCCTTCTCATGGTGTGATAAAATGTTGAACAGCCTGTCATCATTGTTTAGCACCCTTGTTTTGTCCAGCTAATTTAACCTAAAAGCAACCACTGTCAGCTAAAAGGTAGTATCAATAATGTTACTGTACTGCCCCCAAACCTTGAGATACTGTCAAATAGGCAAAATAGAAAAAGAGTAGCGAAGCTGTTTAGTTTTAAAGCAGTGTGCCAATTGATTTGGTTTTTAGAGTTGGGAGGTTATTAGATTAAATTTGCAGATCCTCAAAGGACTTATGAAGTGGCTCGCTCAAGAGATCTTCAAGAGTGAGGACGATAGCATGTAGGATGGGATTGCAGCCTTTACCAAGTTAGGAATACTTGAGATACCATCTAGGTCACTTCTTGTGGATGACAGTCCATGGTCAATAAGGACATCACAACATCAACTGTAAATATGGACAGGTAATGTAATGCTCTTTCTCCGACAGCCCCTACTCAGTTGAAGGAAGGTTTCCATCATCAGAACCAATGGGGGCTTCATCAACGGAAAGCTGGAGGTTCTTCGGAACATAAATAGGCCATGTGGGCCATCAGTTTGTGTCTTCTGTCTCATTTGCAATGGAGTGCCCAGTCTGAAAACTATAACTCAGCCCCTCAGTCCTCAATCAGTGGATGCATTATAATTGTGTCTGGTTACATCTATAACAGAAGCCTCAAGTGCTAATCAGCCTTCTTGGTGCTTCAGTTTCTAAAGCACAGAGTCCTATGACAATAGCCTTCGAACACAGGCCTTGCCAAACCCCAATAATGTTTGGTCTTAAGACTGTCCCCTCCTTGTCTTGAAAAAAGCCAGAGAAATTGGTACAAAGCTTTTTCTTCTCATCTGTCAGATTATAAGTCTATGAGTCATGCACAAATGGCAGGGGAGGTCAACTTCCAAACAGATCAGGCTGTAAGCCATTATTCTACACTCCTGAACACTGCAAGGGGCCAATCAGTGGCATAATAGCAGGGGAGACAAGGAAAAACTTGACATGAGAGAAAGCTTCATGAGCACATGTAAACATGCATTCTTTGGTGAGCAGTTTCAGGTGCCTCAACACAATCTGAAATGTATGGACTTTTGATAGGTTAGGCAAGATGCAGTGATCACTGGAACAGTTCAGGTCTGACTAGCCTGATCTGTCCAAGATGTGATCTATGATCGTATTCCATTGTCCTCCTTCAATTTCCTTATGCCTCTTGAATTCTGAGATTGTTTTAGATGGACCAGAGAAGAAGGGCAATTTATTGCCATTAGGCGCACAGACCGAGCCTACTGTCAGTGCAATCCCTACATTGTGATGGTAGCAAAAATAAAATATCCCTCCTCATCTTTCCGGGTCTTGAGAACTGTCAGCTGTAGTCAGGGCCGGCTTTAGGAGGTTAGTACTGCTGTGTTGACCTGGAAGGAGGGCACTGTCCTTGGGAGGGGGGCAGTGTTGAGCAATAATATTCAATTTTAAAACACCTGCTGCAGAGTTCCTTGTGGTTCCAGCTTTCAGGCAGCAATAATAATGTCAAGATAACTCTTGTGAATATTGTTCCTGCTAGAGAGAGAGAGATTAAAGAATATTAAAGATTAAAGAACAGATCTGTATTTTATGTACTTTAAAACAAATTAAATGTATGTGAGAGAGGGGCTATGGAGAGATGAGGAGCACTTTTGTGGGGTGGTAGTGAGGGAATGCGAGGAGGTCCTGGGTAGGGGGCTCCAAAAAAGGCTGTTGCACCAGGCGCCACCAGTGCTAAAGCCGGCCCTGTCAGTAGTGATTTCCTCAATATAATAGTAATCCTACCTTTCTCTTAAGGAGCACAGTTGGGTGTCTCACTCTTTGGATGGTATCCATTCTTTACATAAAATGCCTTACACACCCATTCCCTTCTAAGTTTCGAAGTCTCTGAAAGAGGTAGGAGGGTTTATTGTAGGTGAGCCATATCCAGTGACTGGGATAAAAGGAATGTAAGTGTTGTTTTGCATGTGATATAATGTGTAGTTCTATTTACATTCTGGGATAGGATATAAAAGCCCTTATAAGATGTCAAGTTTGTGGTTGTTGAGGGGGCTGTGAGGTGTTGAAAGGAGAAAGCATGTCTATGTGGCACCAAAGGTATATACAGCTTTTCTAGACTCCAAAGGTGTAACCCGCTGACGCTGTGCATGGGTGCAGCTGATACACCACAAGGGCATACAGCTTCAGTAATGTATGTAATGGGTGTTAGTACTATATGTAAAGAGAGAATGAAGAAGAAAGTGTAGGTGGAAAAACAAAAGACCCAGATATGTGAAGCAATTATAACACTATACACAAATCTAAATAATCCAGAAAGGGTAAGCCTGGAAGGATATCCCTAAAACAAACTTTGAGCAGGTGAGCTGAGCTCTTGGGTTTCTATACCCCACTCCCCCTTCTCTGTATGGAATGTGTAGAGTATAGGATGGGTTGATAGTGTGGGGATTTTCAAGAGGATTGACCAGATAACAGTCCAAAGAATAAGCGTGGAACAGAGGACAAGTTTTAAAGGTCAATGCATAATGAAGCCCAGCTCATCATCCATGGTCATACATGTCCTGGTTCTAGATTGTCACACCTGTGAGTCCCATGAGGTTAAAAGGTAGTTTACAGTAGTGGCTGATACTAGTTGTTTGAAACCTGTGGGATTTGTCACAAGAGGCAGCCGACTTAAGCCTTGATTAATTGCTTGATCTGGTGACCCTATCAAGGGGGAATAGGCTTAGTGTTGAGATTTTTAAGAGAAGGTTACTGAACCAGCTACCTCTGAGGCTTCACCAAAATGTAATCCATATTGCAATTAGGGCTTATGTGAAGACTTGAACTTATCTCTGTCTGTATGTATGAGTCCTTCTCACAGTGGTCTTTGGCTGCCATTGCTTCATTACTGATTCTATTACGTCCCTTTCCATTGCCTGGGCCAGTTCCACAGAGTCTCTTTCACGGGTCCATTGTCATGACCCATTCATGTCCAGAGCAGTGGGCAACACCATACAAGCAGTGCCCATGGACCCAAATGAATTGGAGCTGTTAATGTCCTATATTCATGTAATTCCCTATTTCTGCCATCGACCATGAGCAACACAGCGTCGGCTCCAGAAAGCTGTACCTGATGTTGTGTTTTCAAAAGTAGGGATGAAGAGTGTAAATCTTCCTTTTAACAGCTGCTTCATGGGAGAAGTCTATTGAGATGAAGATAGTGCTGTTTTCATAGCTGATGGAGCCATTACTGCATTTAGTTATCATTCTAATCTGCCAGGACTGCCAGTGTTGCAGAAGAAATGCAATTATGGGTCTGGGGCATCTTGCTGATCTGTTCCAGTTGCTCTTATGCAGAAGCCAGACAGTGTTCTACTGTGTCCAGTCTGGTTTGGAATGAGCAAGGTCCACATAGATAGACTTGGTTTCTTTGTTTGCATCTGATGTGCTATCTGGCAGCCTTGATGGATATCTGACAGTGGTAATGTCTCTTAGGGTTGATTGTGTAGTTTTGGCAGCCATGGCATCAGATGTGCAAGTTCCTTTGTCTTTCTTCAACATGCATGAAACCTCCTCCATAAAAGACAGTTGTCTTTGAGGATTTGGGCAGGACATGTGCGTTATCTATGAGTGTGATAAGTCAGGAACATATCCCCTTTCAATTCAACAAGGACACCTTGTATAGCAATGTCTCCCACAAGCAGTCACTCATTGTTTGTGCTTGAGAACGTATTTGTCCATCATGTCCAGTACATCGGAGGGGGCACTAAATACAACGAAAGGATCTGCGCATTTGGAAAAAATTATTAGTGGTTTCAGAGTAGTGCCTGTTCCTAGAGTCCTTCTTAGCAGTTCAGACTTTCATTGAAGCAGGTCTTCAAAATCTCAGTGTAGCCTTTAAGGAAATAAAAAAGGGGTCTCCGTTCTAGAAATGGACCCACAATGAATAATCACAAGAAAGAACCAGCGTGCATGTCATGTCCCGGGGACAAGGCCCTCCATCCACACAATAGTTCTAAATAGGTGTTTGTCTGCTCCAGCTGAGAGCACACAATTAACTGCCCAACTTCCAAAGTCCATTCTGTAGCCATTTATTCATCATTGCAGACCCTCAGGGCATAGTGTTGAGGGGGTTCATTGCAGGTGCTTCAAAGAGGACAGGGCCTGGACATGCACGGTTCATCCCCTCAACTATTACACCACAACAAAAACAGGCAGACTTTGCCAGTGGGACACTCCAAGAAGCCCACTGCCACATGGGCATTGCCAGATCTGCAGTGCAGTCTGTTTGTGCTAGTCACATCAAACTGACCAAGTCTTCTTATTTTCCTGCTTTACCATCAGTCTGACACCAGGATATAGTTCAGGATGACGGTGGCCAGCCAATTTGCCCTACCGGGACTGCTCCGCTGGAGAGGTGGGAGGATAGAACAGTTCTGGGTGCCCTTGCCACTGATTCTCAGAGTCCCTCGCAGTGCCAGAGTGGAGTGCATTGGCCGGTACAAGATCTTGCAGGGGTTTTCATTGCAATTTGGTGTCTAACTCTTTTGAGGTTTAGGACTGCTGAGTTATGTCTTTTGGTCTCAATCACCTCCTCTTTTTTGCCCTGTCAGAGCATGCTCCTGTTGATGTCCATTGTGACAGATGGACATGGTTTGGTTTTGGGTTCACATTGAGCTCTAACAAGTAGCGGTCATCTTAAATGTGGCCATGCTCTGCCTTCACTCAAAGTTCACTCTTAAATCGCACATATCTTCTATACTTAATCACAAAATCAGTCAGAGAAATATAAAGTCCAGTAGTGCCTAGCAGTGCGTGCTTTCGCTGTAATTAAAAGCTACAAATTTCCCAGATTTTTATGTACTTCTATATATTTTTGTAGTATGTTATTCTCCTAAAAGATGATTTTTCCATTCTTCAAAATATATTTTTGTAGCTAAGAGCTTCTAGTCATTTGTGGTGTAATTTAACTCTGCTGGTGAAATGTTCATTGAAATATAAGCTGCTGGATGACCTTGACCAGTACTTGTATCCCTGTCTCATAGCATGAACAGAAGCATCGGTCACAACAATGGATGGACATTCTACATTAAGGTGCTGCAAAATTGGAGGGCTAAAAGAACTGTCCTTCAAAAGTAAAAACCCTGATCCGCTTCAGTTGACTAAAGAAATACTGGTCTCTTCTAAAATAACTTAGTAACTGGCCTTACAATTTCATAAAACAACTAAAGTTTGATCACAACTGATCGATAAATCTTCAAGTATAATTGGCAAAGCCTGAAAATCTCTGAATTGCTTTAACTCAAGCCGCTGTAGGCGTTGCTGTATGACAGCTATTTTCTTTTAATTTCATATTGATACCCTCTGGTTTAATGATGTTCCCCAAAACTTACCGAAGAGTAGTTTGCTACAGCACAGCTTTAATATGTAGTTTCCAAAAAGTCACACATGGATCACAATATTGTATGACTAAGCAATATAAAACATATCCAAGAAACCCCACAATACCTTATCAATAAAATTTTGCAAATGTTGCTGGAACATTTGCAAAATTCAGCCTTTTTTGGAAAATTCATGATGAACTAACTATTGAAGATAGGCTGCTGATAAGGAGGGATGGGTTAGTGTCATTGGAAGGTATCCGAAATAGGTTAATCACAATGGCCCACAAGGGACAGTTAGGGAAGACCTTCAGCAAATGCAGGATTCTCCAGATGTTCTTGTGGTCATCCATGAATATAGAGGTCAACCTTTTCATAGAAAGGTGGGTCTTGTGTGCTTGTGCTGAACACAGTTTGGTTGTGAGGAAGCCTCCTATACAGCCAATTGAGTGTTGAGAAATTAATTGTTTACCAAGCCACTTACGCTATGAGTTGGCTGTGATGGACCTCTATTCTAAATGACCTGAGGTAAAATGTGTGTCAGAACCACGTACTAAGGCTTTTATCAAGTTTTTATAGAAGTTTTTCTCAGGGAGGTTATCCAGAATCCTTATCTCAGAAATTGAGTTCAATTTGTCAGTGAAGAGGTGGATGCGTTTCTGAAAGCAGGTGATGTTAAGCATCTCAGAACTTCACTTTACCATTCCCAATCCAATCGGCAGGTTGAACGAATGAACAAGGTGTTAACTCAGTGTGTCCAATGGGTTATTGCCAGCAGGTCTGCCATTTTGAATGCCGTTCGCTCAATGATATAGTTTTATCAAACAAGTCCTCACTCAACCACTCAGGTGTTCCTTTTTTAGCTCTTGAGAGGAAGGAAGCCAGCCACCAAGGTCTGTCCCAGTTGGAAAAGAAGATGGGGCACATTTGGGGTTCAGTTGACTATGATGCTAAAGACAAGACAAATGTTGCTGAAGCTAAGGTTAGATAAAAGAGGTTCTGTGATGAATGTAACCAGGTCAATAAAGTTAAAATTGAAGCTGGAGATTTGGTCCACATTAGGAAAGAGGTCTATGTGAAAAAAGATGGTAAAAAGCTTAGTGATCCTATCATTGTAGACAAAGTGTGTGATAACGCTGTCAGAGTTAACAATTCTGACTGGTGGAACTTTGGAAGCGTTGTCAAATGTGGCAGAATGGTTGACCAGGTCTCTGTACTGTCACCTGTACCTGAATCAAGTGTCAAGTCCATGGTCCACAGGAGTGGCCATGTCAGACAGGCTCTCTTTAGCTTCAGAGTGTAGCTTATGGTTTAAGATTGCACAGACTTTTCATTTTCTTTGAATTTCCCACTGTTTAAGGTTCCCAATGTTCAATTTACCTTTGCAGATCAATCCGCACAAGTCAAAAATAATAAAATTACTTAATTGTAAAATTCTTCAGTTCAAAATGGTATTTTACTGTATTCTTATTTTGTGTGTTCTTTTCATTAGTTTGTGTTTTTGTTGTTGTTTTCAATGAAGGGGTAAAGTAACTTTATATTCAGGAATTAACACATGTAATGGAGTGTTAGGGGATTGGAATGTGTATATGTAATAAGTGATGTCCCACATTCGATGTCAGTTGTTGGGAGTAGTAGCGCTGACCTGACATGATGGTGGTAGCTCTTAATATTAAATAAACTTACTATTTTTGTCCAGTACTTCTTGCATTACTACATCTTTGTTGCTGACCACTACACTGCCACTGTACATTAGAACCTCCTCCTCCCTTCTCATGTTTTGCTGAACGCAAATAACCTCCCACTTGAGGCAAGGCAAGGCACACAAACCTGCTCAGTGCTAGGATAGCCTCTGGGGTGACAGTGTGCTGTACAAATACATGTAAATTAACATAAAAACCGCTGGGAACAGAGCCAAGAGCTAAGTTTTTTTCTGTAGAGGGGTAAATAATGGCACTACTCTAGAACATTGCCGCTTATCAAGCACATGTTGGTCTGTACTCTACTTGCGCAGGTAAATCCATGAAAGCACTAAGTTGGCCAAGAGACAAGTCAAATGTGTATTGTGCCTGTTGAATGGTTGAATTCTTGATTATCCCCCAGTCAAATAGGACTTTGGGCACCAAACTCTTAGACTGAATGACCACATATGCCCTGTCAAAACTATTTGAATAACCCCAAAACTAAGCATTCACAATTTCCTAGAGAAACATGTTTTCCATGTGCCTAAGTTGATTTAGAGATCTGTCTGGAGTACTTTCTCATTGTTCTTGTGCTGCAATGTTTTAGGTAATTACACAGCAAATATATATGTACTTTCTTAACTGTAAATTTAATAGCAGCCTAGTACCAAGTAGGACATCAGCAATTATCACTGGTGGATCCCATTGGATCTAATATTAATAATCTTTTATTAAAGAATGTATTTAACATATTTTTTTATTACTGACAAGCTGGTAAACAGTTAGTCTACAGGTCTGCCCTTTTGGAGTAGTCTACACCGATGACTTGGTGAAGGAGTTAAAAGCACACAGTTCTGTATCTGAACTTTGTGGACAGATCTTTGGTTTCACAATGTAAAATTACAGCACCACTGTGGAAAATCAGGGGCCTCATTTACAAGGAACTGGTTATCAGCTCTGTGCCCCCCCTAATGACACCATGGTAGCGCTGTATTTACAGTACAGCACACCATGGCTCTCGTCAGCACAACTGAATCAAAGGTTTTGACGCAGTTGTGGTGCTTTGATGGACTAGTCTCAAAAATGTTAATGCTAGTCCAGCAAAGCTTGGGGATGCCCATTGAAAGGAGCCTAGTGTCAGTTTAACCCCTGCCCTGGGTCGGTGTTAAAAACAACACTAGAATGGAGCAGTGAAATCCTGAAGATTTTACTGTGCCATTTTTTCGGGCCTTCCTGCCGGGGGGAACACCTCCCTTGCATTCATTATAACTGGCACAGGTATAATGTGGCACAAGGGTTTGCAAACAGGTGCAATGGTGACATTGCACCAGTTTATAAATATGGAGTGGGGTTGGGGACTCTTTTGCGCCAGCATAGCATTAAAAAAATGATGCTTCAGTGGTGCGAAGGGCTTGTAAATGAGCCACCCGGATTGTTAAACTATGGGAAAGAGAGAGGGCTTACTCATGAACAGGGGCATAGCTTCAGTAGGTGTTTGGGGTGTTACACCCTCCTCCAATAAATCTATTTTCTGATAAAAAGCAGGGTACAGGTGCTGTCAGTTGGGTATTGTGAGCTGTCAGTCAGACTTCAGCAGGAATTATTGCACACACACAGACAAAAACACACACACACTGTCTCCGGCTCTGTTTTTATAGTCCTCTAAAATCTCTGTCATTTTACAAAATATTGTTTCTCTTCTCTTTTACTACTACTACCAATTCTCATTCCTCTGCCTTTCCTCTGCCCCTTAGGCCCTTCTCATGCACCCTGCTTGTTGTATAATGTATTTAAACATTAGATGAGGGGTGGGCGGTGAACTCCGCTCTGCTCGCAGAGTTTTTCCTACTCTGCACTCCGCTTACAGCACGGAGTTCTGAAAAACTCTGTGTAGCGGAGATTTTTTTCTCATTCGCACTCGCCAACATTAAGTTGGCAAGTGTGAGGGAGGAAAGTCTTACTCAGACCACCTCCCAGTGAGATTTTTCCGTGCAGGCGGTTGCGGATGGTTGCCACGGCTCGCATTGAGAAACCTTCTGTTAGCGTTGAGGAAGGTGCAGCTCAATTCGAAAATCTACTCGAGTGGCAGAAAAGAAGCAGCACCTTCTTGCACTGCATGTGGTGCCGTTTATGCTGATTTTTCAGCACAGGATAAACACCGGGCACTAAAAATCAGCACGAATGGTGTGACCTAGCACATGCCACCATTTGCAGAAATCCGTGTAGCGCAGCAGAGTTTTTTAGTCACTTTGCGGAGTTCCGCATAGCGAACTCCACCCAGACCTACATTAGATGTCAGCTTGATTGTTAGAAAATCTGACACTTACCCACCAACTCACCACCTTTTTACTAACCAAGGTACGCCCCCTCCTCAAGAAGCTGCTCCCACAAAGTCAAAACCATCTGTTCTCTAATAAGTCGAGGACCACGTGCGTTGTTCTTGGTAGACTGGCAATGGGAAGCAAAACAATACCAAAACAGCATTTCGCTTCAGAAATAAAAAAGATAAAATTCTCAAAGGCTTTAGGGACCTGGAGTTTCCGAGTCTCAGGAAATAATTTTCACAGTAGGTAGGCGTTTCATAATCAATACCTAACACACTTCTACTTGTCGGCCAGCAGGAAAATAGGGTCAGATGTACAAAACTATTTAACGGTTGCAAAACTTCTGATGCACTAAATCACAGAGTTTGTGATTGTTAAATGGCTTATAGAATATTCTAAATACACTTTGCTTTTTTGTAAGCGCTTACTGAATCACAAAATAGGTTTTGACATGCATACTCAATTTACAATTTGGATGGTGCGTGTGTTGAGCGTCCCTTCAAAACTGTGATTCATAATGCTATATATCAATCGTTTGTGACTGCAATTTCAATTACAAACCACTGATAGGCTACTGACTCCTCAAAGAAGGTGGTTACCTGTGTGCAAGGAGAAGGGATCCGACTGAAACCCCAGCCCCTTTTTGAATGTGAAACAAAATGTTTACTTGGTGGTGGGCAGCAATCCAGTGGGCCATTGGCAATTCTTACACACACTTTTAGAAGAGTGTATTTTTAATATAAAATCTGGCTTTATTTTGTTTTTAAAAAACCCCAATTAATTTAGTTAAATGCAACCCCTGTTATGGTGGTCTGCTGATCCAAGCATGCCACCACCCCTGTGATGGCATCCAATGAAAGTGAGTTGCAATTTGCACCCTACATTATAAATAGTGATGAAGTAGGTGAAATGCAAACCAAATCTGAATGGGGATTTTGCTAACCAACCTAATAATTCATAGGTCAGTTCAAAACTCTGAATGGATCTGCAAAACGTTCCTGCAAAATTTGCAACCATTTTTTGATAACTGATTCTTGGTACACCTGATTCGTAGTTCCCTTAGACATAAGGGCAACATTTTTAATTTACAAAGAATACAATGAAAGCTGGACACTCCTTTGCTTAGTCCTTCACCAGACAGATCAGAAATCTTCCGGAGCACAGCAGGCAGTCTTCTATCTTCTTCTTATGGGCCAGTCAGCTCTTGAACTGGAAAGTTGCGCCTCAGCTTTAATTGGTGTCCAACCTTAAAGAAATGAACTAAGGTTCTTTTCCTACTGCACTTGAGCTGTTACTATATTGCAAGATATTGCAATAGGTATTCCAGAGCTCTGTGTGATAAAAAGTCCCAAGTGGCACTTCATGGACTTCTTCAGATTTCTCCCCTTTTCTGTCCAAATGCCTCTCAAATACAGCTGACTTTGAGTACAAGGGGATCACACAAATATCCAGCCCCTGTTGGTCACATCTAGCCCACGCCATGTAACAAAAGAGTTCCTATGTGTCTGTGAGATCGTGTCTTTTAATGAGGTAGGTGTCATGAGTCCTCATTAACAGTCAGACGTGAGAGGAAGACGTATTGGCTCAAAGGCCTTTAAAGAATTCCATTTATTCACACTGGTGTTTCTAAGTTAATGTTTCAAGTTTTGCTCTAAATATGAGAGGCGAAAGCTCTCTCTTAAGGTTCACAGTTTGATTTTGACGTTGACAGATGTGACATTTGTGTGCATACTAAGGAGAACTTATAGAAAAGGTAAAACCTTCCAACTTAATGCAACAAATGTTTTTCTTGTTTAAGGAAGGCACATGCTTTTGGTGGCTATTTATCAAGGCACAACTGCTTAGAGTTCGAAGTCCCAAGTACAAAAGTCAAAAAACATAAGAGCCATACACAAAAATCGATTTCTTGAACCACGATGGTGGAATGGTTGGCCATGCACTATATCTAGTACCCACAACCCAATGCTTCACTTAATTCCACCTCAATATGTGGGCAAACCCTAAAAGCATTGTCTTGAGAGCTATGTCACCTCTTGCTTGTTGGTCAGCCTCTTCTTACATGCATCATGCAGTAAATTATAGCATGCTGCATTCATTCTGCCATCTGTTGTTTTGGAAAATTGTGATAGTATGGGAAGGTGCCAGGAGGGAAGGGACCAGAAGCATGCACATTAATTCACTATGAGCCTAGCGTCATATTCGTATTCTCATTTTAAACTGGGGTGTCTATTTATAGTTCACATATTACTGATGGTGTAGCAAAATCTCTAAAGTTTAGGAGATGTTCTTGTGATATTTGATTAGAACCAATCAGTAACATTTTTTTATTTTTAGACAATGCTATTCCCAACAAATGTTTTTACTGCACTGTACAACTAAAAGTGGTACAAATCTAACAGCCAACTATGCTTTTCATTAAACTTAAATCACAAACAAGACTTTTCCTTAGTGAGACGATGGAATCATTTTATTATTATTGCTTTGTCAAACATCTAAAAGGGTATTCATTTAAAAAAAGAATAACTAGACCTAGGCAAAATATAATTATGCCTGAGTAATCAGAGTAATTTTGGCATTTTCACATTTCTGCTAAGGCATGAAATTACCGCAACTTTATGATATTACATCTATTTGTGTAATTTTGATGGTCTCGGGGAAAAATGCTTATCCAAGAGCAAAGAAACAGAGTGCAGGAGGCTGCTGGTTGCTGCTGCTGTTCCTATTCTCTCGCATTTAGCACTATTTTGCATAAAATGCATCCTCAGGTTAATTGGATGCGAAGGTGCATTTGCACAGGGCTTTGTGTAAGGTCATGCCCCTCGTCTTACTCTAGGAAATCTCACATAATTGTGTTGAGATTTCGCATAATTCTGCTACAGCAAATTTCACAAGTTACACCCACCTGTAGAAACTCTAAAAAGAACACTTATTCCAACTGAAATTTACAGAATGAGAGTCTGTATCTACAAATTCACATGTGGAATATCTATTTTCAGTTCAAAGGTCCACATTAAACAGTTTATGATCTGATAGACTCCTCCTTGACACACAGTATTCTGACTGTTGTTACACAGATATTCGAAATCAACACAGCCAAGTAACACATGCTTCGCTGCTATAAACTGTTCCTTTAAGTCATATGCTCGGACAGTTTTAGCTATTCAAAAACAATCTTCTATGAGTCACACGCAGCATGCAGCTCAAAAACTTGCTCATTAGGATTTAATTTACTTAGACTACTTTCATGATAGAAAGTTCCAAATCCAGCAGATGCACAGAACACGTGCTTTGCAGTTAAAAACATCTTTTTTAAGGCTTCTAACAATTCTTTAAAAAAAAAAAAAATCCATAGTAACTGATATACCAAGTTTCTCATGTATGTACCTACAATGAGGAACATTATCCAAAATGTGTCAGAATTCTTTGATCTTGCCATTGAGTGGCACTACTTGAAGAACATCTATTATTCTGTTGCCTTCGTGAACAGTAGTTTGGCACCTGTGCTGCACTTCACTGAACGTGTTCTGTTTATTGAAAGACTTTATAAATCCTCCTGGGCATCAGATCCTCTCCAGATTCAATTTCAGGTTTTACTTACCATCTCCGAAAATGCATTATGAAACTTGTATGCCTTACCTGAGTCTTACGATTGTAGGGCAACTTCTCGGTGAATATTATTATACTCTGAACTCTGTATTACCACTTTTAGCATACCCATGTGTTCCCTTGCTTGAATCCCTCTCCTGTTCAGAAACACGATCCAATCCTTGGTCCACTCAGGAGTTTTGTTCTGGCAACTGGTTACTTCCCACACTTTCAGTACACTCCTTCAGGCAGAGACCTGGAGAAGGGACGTTAACTGCTCTCACATATGTTGTGCTACAAGCTCACACACGTTCTGAGTATCAATTACCCTGTAGGCTGTGCAAATTCTGAGAGGAGTCCTGATTCCTGCTACTGCTTTTTGCAGTGTCCTGCTTTGCTGTGGCAGCTCTGTGCAGCATTGTGCTTTGCATGATTTCCTTGCTTCACAGTCTCACCTTTCGTTCTGCGCATCCTTTCTACCCTGATAGCCTGATTTCTGTGTTTTCCCTGTTGGACTTCTCATCATGTATTCACTGAGTTGGTAGCAGTTCCTTTTGCTTCTTTGTTCCAATTTACTGTTCTGACCTTCTTCTGAATTCCTGTGTTTATTCCATTTATCAGAAATGCATTACTTGTTCCAGTGCCTGTTGACTAAACCTCAAATTCCTTGTTCTGAATCCTAGTTCAACTTTCCCTGTACCAACAATGCG
This sequence comes from Pleurodeles waltl, assembly GCF_031143425.1. NCBI lineage: Eukaryota > Metazoa > Chordata > Amphibia > Caudata > Salamandridae > Pleurodeles > Pleurodeles waltl. The sequence goes on along the minus strand of NC_090442.1, from coordinate 722,332,157 downwards.
TTACTTGTCCAAGTGCCTGTTGGGGTACAGCCTGCTCTTGATCCCTGTATTGCTTATCTTGATTTCGGAAGCCCTGTTCATAACTCCTTGTCTTGGGTTTCTCATTGTCTCCTTGCCATTCTGTCTTTCCTGTATTCTTTTTCCACTCTGGTGTTCAGTTTAATTCCAAATGCGGTTCACTGTCTCTTGCAGTCCATATCCATTTACAGTGGGGCCTCTGGCTTGGTCTCCGTTCCTGATCAGGAAGAAAACCTTCTGTTGCTGCACCCAGGTCCTTTTGAGTTTTACTTGTCTCAGAGTTGTTGTCACTCTGGGTCCACCTTGCACCTAGTACAACCTAGCACTCTCCATAAGAGCAGGCCCAACTATGACTTTGCTGTAGGACTGTTGCTTAGAGCAGTTTACTGGTGTCAGTTCAAACGGTGTTCTCTAAGCTACTCTTCGACCTCTTAAGCTACTAAGAGACCTCTTATCATATAGCAGTGCATCACTTACTTTGATCAAACCATGGGGCATATTTACGAAAAATGGTGCTGCACTGTGTGCAGCGCCACTTTTCTTGCACCCTTTATCGCCCCCCTACCGCCACTATGTGTGCGCCGTATTTAAAATTGCGCTATTGATGTACTCTGCAGGAGTACCGCCAACATATTGGCTCTACTTCTGCCAGAGCGGAGGAGCCGCCGCTGCTCACACACAGGTCAGCCATTCCATCCAGCCTGAAGCAACTCTTATGTATTCCAGCACAGTGTCACACAGAGTTCTACCAGAGCACATCCTACTATTATGTGGCACCACCTGCTGTTCCAGTGCTAGAAACCAGACACAGATCTGGCAGTGCAGAACTATATCAGCCCTTAGATCTACCTGCCTTTAGTCCCTACTACTCCACTGCTAGTACCCATCAAGAGTAACTGTCAGCAAATCCTCCCATGTTTGACTTGGAATGCCAAATACAGCTCTGCCAGTACAGCTGAATCGTGACCTACAGCACCCACAGTTAGTCTGCTCATAGCAACAAATTACAAAGGAAATGTAAAAGAAGATTCCTGTCTCATATGGAAAATATGTGCTTGCCTCTCCAATATTTTGAACAAAAATACTAGTGCATCAATTTATTACTTGATTATTAACTTAGTAGCAAACTCTACCTCCTTATATGACCAAGAAGAAATATGCAAGAGGTTTTGTGACTTGAACCCGCTGAATGTAAATATGCACCTAGTTCAATGGCAAGAAGCAGACATGATGGGGGTCCGATATTGTAGCAATAGATGTAAGAGCAGCTCTCCCAGGTTGACCATCAACAATCAAGCACGGCTTAAATTCTGTATTCTATATTTCGTTCTCGGAAGCTTGAATAGCCTCTTCCTTGCTGAGGTACGGTTCAGGGAAATCACGTGTTTCCTGATTTTTAAGCCTTGCCTTCGCTGATTATAACATCCCACACCTGGCTAGGCAAGCTCGGAAGTGACAAATGATTTCAAATTTCATTAAGTGTGAGAGTGGTTGATTGCAAGATTAAAATTCCAGCAGCTATTTAGCCTACTTTGACTTCATCAGCTGACAAGGCACTCTCTGTCTGTTCATGATGGAAACCTCCTGGGTCCATTATATAGTGCAAAATCAATGCAGGGCAATTTTCCGCCCATATTTGCATTGATCATCTAGTATAAAAAAATAATTTTACACTGGTTGGTCAGCTCAATACATCTTTTTAAAACTTTTTCGCATTGATTGGTAGATACAAATATGAGTTATACTCTCAGCGTGTAGTCTGCCATGGGTAACAAATCTGATCGTGATTTACTAGAAATAATTACCAGCCATTACTGAATAATTTTAAAATGTTGACGAATTATTTTGTGGAATAGGGCAAATATAGTTCCATATATTATTTTGCGTTTGAGTTTGAATTTGTCCATCAGAGAGAGAATGGAACAGTTGCACTTGTTAAAAACGGTTTATAAAACATTTTAAGGGAGAAATGAAACAGCAAATCTTTTGTGAGGCAGACCCCTCGTGAATAAGAAGGATCCTGGTTTCTTTCTGGCATTCATGCGTTAAGTGTAAAATGAATGAAAACAAATACAGTTTATGTTTTAGAGAGCCAAGTCCATCATTATGGAATCCTTTTTTATAGCACAATGAGGTCCTCGTTACTAGTGACCTCTTTATTCTAATAATTATGATTATGATTATAGTAATTACTGCCCCCTTTGGAATTATAAGATCTGCAGTGTTCCCGCAGATGTGTTTACTTTCTCAGAGACTCGGGCTGCTGAATGTAGACCTCTACGTTAAAACCCCGGGGAAAATGAGGAATACAAGATGCAATGAGACCCTGAATTTCTGACTCCCCCCAGTCTAAAGAACATTCTGGATCCAACTTATAATCGCCTACGTTCTTATCAACCCCAGAGGAATCAGTACCCCCAGTATCAGTAACTCAGAGGGTTGTGAAATTCCGGGCTATTTTCCAGGTCACTCTAATGAGGGTTTAAGTGTTGAAGCAAGTTGTCAACAACAGAAGAGGGGTGGACCCACTGTTCGGTGTCTTTGGGTGTCCATTACAATGGGAATCCTTGTGCAAAGGTTTGACTGGAAATGTTCAAACTAACTGTGCATATGTTTGTTCCTTTCAACATATTAGGATACAAAGTACAGCAGGCAAGGCATTGGTGAAAAACACTACGGAAACACATGCAGTAAATTGGTAGGTACGAGTAAGTGGGAAATATTCATGATTTGGAAGATAAATCTGGGTAGTCGATACATAAAAAAGCATAAGGTACTTAGTAGTGGGTTTTAGTGTTAATCGATTATCAGTCGCAAACTGGTTACTGTTTGCAAAAACAGCCATTTTGTGTGCATGATAGCAATTTGCAGATGATTTTGTAGTGATGTAAATGAAGAGCGAATCAGTATTTTTGCTACACTAAGTAGCAAATTGCAACAAAGGAATCGCTATTTTTGAATCTCTATCCGTATATTAAATGCAGTCGCAATTAGCGAATAATCACAAAACCTTCAGTCTGCACATGCAAATTACCACCAATTCAAACCAGATGCTAACTGTGTGCAAACTATAATACTAACCCCCAGAATGCATCTGTGGCTTTAACAATGGTGGCTCTATTTGTGATGGCAAAATGTGTAACCTGGCTGGGTTGCATAGAAGGAGAAGACAGGAGAGGATTTTCAGAATCAGAATTGTCCTATTTGAACAAACAGAGGAATACATATATGCAAATTACAGGCTACATAGTGCTGTAATCTTAGACTTTATAGCTGATTTAAAAGCCACAGCTTAAGAGTGGCACCTTCCACAGTAATTCCATCCCCACCCATGGGCAGGGTTTATGTGGTTTGCACTCATTAGCCTCTTTTAACTACCACGTTGTTATTGCTGCAGCTGATGGTATGTCACACAGAGTGACCTACCTCGCTTTTTTGTGCATTTGTAGATGTAATATTAATGAGCATTCAGTCATAAATATATATATATATATATATATATATATATATATATATATATATATTCCCAGAAATTTATACAATACAAAATATATATATATATATATATATATATATATATATATATATATATATATATATATATATATATATATATATATATATTCCTAGAAATGTATACAATACAAAAATAGAATTTTATAGGATTGCCAATTTTCGTTATGTAATCAGACAGATTGGTGGTATACATGTGCCTCTCTGCCATTGAGTCTATTCAAAAATCACAAAAATGTTAATTCCCTAAACATCCAAGTGTTGTGTGATGCAAAACATGTAATCATAGATATTGTGACATAATATTGAGGGACGACCCACAACTCTTTAATTTTTTGCCATAACAACATTAACACAAGGATAGAAAGAGGAGATTGTGTTGATGGATATTTATTGGGTAACTGCACTGACTCATTTTACATATCGCTTACATGTTACTTAATTCCTGTATCTCAATCTGTTATGCTTGTTTGTAGGTGATAGTGTGTACGCCTTACGTTCATATATTATGATACCATATCTATCTCCTGCAACGGCAAATGAGCATGGACACAACGTGACACACCAAAGAACAAAAGGTGTCATAGAACATACTTTTGAACTACTAAAAAAGTAATTTCAGATGTTTACATAAGAGTGATGATGCCCTACAGTATTCACCTGAAACAATGTGTGATATTGAATCAACATGTGCTATTCTGCAGAATAATGCTACTGTATAAGAAAAGGATTGGAAGTTGCAATGCCAGATCCAGAGTCTGATGAAGAGGTAGAACAGATCCCCCGACCTCATTCACATGATGACTCTAGAGCTGCAGAAGGGCGTGTAAGAGGTAACAACATGGCTAATTATTATATTGTTTCAAAAGTATTTTTAATGCACTAACTAAAAAGCTGCTTTGTCATTTTGAAACCATAATATATCTTTCTTTTTAGGTGACTTTATGTAATAATGAGAATATAAATCTCTCTGAACACGTTTGTATGTTAAACACAAACATGCGATATTTGGCAATAAAGTTGAAAAAAACTATGATATTCTAAGGCTTGTTTTTGCAGTGATCAGCTGTTTTTGCTCCTACATTCTCTCTAGCCCCACAGCGGCTCATGATTTGAGGCAAATTCATATGTTCTGGGGCTATAATGCTGCTGACCCCTTACTGATCCTCACTTTCCCCAACTTCAACATGGGTGCCACCAGCAATTTTGGTTGTTTGCATTGCTTTTACTGCATTAGTCTCTTGCATTAGTTCTTTAGTTACATCTGCACTATTGTGCCCCACTACAACTTGAAAGTTTACTGTGTGGCGTGATAAGGTGACTGTGGCTTGTGCAAGATGATTGGCCGAGTTAAGCAATCAATAAGGGATGACTTATGGTTCTCTCTATGTCTTTGATGTATATTCTCCTGAATACATAAGGTCTTAATTGCATCAGTCAAATTATCAAACTTGTCGTTCTTGCATATCTGATTTACAGCAAGAGTATTAGATACAGTTCATATTCCTGTTGTAATGCTTGTATCCAGAATCACAAGTTTTAAAATGAGCACTCTTGTTTGCTTCTGTTGCAGGCACTGAAACCTCATCATAGAGGTTTCCACCCCTCGATAAATTTGAGCATTTTCTGCAGTAAGTTCACTTGCAACAGTTGGCTGGGATTATGTGTGTGATGAGTGCAAACCTGAAATCTTTTCTGCAGTTGTCTTGACCTCATTAACGTTTTCTGGGTTACATTTGGTGTGATTTGCTCAAAACCTTCATCAACTACATTTCTGCACTGTACATCTACAGAACTCTCATTTGCAGCATGTGTTGGACTGTCCTCGCTGCCGCTAACATTGGGTTCATCTACATGCATATGCACATCTTCATGGCATTCTCCTTCTGAAAGGTCACTTCCTTGAGCAGGACTTTATGTTTAAAAATTAATTGACAATAGTTTAGTGATTTATACCTAACTTGTGATGATTTATATTTGTTATGTTTTTAATTAAAGATATTTAGTATGCCATTTCCGGTATATTTTCAACTGCATCTCCAATACTGCACTTTGAAATACATGGAGAACTACTATTGTACATACTATGTTGAACACTATAGCTATTGGGCTTGTCTATATACTTAATGATTGTCTAAAGGTATTCATGTTAACATGCTCTAGTGCTTGTTGTATGTTACAGTGCCACAATGACCTTCTGTTGAGACGTTCTTGGAATGTCTGAGGTGTCAATTGTACCAAATACACTGACCTGACAGATTCTGGCTCCAGTGTTGTAGGCACTAGCTACTATTTTGCAACTGGTGGAGCGATGGTGGGGGATCCTCCTCCAGTTCCTCTTGCCTCACTCAGGTGGCTTGCTACGTTCTCCTTGGTACTGTGAGAGTGTGAATTTTCTAATATGTTTATTAATGATTTTCATACTAACATGTGTAATGAATTAAAGTGTAAAACAAGTAACTTTTGAAGAATGATTGTTAATGTTTGTTTTCTGTCCTTAACTGAGCAAAATTCTAACTAGATGTTGTGGTTATTTTCCATAATTCAAAGCTTACATAAAAGTGTTTTTGAAGTTTGTGTAGCTGTGCCTACAGCTACCTCTAGTGGGTTGCTACGTTATGTCTTACAAGGTCATGTTTTAACCAAGCATTGCATAAGTTGAAATGTCCTATTGTTTGAGAATGTTTCTAATATCTGGTCTTTCCTCCAGGATGGAAGTAAAACAGTAACTGTAAAAGTTTCTTCCTGAGAAGTGGTGTCCGAACAGAGATGGAACAATAGGACTACAGACGAGAGCAAGAGATTAAGCTGAAGAAAATGTTTTAGTTAATGTAGAATGGTCTTATTTTAGGTTATCAGTTTAGTTGTTGATTGGCTAGAGCATAACCACCCTAAGAACTGGCCAATCATAAGCTTTTTAGAGTTTAGTATAACAAGTTAGTGAAGAGAGGAGTTTGAGAGAGAGAGAGGGAGAGAGTGATTGATGACAAGAGTCAGATGAAGCAGGAGCCTGACAACTGTTCCTGTACCAGAGGGTTTAGCTATCATTAGGCCCAAATTCCGAAGACATAACTGATGGTGTCCACTGGCTGAAGAAGACTGCTTGTTGATGTTACTAATAATTTGGTAAAGTATAATATTGAATTGTTAAGTGTTTTTATTTGTTTCCCAGATACCAGCTGCAACATGTGACATGACTGCTGCATAATAATAATAATAATATTTTGTACTTCTATTAATCCAATATCAGAGTTTTTCTAAATTTGTGTTACTAAATTCTTTTCACTTGAAGCCCAACATGTTGATGCTGATTTGTGGTTAGTGATGGGTCTAATTTGAAATGCTCATGACTTATCTTGAAATCATTTTAATGCTGAACTAATGTATACTTTGCCATTATTAGCGTTTTTTGTATTTTTAAGTGTGGTTCTTTTGGAGATAATTTGTTTGATTGTCTTAATCAAATTGAGATATATAAGACGCTTTAATCAACCTTTATTGATCCTTTATGCTAATCATTCATTTGTGTTTGAGAGTTATCTTCGTGACATTAGCATCGTTAATATAGGGAAATAAATTCTGGTGTGATTATTGAATAAGATTCTAATTTTGTTAATTGTTTGTTAATGGTTGGTCTTCAAAAACCTCATTGATGACATCCCCTCAAACCTATGTCGCTTCGATCTATCGTCCTCTAGCGTAGAATCCACTATTCGGCGTAAATAACAGCTAGGATTCCTTGGAGCTGCAGCAGTACATGATCTGAGATCATACTAGGCCATATGTATGAAGGAATGGCCTTGCGAATCGCAAATAGCGATTTTTAAGAAATCGCTATTTCCGAGTCGCAATAGGCCATGTAATATAATTGCAAATCGGAATTAGCAATTTCTTAAAAATCGCTATTTGTGGTTTGCGAGGCCGATTTACCAAATTGCAATTAGCATTTTCGCAAATTGCGATTCGGTAATTGAAAATCGCAAATTGCGAGAAATTTCGAGAAAGCACACCTGGAGGAGCCTGATGACATCACAAGCAGGAAGTGAGTCATCCCAGGCAGTTTCAGGTGCCACACCCAAACAAGCATCCAGAGAGAGCAGCCCAGCCACACTGAGCAACACTCTGAAGGAGGCAACACACCTGAACAAGGATGGACACCTCAGCCCAAGGAAAGGAGAAGGGAGAGAGAAAGAGGAAGCTCAAATTCAGCAAGCAAGAGCTTGAGGTGCTGACAGAGGAGGTGGTCAGGAGCCTTGACCGCCTTTTTGGTAAAAGCTCACTCCAGGTGCCGGAGAGTGAGAAAAGGAGACTCTGGGCAGATATTCAAACCAAAATCTGCGCAATTGGAGTGGCACAGCGCTCGGTCAACAAGATTAAGAAGAGGTGGTATGACCTGCGGTCCTGTGCGAAGGAGAGGGTGGCAAGAAGACTGCAGGAGGCCAGCGGCACAGGAGGCGGTCCACCCACAGAGGCACCATCCACCCCTTTAGAGGACCTAGTGGAGTCCACACTCCTCTCTGAAGCTAGATAGACACCTCCGGCACACCAAGTACCAGCCAAGGTAAGTGCAATATTGAATTGTAACCCCATATGTGTATGCACAAAAGCCTCTTAGGAATTAGCAAGTAATGTAAAACATTGTGAGATGTAGTCCATTCCACATCTTAGTAGCAGCACAACAATGCATTATGGGAGTGGCAGTCCACAACCCAGAGCTGAAAGTAGCACGTACAATGTAATTAAGTAGAGCACCACCCAGAGGAACAAAACACCCACAACACAGTGAAGAGAAGTACCTGTACCTTTATTACCATTGTGTGCCCTTACTTGCAACAAACATAACTGACATGCTGCATATTGTCATTGCAGGTGGGCCAGGCCTAGCAGCCACAGCATCAGCCAGCGTAGGCGGGACTGACACCCATCCAGCCTCTGATTCTAACACAAGTGGGTCTCTCACCATTGCGCCAGTCTGACGCAGGCCCAGGGCACTGCCACTGCCTGAGGTCAGTCAGGGTTCGGATGAGCAGCAGGAAGGGCCAATTACACCATCCCCAACTGGCAGGCGCACCCAGATGCAGGAGGCCAGTTGTCAGCAGACCACAGCACCCCGCAGGATGACGACAAATGCCAGTGCACAGCAGAATGAGGCAGGTGAGGGTCCCTCCTTCTTTGGTGGGCTGGAAGCAGCTATGTTGCAGCAGCAGCGCCTACAAAACAAAAGGATCCTCAGCTTACAAAAAAATATGCAGCAACATAACACCAACATCGCCAGCTTGAGTGCCTCAATGCTAATATGGAACTGCTGCATGAGGGACAGGTGCAGGCATTGCAGGACACAAGAGAGCTCACATGTGCAGTGTGTGAACTGTGCCAGGAGCTGTGCCATGAGAGGGGGAGCCACCGCAGACAGGAGCACAGATTCATGAACATGTCAGGAGCTTCTGTCACTCTGTCAACAGGGTGGCTACTGCAACCTCACTGATTGCACGTCGTGCAGTGGCTGCACAGGTGGAGGCAGCACACAGCAGCAGGGATGTGGCTAACGGACTTGTACAAATCACTAATGTGATTGATAACATCATGGGACAGAGGTCAGCCACACCTAGTGAGCTTGCACTGGGGGACACAGAGGACACTTCCAGCCTCAGCAGTCTAGCTGTACCCGCAATGGACACCAGACGGCACAGTGCCAGGCACAGCACTGCCACTGAGGCGGACAATCGAGGTGCCAGTGAGGTAACTGGGCACCAGAGTGGTGTGCGTGGCCGCAAAAAGTAACTGTAGCGGCCAGCGGGGTAATGTGTTCACTATGACATAATAGTGGATTACTCTGGACTTCTATTGTCTCTAGGTTTTTTACCTCATTTCTTTTGCTATTCATTGAACTAACATTACCTGACATTAAGGTAATAAATTTACTTCACTACAGGTACATTTGTCAGTGCATTTGTGTTATTCATACTTCCATCTGAAATGGTTGTGTGTGATGTCAGCACGCCTTTGCCTTCCCTATGCTGCACTGGTCCTGTCTGCTGGCTGTAGGGGTGGTATGGGATCATCATCCTCATCAGATGAGGTAGGGCGTCATCATGTAGGTGCGCACTGCGTAGGCACTGTCTCCTGGAAGGGACAGAGGTATGATGAGTAACTGAGCCATCTGACATCAGCACACCATCAATGCGCCAGTGTGCAGATGGTCAATACCTAGTAGATATCCTTCTCCAAACTCCCCAGCTAGCAGTCTTGTGTGAATGCCACTATGGTGAAAGATGTACGAATCATGTGTGCTCCCTGGGTACCTGGCCACAAGATCAGTTATGATGTAGGAAGCATTGCAAATTACCTGTAAATTCATTGAATGTTGGTATTTCCGGTTGCGGTACACATACTCTGTGGCTGATGGTGGACAGATTGCAACATGTGTCCCATTTATGGCACCTAGGATGTGGGGGAACTGTGCTATCTGCTAAAAATCAATTTTCTTCTGCTGTATATCCTGTCGGGTGTGGGGGAATCTGATGTACTGGTGTAGTTTGCTCAGTATGGCGTTAATAAATGCATTGAAAATCTAGAGAGGGTACTCTGTGAGACCCCTCCAGCTGCTGCTATGACCCCTTGATAGCTCCCTGAGGCAAGTAGGTGGAGGGAGCATAATACCTGCACATGGGTGGGTATGCTGTGAGTCCTTAGTGTTCTGCGCTGCAGTATGGGTTGTAGCCCAGCTATCAGATCAAGTATCATGGCTGAGTTGAACCTATACCTCTCATATATTTCCTCCTCTGTCAGGTTAAAAAGTGTAATGTGCACTCTGAAAATGCGCTCCTGTCTCCTCCTCCGTCTCCTCAAACCTGCCAAGATCCTCATCCTCCTCGCCATGATGTAGAGTGCAGCCATTGTGGAAAAGAGTCTGAGGCATTCTGGGCCTCTTTATATAGGTTGCACCTGGTTACCACCTGGTTTCACTTAGTGGTATTTTGCATGTGCAAAATGCCATTCTGCAAAAAATCGCAATTTGAGATTTTTTGATGCATCGATTTGCAACTTGGATTTTGCGAATCGCAATTTGCGCCTCACAATTTCCTACTGGAAATACCAAATCACAAAATGCGACTCGCAAAACCAGGTCGCAACGCAAAAAATCGCAATTTTTGCGATTTCTTATTTTTGGTCTGCGAATGCCTTTCATGCATCGCAGACCACGTTTTTGCACTCGCTAACAGTCGATTTTTGCGATTCGCACCGTTTGCGAGTGCAAAAAAGTTTTACACATCTGGCCCACTATCTCTTACGTATCTCCTCAACAGATCACTGGGTCACTTCTAGAGATTACATTTTTCCTGTGTTGCCTTCAAAATATTATTTTCCTTAAATACAGGCACTGTCAGTAATGACTTAGCAAACAGTTTGTACACATTTGTTATGATTTATGGAGCCCGTTCTCAGAACTTTAACTTTCTTTTCCTGGTACAGCATCCATGTCACTGTCCTTTCTTGACATTTTGTGGGTCAAACAGGATGGAGGCAGACACATAGATGGATTTCATATGGATACACCTAGGAGTCTCCAGCAGCAATACTCTTCAATTTTAAAAAGAGCACCACTTCCTAGTTCTGATGTCATCACTCTATGCCACCTGAGATGGCCTCTAATTAGAAGTCCATTCCCTCTTTGGAGAAATGCAAGTTCTAAATTGCTAACTAATGTGCGAACAAAAAAACAATTCATTATATTTTGTGACTTGTCTTACATACATAACGAATTGTAATTACCAATTTGTGATTTGCACCTATTTGCAATTTGGTAATCATTATTAGATTCCTCTGAAAATCTAGTCCTATATCATATGGCTTGCAGTAATGTTCTAATCCCAGTTCTCATTAATTGTTTTCTTAATTGTTTTCGTTTTAGGTCTTTGAATCTGAAGCTGAATTATCAATCTCTCTTAAACTAAAGTAAGAATATTGTGAAGTTGGTATTGAGAAACTGGTGCAATCAACAAACTCATTCTCACACTCAATGGACAACTAACACCTCAAGACCTCATGGACCAGGAGAAATGGATGCAATAGTAGGCTTTACATGTGTTGGTTTCTGCACTTGCATTAGAAAAATTCTTTGAATCAAGTCCCTGCTAGTTCTTAAATTCATACCTTTAGTTATACAAGGAAAAACATTCATCTCGTTTTCACCAATGTGTTCCAGAACACTTAAGATCATTCAAGTAAATAGTGCAATTCCTCTTGCAGTTCACATATTGTTCTTCATGTTGCTTGGTGAAAGTGCTCCCATTTCCTAGAAGTATTTCTTTTTTTTGTATGTGTTTCTGCAGTTCTGTATTCATTCAACATATGAGTGTTTTGTAGCATTTTGCTTCAACTGAGTCACCTCTACGTTTCAGAGTGAGTTTAGGTGGTGGATGAGTGTTCATGACATGAATGAGACGTCTTGAGTTGAGGTTTAAAATAATATGTGTTTCAGATAGATTGTCACTGTGTTCATGTTGAGAGTTTATGCTCAACCTATTCTTGGCCTCTTTGCAGAGTGCACAGAGCAAATGTCACATTTGTACCAATTGTATTTATGGTTCTGTCAGAGAGCAAAGGAAAAGAAAAATGGGGCATCCTTTCTCATCACCAGTGTTTGAAAGATAGAGGGCCTGATTCAGACCCTGGCGGCCGGTGACCGCCAGGGTCACCGGCCACGGGAGCACCGCCGACAGACCGGCGGTGCTCCAAAGGGCATTCTGACCGCGGCGGTTCTGCCGCGGCCAGAAAGGGTAAACCGGCGGTCTCCCGCCGGTTTACCGCTGCCCTTGGAATCCCCCATGACGGCGCAGCTTGCTGCGCCGCCATGGGGGATTCTGACACCCCCTACCGCCATCCTGTTCCTGGCGGTTCGCCTGCCAGGAACAGGATGGCGGTAGGAGGTGCCGCGGGCCCCTGGGGGCCCCTACCGTGCCCATGCCAATGGCATGGGCACGGCAGGGGCCCCCGTAAGAGGGCCCCACTGTGTATTTCAGTGTCTGCCTAGCAGACACTGAAATACGCGACGGGTGCAAACTGCACCCGTAGCACATGCCCACTCCGCCGGCTCCATTCGGAGCCGGCTTCCTCGTGGGGAGGGGTTCCCCGCTGGGCTGGCGGGCGGCCTTCTGGCGGTCGCCCGCCAGCCCAGCGGGAAAGCCAGAATGGCCTCCGCGGTCTTTCGACCGCGGAGCGGCCATATGGCGGTTCCCTCCAGGCGGGCGGCGACCGCCGCCCGCCGGGGTCAAAATGACCCCCAGAGTCTTCTACACGCAGGTAAGTAAAATCACAGAGGTTTATTTCTGTACACCTGATCAATCGTCAGCCGGACAATAACTGACTCAGAATGATACACACATAACAGTATTTGAACCTTGCAATATAAAATTCCTAATTCCTCTAATTTGTGTGTGATTCTAAGATTAGAACAACATGCAGGAGACACCACACATCTCCCTTCTTTCATTTTTTATGCATAAATAAACTAAAATTTGCATAATAACTACCAAAGTTCCCATTACACAGTGACAAAATCCTTAAGATAATGTGGTGGCACATTTCTCCAATAACCCATTCTTGTTTTTTTCTTTACTGCCATTCCTATCACTCAAACATCTCCCATCTCGTCTCACAGTCACATTCTCTTGTTTGTTGTTGAATTGCACATCTCCTGAACATCTTTCATCTCCACAACTTCAATCATCAATACCAATGCTTACCTTTTCTCTCTCATTCACTTTTAATAACATAGCTCTATTCTTATTCCATATCCCGCCATCAGCAATTTTTATAGCATTTTGTAATAACTTTGACCATGTTGCACATCCAACATGTTCTTTCATATTCACATCATTCTCTACTTTGATTTCAACATGTTGTACATTCTTTGTTCTGTCAAAGTCCTTTTTTTAACATCAGCCTTTCCTCTCAGCTTCTCCAATTTGCAGCACTATTGAACTTTATGCCTCTTTTACCAATCCATTCAACGTGGACACAAGCAAGTTTAGGGCGCTCTTCCCTTAAACAGTTCAAATAGAGTCTTCCCGGTTGTCATGTGTGGTGACGTGGCATGCAGTTATCCACTGTTGCAACTTCCCAGTCTAAGCAATTCACCTTGGCCAACTGTATACTTTCCATAATATTTGTTAAATCTCTCAATGGTGCCATTTCTTTCCGGATGATAAATGGCACTTTCTTTATGGATAATACCACATATCTTTGGAAAGTTTTCCATTTGCTTAGAAGAAAATTGAGCCACACTGTCAGACACTATACTTTTTGGAAAACTTTCTTTTTTGAAAATGCTCTCCAGGAACTTACTGACGTCAAAAGATGAGATGTGTGGTATGTGTCATCCCCTTGCTATCTATGTGCAAGAGAAAGAAACGGAGGGAGAAGGAGCAAGAGAGAGTGTGTGATGAGTGTAAGGAGACAATAGGATGCACCTGGTGAAGAAGAGAGTAAAAAGATATCGATGGAGCAAGAGTCAATGACATGTGAGACATAAAACAAAGAATCTCCAGAAAGAGATGTTTGGATAACAAGGGCATACATTACATACAATGAGGGAGATAGCAGATTAAAGTCATGTGAAGGGAAGAATGGGGATAGTTACACATTTATAATATATTCGAACAAAACTTAGGGACATATTTTCAAGCCCCTTGCACTGCCAGTGGATCACCTTTTGTGACACTCTAGTGGCATAGAGTGCAGTTCCATATCTATGGGGCCAACAAAGCCACTTTGTGTGGCTTTTTATGGCCTCATAGTTATTGTGTAAGGTAGTGCAGCGGGAGGTGCTCCATTGGTGTTCTGGTGGGTGTTCCTACGCAACACCCATGGGTTTTGGTGCATTCCCAGATTTACAAAAATCTGTACGCCTGGGAATGCATCAAAACTGTACGCTTCCCTAGGGCAGTCGCAAAGAGGAGAAATATCTTTATTTCTCCTCGTTGTTTCCTCTTTCTATGTGAGCTGCATTCTCCACTACACATAGAAAAAGGAAAACGGCTCTCTGGGTTGTTTTTGTGCAGGAAGACACCCCTTCCTGCACAAAAACAATCCTGGCAACAACACAGACAAGCTTGCACCATGTTACAAGAGTGCCTACGTTGGGGCTAGGCAGCAAATTGTGTGCCAGTGCAGTGAGAAAGGACACAAATGCACTGTATCTTGTAAATACAGTGCATTTCTGCCCTTTTGAATTAGCGTAGGGCTGCAAAGCTGAAAGGCTTGTGGAGCTGCCATACGTCAATTCCTTGAAAATATGCCCCTCAGTTCTAACATGCATTTGTATAGCCAGTAGTTCTGATTGGTTTTAGTTGTACCTTTTCATTGATGTGTGATGTCATGTGGCACACTGAATCAAGAATAGAATTCTAGTTGCCACGTTTTTCTCACAAAAATAATAACAAACATCACGCTTCTCCTACTTACGTTTCTTTGGCCATGACGATTTTGGAGACCCCCCTCCCATCTTTCTTTTATTATTCAAAACTTAGACCCATCCCCTGGGAAGGGAGAGGGGTTTATGAGAGCCAATGGTTGTAAACAGTGATTTGTTGCAGTCAAAGCTTGCAAGTATCAAATAATGTCCATCTTATTTCACCTACATCCAAAGGTGTTTTTTTTTATTATTTTTGAACTTGGCTTCTCAGTCGGGGCGTTCTTTCATTATGTGACCAGCAGAAGAGTATTGCAAGTAAAGCGCCATCAACAAAGCTCACTGCTCGATTCTTCATCACTTCAATCTAGAAAACTTTAATAGCGTCCACCGAAGGAATTTTCTAATCAAAATTGACAAATGCAGTGCTTGGGCCTTTAGGATCACTTGGTTATTTGAGCTCCGTGGTGAGAATGTATTGTTTGAGCAATTAACAAACATTTCTAATTGTATGCCTGTGAAGTTGCATAAGTGCAGGTTTCGAGGTCTACTCCTGAGAATAGCAAGGGACATTTATGCAAGTCATTTCCCCAATTTGAATGATATGTAGTTTGCAATAATGTACTTTTGAAAGGCACTTCAATGTTCAAAGGCCCATTTTATAGTTTTTCTCAATGGGAAAAATATTTTTACCTTGATGAGACCTTTCATTTCCTGTCGCACTCTAGGAGGGGAGTTCCTCCTGGCTTTTTTTGGAGTAAAATTCTGACCATTTTCAGTATGGGAAAAGGGTGACATAAGAGTTTGTGAATGGTTAGTTACAAGTTTATTGACGTTCACACACTGACAATGCAAATAACTTGTTAATCCCACTCCCCGACTGTTGTACCACTGCTTAATCCTAGAGTCCCGGTGTGGTGATTTATGAAAAAACATTTATGGCCGATAGGTACCTTTTTGTGGAAGACGTTATAGCCATAATGAATAACAATATGTATTAAGCCTTCTATGTTTTCTAAAACCCTGTTAGTGGAGGAAACATGCTGCTTGGCAGCTAGGCTATGACCTGCATCTCTCAGCAGGGACCCTTTTCTTTGAAGAAAGCTTATCTCCCTTTCTAATAGCGATTTAATTTTTCTACTTGGTTACATCTACATTACCTTTGCATTTTTTTCTGTTTTGGTGCCTTTCCGATGCAGCATGTGTTGGTCTATATGGCATTATAAGCTTCTTGTAGATGGACTGGAGAGTGGCATTAGGTCCTGGTGGTGCACTGTTTAAAGAGGCACAGAGAAGACTTTTCCCACTTCTCAATGTGGAAAGTAGAACTTTGGAGATTTGATTGTCTCTACTGCAGCTGTCATGGTGTAGAAAGAATGTCATATTCTGAAGCTAGAGGGCCCTAATTTGTAAGAGAAAGCTGATAGGTGGCACATGGTGAAGGGATTCTATGTCAGGACTCGAGGCTCCGATTCTGCTTCTCTTTCTATGTGTTTATTTCTCAGCAGCCAATAAAATGTAAAGTTTCATAACTCTACACTTCCCAGTAGACCACCATAGCCACATGACCAACAATAGAGTATATACCTCTAAAACCTGACTACAGCAAACTACTTCCTCTTTCTTTGCTGCTCCTCATTCAGTTAAATACATCATCCTTAATTGTGTTTAAGCATATATTTAATTATGCTTTGGGATCGATTGTGAGTTGTATAAGAGTGATTGTATGCTCATTCTACTAGTCTTGTCAAGTGTGTGTAGCGGCTATCGGCCGGTCGACGCACCTTGCAGATCTTGGTTCTTTTATAACTTCTAGCGCAAGTGCAAGCACACTCTTTATTGAGGCAGTTCGCCCTCGAAACAAAGGGGCAAGCCACTTTAGTTCAAGTGTGGAGCAGGAGTGAAAGGGAACAAGGATGACGCGGCTGTAGGCCACGCAGTCCTGTTACTATTGCCTATTTTAGAACGCGACGTGCATGCGCGACTCAATGAGTAATCCTTGTATGTCTTTTCTAATGCGGTGAAAGTCGTGTCTGGAGTGATTTATGCATCTCCTAAGGCAATGTGGCACCCACTGATGCCCTGGATCATCAGAGTTGCCGAGGGTAGTAAAATATTGACAGAGGTATTGCCCAGAGTATATCTCTCAGGTCCTCCCTCCACTTTCTAACAACCTAGATTGTTTTCTACCTGACTTTGGGGTGTGATTATCCTGACTGGGGCTTTCTTGTCCTGGTGTTTGGCTGCCGTGGGATCCGGCTATTTCATAATTATTTAAATACAATGTTGTGCTTACATAATGTATGAGGACTACCAGGAAGGTGAGGAGAATTACCATTATGATAACAGACAATCCAGTTTGTTTGAACAGAATCTGGTCCATGCACTGGACGCAGGTGTGCCCCAAACGGTTAATGATGCCTTAGTAAAGGCTATTGCACCCCTAAAACAACAACTCTATGTCTTTGCTCAGCAACAGGGCTGGCTGCCTCCTCCATAAGGCATGATTGATGAAGGTGAAAACAAACCTGAGGCCAAAAAAGTAAGGAGCCCCATCCAGATGCATTTGAAAGATTGGCTGAATCCTGAGCTAATCAACATACCTATAGTATTCCATTTGGATCTCATGTGGACACTATCACAGATGGCTACAACTCCTTGTCCCCCCAGAGCTCTATGCACGAAGAAAGCCAAGGCTCCACCAAATGTAAAGCTAAAACTCGTCATACAGCTCCTAACAAGCATCAAAAGGTCCTGACGTTTGAGCCGGGTGACATTATTCACCCCAGATCTACTGCATGGGTGGCCCCTCAGGAAGTAGTGGACTATGTCAAAACCCAAGATTTTGATAAGGAGGTACGAGCTTGTCTACGATCTACCAGACAAGGTGGTTGACACCCCAGAGGTAGACCCCACCATGGTGAAGCACCTCAAGAAATATACTAAAGATCCAAAGAAGGGTCTAGATAGGGCATGGAAATCATGCCAAGATAAACAATGAGACATGACAGGTCTGTTAACAAAGATTCTAGAAATGGCTGATCAGTCCAAAGAATCTAACATCCCTATATGTGCTGAGGTCCTTGTGGGATGGGCCTAACGGCCATATGCCAGTTGGGTAACACCAATTGGGTCAGTGGCGCAAGGCCTCTTATTCGGAGCCCCCTTCTTAAAAGAGCTGTCCAAGTTCATCACCACCTACTCCAATCTAGATGAGGCCCAAAGTTCAATTAAAAAACTTCTTAGACCACTTTTTGGGAGGGCTGATGTTTCCAGGGGTAAGCGTTCAGCCGAGAATACCAACAAGGCTCACCAAGAGATAACTTCCAAAGAGGAAGAGGTGGTTGTCAAGAACATGCATCCATCTTCTATACAACCAGATCACATGCCTTCAGAGGACGATCCAGGAAAGAAAGATACAGGGGCTCCTTGAGCTCCATCCAGGATTTTAACCCCTCAGGTGAGAATTATTCAGTTGTCCGAAATGTATTTAGGGGGAAGAACTTAGTTGCTTTTACACAACTGCATAAACAAATGCAAAAACACCAGAAAATGGATGGAATGCAGAACAAATCAAACATTCACCCCAGTCACAGATCTGGGTTTAATCCATCAGTTTTTTTGCTTGACATGCCATTCCAGCTTAGAGCCAGCCATATGACTGGGGTTGAGTGTTTGCATTGTTCAGCACTCCGTCCATCATCCTTTTGTGTTGCTAAAGTTGTCCTAGTGGGAAGGGTATGCCCAGACGTGGGTCCCGTGCTCACTGTGCCACTGGATTCAAGCTAGTCTGGCTGATGAAGGGTGATACCCTGAAACCGGTCCCAGGATGCTTGTTTCTGGTCCAGGGAGGACCTGGCTTGGCAGTTCGGGCTGGACTGTTCCCATGAGGAACATGGTCAAGACTGATTTGCATATGGCTGGGTCCAAACTGGGGTGGCATAGTGAGCAAAAGAACAATGGATTAAACCCAGATCTGTGACTGGGGGTGAGTGTTTGCATTGTTCAGCACTCCATCCATCATCCTTTTGTGTTGTTAAAGTTGCTCTAAGTGGGAAGGGTATGCCCAGACGTGAGACCCGTGCTCACTGTGCCACTGGATTCAATCTAGCCTGGCTGCTGAAGGGTGATACCCTGAAACTGGTCCCAGGATGCTTGTTTCCAGTCCAGGGAGAACTTGGCTTGGCAGTTCGGGCTGGACTGTTCCCAAGAGGAACAGGGTCAAGACTGATTTGCATATGACTGGGTCCAAACTGGGGTGGCCTAGTGAGCAAAAGAACAATGGATTAAACCCAGATCTGTGACTGGTGGTGAGTGTTTGCATTGTTCAGCACTCCGTCCATCATCCTTTTGTGTTGCTAAAGTTTTTACACAACTGGCAAAACATTTCACATGTCCCAAGGGTTCTCTAGATTATTCAGGGTTTCAAGCTAGAGTTTTACAAAACTCCCTTACAATCGAGTCCGCTGCACATGATGGTTTTTCCCAACAAGATCAGACTTCTATACATTCAGAAATCTAGTCGCTCATGTTAAAAGATGCGATGGAGGACCCCAACAGGGACCCATAGAGCTTCCTTAGTTTCATTTTCCTGGTTGAAAAGAAAGGAAGTTGGTCAAGATTGGTTCCCAATCTTCGAAACTTCAACCAATTGATTCTCTACCATCATTCAAAGATGGAGGGGATCCATTTGTTGTGAGACATACTTCATGAAGGGGATTGGATGATTTGATTAGACCTAAAGGATGCTTATCTGACGTCCCTTTTTTTCCACCGAACAGACACTTCCTTAAATTTCGGTGGAACGTCAAGTATTACGAGTTCAAAGTCCTCCTCTTTAGTCTATTGTCAGCACCTTGGTGCTTCACGAAAATCCTGAAACCGGTAGTAGAATTTCTGAGATCCTGAGGCGTTCGCCTCATCTTCTTTCTGGAACACAAAATCATTATGTCCAAGTGCCAACAGAGATCCATTCTACATCTGGAGTGGACAATATCCATTCTCGAGGATCTGGGGTTCGTTATCAATGTCCAAAAATCCATTCTGAGCCCATCCCAATGCATAGAGTTTCTGTGTTTTTAAGTGAACTCTCAGTCAGCTCAGCTGATTCTCCCACCTCAGAAGGTGAAAAATATCAAGAGGGATTTGAGGTTAGTCATATCCAAGAAATCTGTGTCCTTGAGGCCCAAAGCCCATCTAGTGGGCCTCCTTGCATTCTCCATTCAGGTGATATTTCTGGAACCCCTCTATTACAGGGCCCTTTAACACTTGAAAATCCAGCATCTGAACAAGGGTCGCTCGTATTCTCAACAAATCTGCCTTTCGGAAAACATGAGGACTGACATGGAGGCTTGGAATGGCGGGGCCATCTTTGGCTCAATGGCGTAGATAACCATAGAGTTAGATGCAAGCCGTTGGGACTTGGGAGCCTGTTGTGACCAGATGTCCACAGGCGGTCATTGGTCATTCACAGAGATGTCTCTGCATATCAATTGCCTGGAGCTTCTGGTGGGTTCCTTCGCAATCTGGAGTTTTGCGGCAGGGAAAGAAAAATGTTGTATCCTTCTCTGCATGGACAGCAGATCAGCAGTCTTCTATGTGAACAAAGTTGGCAGGTCCCAATCCAAACTTCTGACGGAAATAGCCAAACATTTCTGGCATTTCTGTCTTCAGAATCTCAGTGATGGTGGAATACCTGCCAGGCCAACGCAATGTGATAGTGGATTGGCACTCTCACCATCTGGGACACTCCAGCGATTGGAGACTTCATCCAAAGAACTTTCACCCTGTAGTTCAGAGATGGGGTTCCTGTGAGGTCGAACTGTTCACATCCCATTTGAACTCTCAACTCACAACGTACTTCAGCTGACTACCGGATCCTGGGCGCGAGCAACAGATGCATTTCTGCAGGACTGGAGCCTTTTCCGCTCCTATGCCTTTCCCCCATTTATGATGATACCCAGGGTGCTAGCTCAAATGAGACGGCAGGAGGTGGAGAGGATGATCTTGGTAACCCCGCTTTGAAGAGCATAAGCTTGGTTTCCAAATGTACTGGAGTTAGCTTGTGCTCTTTCCGTCCTGATACACTGGTGTTGGAATCTACTTCTAGGCCCAATGGGTCAACCACACTCACTGATCCAAACAGGTCAGCTGTCACTAGTAGCTTGCCATTTTTTGGGAAAAGGTGGAGTCTCTCAGGTCTTTTGCGAGAGGCTAAAGACTACATTAATCAAGCATGGGCATCTAGTACCCACAAACGAGACACCACAGCTTGGAGACGTTGGTGTTATTGGTCCAATAAACAGGGCGCTGATCCCTTTAACATGGATTGCACCATGATC
Source organism: Pleurodeles waltl (assembly GCF_031143425.1). Lineage (NCBI taxonomy): Eukaryota > Metazoa > Chordata > Amphibia > Caudata > Salamandridae > Pleurodeles > Pleurodeles waltl. The sequence continues at coordinate 722,310,872 of NC_090442.1, read as the reverse complement.
TTCAATTTTCTTTCCTCCTTGCCAGCTGCGGGGATGGCCTATAGGTTTATTAACAATTTATGTTTGGCCATTTCTGCCGGTCACTCCTTTATAGACGGGAAACCGGTTGGTCAACTTCCCATTATGTGTAAGTTGGTGGGGGGAATTAGTATGTTGAATTCTACCAAATATTCTGAACTTTGGGATGTAAACATGGTCCTTAGGTTTTTAGACTCTTGGCCGAGCAACAAATACCTGTCAAGGAAACAGTTATCAGCTAAGCTGACTATGTTGTTATGTCTTATTCCATGTAAACGAGCCTCCGACATGAAGGCTCTAGAGTTGGCAGACCATCGATTTTCTCCAGAGGGAGTGTCATTTATTATTTCCCAAAGACGAAATGTACTACCAGTTTGGTATACTATCCAGCCTTTCCAGATAACCCCAAGCTGTGCATGGTGCAATGCTTGAAGGTTTATGAGTTAAGTACAGACGAATTCTGGACAGACATGCACCTGAAGTCAATTGCAGAAGCCATTTCATCTTGTTTGATCTGCTACATTAGCAAGATGAATGAGGTGGCTTCTATCAGAAGCAGGTGTAGATGTGTCAAAATTTGGTGCTCATTCAGCCAGAGGAGGAATGGCATCAAAATCTTTGTCACTGGGGTCATATTTAGAAGGCATTTTGAGGGCCACAGATTGGTTATCGGATTCTACTTTTTAAACTTTTTATTTTATGACAAGACCGGAGGCTCCTATTATGCTTTTCTTTTCTTGCTTTTATTAAACAGCAGCAAGTGAAGAAAAAACTACAAATCCCATAGGTGAAGAGAAACGAACCAATGGGAAAAGATTTGTAGTCCATGTTAACAAGAACCAATAAACAGGACAGTATGCCATTATGACGTAACTTGACTGTGAACAGCCCTCTGTTCTTGCTGCTCGCAGCCAAGTTAAGTACTTTTTCTTATTACGCTCCGTTTATTTCTATGTTTCATGACGTTTTATTACTTATTTAATTGTGTTTGTTTTTCAAATGAGACGCGCTTCGCGCGCCGCTCGAATGCTGTGTTTGCTGATCCGCATTGTGTAGTCAGCAAGTTGCCACATACGTTTATTTTGTTCCTCTTAACTATTTCCCTCACGCGCTGCCCTCACGCGCGCTCCTTTCCACAACGGTTCTAACCGCTTCTGACGCGTCAGACTGGCATTTCCCGGTCTGTGCGTCAGGAGCGAGGAGCATTCTGTGTGCCTCACCTTCTGTTCCCACGTTCCGGAGCCTTTTGACTTCTCATTTCTGTGTGCCGGAGAGCAGTAAGGCTTTCCCCATTTACACCCATGGGCGGGGTTTTCTTTCCAGGCAGAAAGATTAACCCTTTCTTTCCTGTTTGTCCTATATTTGCCTCTAACCTGTTTTTCATTAATTCATAATTTTTTTTGTTTATTTTTCACTCAGGTCAACATGGAAACTAATGGTTCCTCTTCCATTCAGGTTGACCCTGAGGAAGTTTCTGCTATTAAACAGGATATTAATATATTTATTCAGAATTCTGTTCAACAGGCTGTGAACAGTTCCATAAATAAATTATCTAAAAACCTGGAATCGTCAGTTTTGAAAATGTTGAATCAAACAATGTCTGCCCAGTCTGCAGGGGAATGCAGACAGCGCCTGTCCCCCAGTTCTCAGTCAAAAGGTATTAAAATATTGGCACTAAAGATTCATGAGGTTCCCTCACCGATGGCGGAGGACGCGGTTCCTCAAAAGACTCCGTCTAAGGTGAATAAAAATCAAGAAAATTTGAATGTTTCCCAAAAACATAAATCCAAAACCAAGCATATTGTGTCCCCCTTGGTGATTTCGTCCATACAGGACACTGACGATGATTTACCTGACGCAAGCTCAGATTTGGACCCCTATGACCAGGATGATGCCTGTGCTACTCCTGCAGCAAAGAAATCCAAACACACTTACGAACCCTCTAATTCTATACCCCTGCTAGCCTGCTAGCCTGCGAGGGTTTACCGATGTTTGACCCTTCCTTTATTTTGCATCCCAGTTCTACCGAATGGTTTCCAGCCGCTCATGTGGGCGACTATGTGTCAGCCAAGCTTTTCATCTCCCTGGATAAGCAAACAAGGGCCAAGCTCAAGTCTGAGTGTCCACGCCCTTCTCTTGCACACAAGTCTTCTCTCACTCCTGCCATTGATCAGCCCATACTAACTTTCTTTACCAAGTTCTGCAAAGATCCTCGAAAAGGCATCGACAAGCCTGTCAGGACAAGTTGATGGATGTCATCGGCCCCCTCACCCGCATATTTGACATCGCTGAGGCTGCCAGGATCGATGGTTCCCTTATTGATCCTGAAGAACTCTCACTATGGGTTCAGAGATCGGTCTGTCTTCTCGGAAATGCCAACGCTGCCATTTCTCAAGAAAGGTGTAAGGGTCTCCTACTCAAATTGGACTCAAAACTCGTCAACTTGGCAACGATCCAACCTCAAGTGAAAACAGAGGGTCTACTGTTTGGTGACAGTTTTATCAAAAAACTCGGCAGATACGTAGCCACTTTAGATAAAGCCCAACAATCTTTAAAGAAGATGTTTAACCAGCGGGTTTTCACCAGGGCCGGCAGAGGCAGGAGCCGTTTTGCCGGCCGCTCTCACTACTACAATCAAGGCTCCCTTGGCGCTTACAACTCATCCTACCAGGATTTCCGACCACAGTTTTCCCCACAAAGGGCCAGAGGCTTCTGGTCCAGAAGTTACAGGAACTCCAGGAAAACAAATCAATCAGGTAAATGAATCTCTTTCCCAATTTCCCGTGGGCGGTCATATTTGTCAATTTTTCACAAATTGGTTATCAATCACCTCAGACCCATGGGTTCTAAACACAGTCCAAGGATATATGATAGAGTTTTATTCAACTCCGATTCAGGACCTGCTACCTCCTCCTCCTCGTTTTTCTATAGACATGTCTGCTCTCATTTCTTCGGAGGTCCAGTCTCTTTTGCAAAAACAAGCTATTGCAATTACTCATCTCGATCCTTCCGGTTTTACCAGCTCCATTTTCCTAGTCCAAAAGAAGAACAAGAAAATGCGTCCGGTTATCAATCTAAAATTCTTCAACCAGTTTGTGGTTTATCGCCATTTCAAGATGGAAACCATTCTCCATCTCAGGGATTCTCTTCTTCAGGACGACTGGATGGTTTGCCTGGACTTACAAGACGCGTATCTAGTTGTTCCAATTCATCCAGATCACAGGAAGTTTTCTCCAATTCTAGTGGCTAGATCAAACATTTCATTTTACGTCACTACCCTTCGGTCTTTCATCGGCTCCTTGGTGTTTCACCAAGCTTTTAAAGACAGTGGTGACTCACCTCAGAGCTCAGGGAGTAAGACTTCTTATTTATCTGGACGACATTCTTCTGATGAATCAATCTCCACAATTGCTTATAACTCATCTCAACCTGACCACTTCACTTCTTTCGAATTTGGGCTTCATCATCAACAAAGAGAAGTCCCTTCTTTGCCCTACCCAAATTATAGAATTCTTAGGTTTCCAAATCAATTCGCTTTCTGCTACCGTGCTTCTTCCTTCTGCAAAGATAAAATCTATAAAGTCAGAAATTCTTCAGATTTTACGCCATCCTTACATTTGTCTAAGAACACTTGCTCGCGTAGTCGGTCTTCTTTCTTCCTCCATTCAGGCCATATTCCCAGGCCCCTTACACTATCGGGCCCTTCAGCGTCTAAAGATTCTACATTTGTGCAAAGGCTTTTCATACGCTGACACCGTTTCGCTAGATCACGATTCTCGCACAGAATTGCAATGGTGGATAGACCATTTAGATGCCTGGAAAGGAAAAGCTATCTTTCCATCAGCCCCAGATCTTGTATTAGAATCAGATGCAAGTCTGACAGGTTGGGGAGCCCATTGTGGTCCAATCTCGACTGGGGGTACATGGTCATTACAGGAGTCCAGATTGCATATCAATTGTTTAGAGATGCTTGCGGGCTCCTTTGTATTCAGAAGCCTCTCAAAGGACAGGGTTCGTTGTGCCATCGTTCTCAGAATGGACAATATTTCGGCAGTCCGTTATATACAGTAAATCATCTCGGAGGTACCAGATCCAAACCTCTTGCAGAATTAGCAAAGGGATTTTGGGAGTTCTGCCTTGCAGATCAAATTTCAGTTCATGCAGAGTATCTTCCAGGAACCCTCAACTCCATCGCCGATTGGCACTCTCGCCATCTCGACGATTCAAGCGATTGGAAACTCCATCCCGAGATCTTTCAAATTGTTCAGCACAAGTGGGGTCCCTTGTCGATCGATCTATTCGCATCTCGCCTAAATTGCCAACTTCCTCTATTTTACATTTGCCGTCCGGATCATTTGGCGATGGCCTCGGATGCATTTCTTCATGATTGGTCCAAGTTCCTCTCTTACGCTTTTCCCCCTTTTGCTATGATCAGCAGGGTGCTAGCGCAGGTCCGACGTCAACATGCCACTCCAATCATAATTACCCCTTTTTGGCAATCCCAGATTTGGTTTCCAACTCTTATGGAACTTGCCATAGATTGTCCTTTCCTTATTTCTCCTTTTCCGGATCTTCTTTTAGACCCCCTTCAGTGTCCTCACAGTCTGGTCCTGGACAAGCTTCTTTATCTTTCAACATGGAAAATTTTGGGAATTCCTCATCTTTCCCTCTTATTTCGGCGCAAGCTGCAGACTATATCAGACAGGCCTGGGCTCCAGGAACTAGAAAGGCCTATAACTCAGCATGGGCTTTATGGCACAGCTGGTGTTTGGGAAAACACATTGATTCCTTTTCAGCAGATGCCTCCTTTATCGTGAACTTCCTGGCCGCCGAAGTTAGCAAAGGCAAAGCTTTCGGTAATATCAATCTGTACAGATCAGCTATTTCCTCTGGTCATCAGTTCGTTAATGGAAAACCTGTTGGTGAACACCCTCTCATTTGTCGGCTGTTTAAGGGAGTAAAGTTTTCTAATCCACCTTTACCTAAATATAGGTTTTTATGGGATGTTAATGTAGTGTTGAAGTTTCTCCTTGCATGGCCGGATAATTCCTCTCTTACTTTAAAAATGATAGCTGCAAAACTCACTATGCTGTTATGTCTCATTTCTACTAAGCATATTTCTGATGTTAAAGCATTAGATATCTCTTCTAGGCAATTTACTCCTTCTGGTGTATTATTTTCTATATCTCGCAGAACTAAAGCAAATCTACATTCTGTCTTTTATCCATATTTCCCGGACCAACCCAAATTATGTGTTGCACAATGTTTAAAAGTTTATGAACAGATGACAGCTCATTTAAGAACGTCCTCAACTCCACAACTCCTTATTTCTTTCAGGAGTCCTTATTGTCCTGGTCTGCAGCTACTTTAGCTTGCTGGGTTAAATGGATAATGTCTTTGGCCGGCATTGACACCTCCAGATTTGGAGCTCACTCTTCCAGAGGTGCTATGGCATCTAAAGCCTTCTGGACGGGTTCCCACCTTGAGGACATTCTTAGATCCGCTGATTGGTCTAATGATAATGTTTTCAGAATTTTTTACTGTAAACCGGTTGATAATGTCTCTACCAATGTTGTTAATTTGCTTTGAACTCGCATAATAGGAGCCTCCAGTCTTCTCATAAAATGTAGATTTTCCTAGTTTTAATGACGGAAAGTCTTAATTTTAATAAAGACACAGAGGCGAGTATTATCCCACCTCTATTATCAGTAACTGCTGTTTGTTTTCTGTTTTTTTTCCCATCCCTTCAGTGTCAACATCAGCTGTTCAACCGGCCTCCTAAGAAGTTATCTCACTCTTCGGATGTTCCATCATCGTTTATTCGTCCTTCCTCTTCTACACTCCTCAGTGTGACGGACCACCAGTGTGCTTCTATTTATCTACAGTGTCCCGGACTAATGAACTTTTGTTCTGACTTACTATCCTTTATTATGGCAGTGCTTATTTTAGCTTCTATTTTTCCTTTATTTCGTTCTAATTGACTTTAACAAGCAAGAAAAGAGGGCTGTTCGCAGTCAAGTTACTTCATAATGGCATATTGTACTGTATATTGGTTCTTGTTAACATGGACTACAAATCTTTTCCCATTGGTTCGTTTCCCTTCACTTATGGGATTTGTATTTTTTTTTTCACTTGCTGCTGTTTAATAAAAACAAGAAAAGAAACGCATAATACTCGCCTCCGTGTCTTTAATTCTTTAATAAAACTAAGACTTTCCGTCATTAAAACTAGGAAAATCTACATTATAAACCTATAATGGATTTATCTTCTGTGACGATAGATCAGCTTTAAACAAGCAAAATCAGAGCCTCTGGTCTTAACATAGAATGTAAAACTTTAATTCTATTAAGGACACGGAGGCGAGGATCATCCCACCGGCTTATTACAAACAATTTGTGTTGATGGTGTATTTATACGCATATTTAAAAAACAATATTTGCGTTTAATCAAATTGTTTCCTCCCCTGATTGATTCACTGGAAAATTGTTCAGTGATTGTCTTTAATAACTTGAGACAAGGTTTATGACTTGTGTTTCTTAATTCTTATTCCTAGGTCAAGATGACAAATAATCATCTTTCCTTCAGTTCTTCTTTATATGAGATCCAACTTCATTGGAGATTTCTACTACGTTTTCAATTCTACAACTTTGGGTTGATCTTCTGAGACCACGGGATTTTCCTGATGACATTCTGTTGGACTGAGGTTCTTTTGTTTTTATTATGGACTGCTGTTTCAGATTCAGTGGATTAACTGTTTCTAATTTCTAATTGTGCAAAGAAAAAGGAAGTAGCTTGATGTAGTCAGGTTTTATAGGGGTATACTCTCTGGTGGTTTACTGGGAAGTATAGTGTTATGAACTTTCAATTAAATTGGCTGCTGAGAAATAAAAGCATAGAAAGGGAAGCATAACCCTCACCTCCGTGTCCTTAATAGAATTGAAAATTCTTGTCTCAAATTCTACGAAATTTTACACTCTGGTCTTAAACAGGTCTTCAGTCGCAGGTAGAAGGGGATGCAAAAGGTCTGTTTATCGAATCCAACAAAGGAAGGCAGATGAGTGCATGGGTTGGCTAGATGTTATAAAACAGTTCAGGTATCTGAGCGGGCAAGGAAGGCTATAAGAAGAAAGGTCTTAACAATATTTCCTAATAAAATATTTGTCCTGGGCCAATCGGCATATAACCTGGAAAGTTTTGGGATGAGCCATCAAACAGGGGACTGAGGAAAAGGGGTGTGTCCCTCAATGCATTTTCCCCATGGAGTTTCCTATAGGAATTTTAGACAAAGCTGAAACCAAAGCAGATTAGTGGATTGACACCAAATTTGGCAGAAAGTCAGATCCTTAAATATATTTTCATATATTCCCCTAACGAAGCAAAGGTTAAATAAAGAGATGTTACAGTTAGGTGGAAATGTCAGTTAAAACATACAATTTTAAACCAGCACTGAAATTCACCTGTTACTTTTGGGTGTCTTTGAGGACATGGGACGATTGAGGGAAGACTGGGGTTTTCTGCAAATGGCTACCATAGAGGCCAAGTGGGACATTGCAACCCATTTGAAAAGCCTCATTCCCGCTAAGATGTTGCAATGGCAACATGGGGTGGATTTGTGCAAGTAGCAGGAGAACCCAGTGTTTCAAGCCAGAGGCTGCCCTCTGAAGCCTGGCCATATTTGGGGTAGATGACGAGGACTTTTTGGTCTGAAACTGCCGTTGGAATGCAGTCTGTAAGATGTCTTGTTACTAACCTTGCTTGCTGCACTGTGCTTTGCTGTTCCAAGTCTAGTTTATTTGTTGACTCAAGTTGGCATATTATAACTTCGTGTGGCACATTTGCATATTGAAAATCAATAAAAAGCCTTTATCAAAAAAGAAATTCACCAGTTACAGTTGTCACAAGGGACTATAAAGTGTGCCCTAAAGCAACTATAACTCACACACAGTGTGGTTATCCATGATATAATTTCAGATATCATTATGGATGCTATCAATGCAGCTAGTGAACATGTCGTGAGTGATGCAATATGTGAGGGTACAGGCAGTTTATATCAAGGGCGTGCATTATAGTTATTAGAGATAACTATAACTTTTGTTATTTTAACATGTTATGTTTTAACTGAGATTTTCACATAAGTTTAGTGCCCCTTTAGAATGTAGTTTTTTTTTTGTGCAAATTTCTGAGTTGTTTTAAATTTAAAGCAAAAGATTATTACAATTCCCTACTACAGCGGCACTTTAAACTTTGTTTTTTTTATTAATTTCTATGCTTTTTTAACAGAAAGTAAAATTTCTATAGCTGTGCACAGTGTGCTCTTTGACCCTGCTCCCAACCACATGGGCACTAAAGTCTACAGTGGTGTGAATTGGGCAAAGGGCCTGGCCCAGTGCCCAATTCCCCTTGGGTGTTCAACAACCCTTTCGCATGGGTTTGGCGCCCAACCCCCTTGCAGTGCTGCTGTTCTGTGGTTCCACTTTGATTCTTCGTGCTGGGCATTGTGGTGGATCCAAGGATTAATCAAATCGCAAACAAAAAATACTTGTATTCTGAACCCACAACGCCCGGGAGATCGGGGTACTCCTACTTTGCCACTTCATATCTTATTTCATTTTATTTTCTAGCACTCAAGGATTACGTCTCCAAGTCCTCAAATGGTGTCAGGAAATTTTCCTTCAGGTTGTGGAAAGCCAATCACAACACAGGGTTGACTTCACAGATTTTTTGCTGTTAATCACATCCAACCAATCACAATATGGGAGGATCCACAATAGATCAATAGTGAATCTGCATTGCTAGGTACATATACATTTTGAATTTTAATTTCTCAAACAGTATTGGATGGATTAACACCAAATCGCAAAAAGCACGCTTTCTGCATCAAGAGCTAACTTTCTGATAAATGTGGTGTAATCGTATTAAGAAGCCTTTTTGTCCTATGTGAAAAATGTATATTAGGACCCCTCCTTTTCTTATGCCCTCGCTTATCAGATCATTCTGAAACTTTTCAGGAAGGAGCTGAGGTAGATGAGACTTTTTTGTTTAAAGTTTTATGAAGATTTGTCAAAGGATCCCAAGTTATTAGCAAACCAAAAATCCCTTTACTGTGGAAATGTGGTCCTAACTGTAATTACACAGTGGCAGCTGGGTAGTTATATATCGAAAGCAATCTCTGCATTTCTAATGTGTCTGCACAGGAACGCACATCTTTGAATCAGACTGTTATTACAGACAACAATGTAAATGCATTGCAATCTCTGGAATTAAATCTATGACTTTGCCTCATGTATTAACAAATCTTGTCTTCCAAATGATAGAATTGCTTCACTCTCTTCTCATGATAACATTTGGTATGTCTGTACTTTAGTGTCAAAATACTATACATCTAGTTTTTCATCCTAGTGAATCCTGCTTGACCTGCTAGTGGAGCAAATGGGCCCCTCAGCAGGCCAGTTTCTGACACATAGGAACCTCATGGCTGCACTTGAGCACTTGTGGGGCATTTTCAACAATGAGTCAGCTCAACATCGTCTGACACAGGAACGTCACACAATGGGTGATGGGAGCTGCTTGATTACTTGGCTCTTGAAGGTTCTCTCACACAGGTGGAGTAGTGCAATTTAGACTCCATCATTTACTTGTCAATCATTTTGCAAATATACTTTTATATTTGACACTATTTGCTGTGTGTTTAACATTGTTAACATGTGTGCTTACCTTGATGCATTAATGAAATGTAACTACTGAAAGACTGCAGCTTTATAAACGTGCACAGTAATCTTCATTTAAAATGCCCACCTGTATTCATCATTTATGTTCTACATTTCGATATGTTGCATATGTTAAAGTAACATGTATTTTCTCTTTCAAGTTTGCATTTATCATGAAAAGTTGAAAGTGCATGTATAACCAGGTATTCGAAATGCACATTGAGGGGCATGTTTATGATAGATTTGTGCCGTGCTTGGACCACGTAACATGGTACATACCTGGCGCAGACCACAATGCCATTTTTTTTCAGCCATGCAAAGCCACGTTGCGTGGCATTGAATAGGTTCAAAAATATGGAGTGAGACAAAGCAGCACAAATCCCGACGTTGCCTTACTGAGGTACTGGGTTTTTCAGAACCGGTACTGATCCGGTAACCCAGCGGTGCCAGGGTACACCCAAAGACCTCGGGTACTTTCCTGATTCAGACCACAGAAACTCAGAGTCTTCTAGGTGAAGTCAAAGATCTAATTTATTGGCTGCAGCCAAGTAACAAGCGTCCTAGAAGTACAACAGCACGGTTTGTATGTTCTCAGGAGACTGTTTCAATGCAAAGTCAGGTTTTCTTATATACAGTTTTTTAAGCTTCAGGCAAACATTCTTGACATTTTGGTTGGTCATTCACATGTTTTCACTACAAAGGAAAAAACAGTGTCATGATGAAACCTCATATTTCATGTCATCCAACCCATAATAAATTACCCGGCAAGGCCTAGTATTTTACATCAGATAAGTGTGGACCCCCAATAAAAACGGGCACCTCCCCCTCGTAAAGTAAGAAGAAGAAAAGAGCAGGTGCAGGTGTGAGCATGATTAGGCAGGGTGTGTGAGCGATAATAAGGGTTTTATGGCATGGTGTGACTTGATGCTATCTGATTCGGCCACTGGGAGAGGGACTGACCAAACAGGTTTGACCTGAGGCAATGGTTCCAGCTTGCCCAGGTCAGAGAAAAGTCAATCAAGGTGTACGTGTCCTTGGAATCAAATCTGACTGTATTATAAGCCTATGTGAGGGCAACTTTTAAAATGGCTGCCGTGTATAAAATGGGAGCCACGAGTGCAGGACGAAAATGGCGATTTCGAGGTGAAAACGCTGCTGGAATTGAGCGAAAATGCTCATGCTTAGTGTACTAGTCATTTTCGGTCTTTTGATACTAAAATCGTACTGCTGTGGCAAAGTAAATTACATGGGTCCAGAATTTTTAGAACCACAAACCTTCCTTTTGCCCTTACATAGGCAATAAACCTATTCTCATGCTAATCTGAGTCCAGGTCTATGTTTCTAAAGTTGTTGAGATGTTGCTGTAACATCATCCTAGTATTTAGCTCGTCTCTTGGTGCAGGTTTCCTTATGCATGATGTAACACAGAGGCCACATATGGCAGGACAAAGTAAGGAATACCTCTATCTGCAGTAGGTGGCATAAGATCACACACCTAACAATTAGTAATGTTCACTACTAACTAGTGTTGATGCAGAAGCTGTACAAAAGAATTGCTTACGAATTCTGATCTTTTAACCTGCTCATGTTCAGGAAAAGGGTGAAAAGAGTGCAAAGAAACAATAGTAGGAAAAGACATAGGTTGGGAAGTGGGTGCAGAAGTCAATTGAGTAGAGAAAAACAATCCCACCCATAAATGACAACGTCATGTTTAAAAGACACTAGAAAACACGTTATTAAGAACATATAGACAACGGGAGAAAGTAGTGACCATTATTACAAATGAAATAATAATTTTTCACAACCCTAACCAAAAAGCAAATCCTAAAATTATCTAGTAACATTTTTAGGGCTCCTCTGTATTTCAGTAATTTTGGTATGTTCAGGTGGAACAGTGGTGACTCTCATCAATGCTCTAAGGTGAAAAGGGGGTACTCTTTCCACAGAAAATGGACTTTATTCTGCTTTTACTAAACAGAATAGTACTTTAAAACAATGCCAGCAAAACAATCAGTCTCCTAACACCTAGTCTATACAATCACACGGAAACCTCTTGTGAAACCAACTATGCCCAGAGTCCGTTCAAAAAGCCTCTCTGGCAGGCTTCTATTGTCCATCAAATTTTCTTTTGTTGTTTTCTTTCGCATGGGCCTCTCAATTCAGGCCTCTTCGTGAGAAAAGTACTGCTTAGTTGGAGTGCCCTCCTGGCAAACACCCACAGCTCACTCGAAAGTCTCAATGTCTTAAAGCAATGCACCAGTGTCTCTCCTCTGTGGCAGACACTACAAACAATGTGCTCTTCATTGATCAAGGGCACAAATCACCTTTTGCAGACCCAAGCACCATTAATTGGGAAATAGCTCAAGCTCAGCAGCACTTTCAGACTCCAACACTCATTATTTAGTGTCAGAGGATGCTCAAGCTGCTCTTTCATGGGCACCACAATATAGTGCCTTTTTCCAAACTTGAAATCTCCGGTGCACTGCCCTTCTTCTGTAAGAGCAAAGAAAAGGGGGTGTGTGGCCAAAACTCAGGCCAAGGGGCTCAAGGGATTGCACACTGTCAGAGGTTACCAGCACATGACAGGTAGAGAAATTAAACCTCAAAACAGCTCTGCCATCAACAACAGGAATCCTTCTCTTTAGCTCTTTTACACTGAAACTTTGGTTTTGTGATGTCCAACTCCGTCTGATGGAGCAAGTACGATACCATGCGCTGGCGATCGCTGTCCAGCTTTGCTACTTTCTGGGTGCTGAGACTGTAGGGCCAAAACGTCCGGCTTTCATCTGTAGCTGTCACTGATGGGAATTAGGCTTAAATCAATGTCCTGCAGGTTATTATGACTTGATACCCGCAGAATCTAGTGACGTAGGAAATGTGCCACAGTTGTTAGTTCCCTTCAATTTAGTACAAAAACAGTTCATGGTTTTTAACAAGGGGACTTCCAGCAGGTGGTCTGCAATCTTCAAAGGAGTAGCCATACACCATGGGCATAAAATACAAAGACAAAGGCAGGAGGGCAAAACAGGGTCTCTAGCATCTTTAATTGGGTTCTCTCCATTATTCTCTGCCATCTATAGCTACATGAGAATTCTATCTGAATGGATTTCCCCACACAGTGGCATTGTCTAATGGGGTAAACACATATTTTCCTCAATGATTAAGTCTAGGTGTTCCTCCTTACCTTAGAACATCTCAATAGAGAAATCACATGATACCGATTATCAGGGACATGTAGAAACCTTCCTTTAAAAACTGTGCATCAGGCGCACTATGCAATACACAGGCCAATAGTCAAATGTGCAAACAAAAAGACAAGAACTAGAGGGTCCTGATATTTGCATGATTAGGACACATCTGATCCCACCAAAAATTAAAGTAGCAGGAACAGAAGGGAACCGAAAACCAAATTAAAATAGACATTGAAAATTCGTCATGTTCAAAAAGGTAAACATAAGATATCTCCTATTGAGATGGAAAACTTGTCTTACTATAATATTGAGTCAGTTAACCAGTCTATCGCTATACTGACAGTCAGGCTGGAAAACATTGAAGCAGGCCTAAGGCAAATTCTTGAAAACGAGTCTGGTCATACCAAAGGGAATTATACATAACATGGGGGTCCCTGGTACATCACTGCAGTCTGGAAATGTGAACCCGAACAATACATCAATAATAATAAAAGGTCTGACTGGTGAAAGGAATTTGAAAAAGAGAAATGGGACTAGGACATAGCTAAAATCTCAATAACTAAGCATGATGCGACATTGGTCAGGGGAAGTAACAAAAGAAAAAATCTATAGGAAGAACAAAAAAAATTATTTGGGTGATAGTCAGGCATGTGACACAACACAGAGAGTACGGGTGATACACAAAGGCCAAAGTTACACAAATTTTAACTCTACTGTTGGCGACTACACCATATACGGTACTCCTAGCTAATGTTTCAGTTCCTTCTTCGTGAAAAAATGAAAAACTGTTTTTCTTTTAAGGAACGAAAGCCATATGCTACTTAGGAAACAGAACATCATTAACTAATGTAATATAGAAATTAGGCCACCTTGAGTCATAGATCTATAATTTCATCCTTAGGTCCAATCAAGGCTACATAAATGTAGGGCTGCCTGTTCCTTTAAGGGAAGGGGCAGTAACGTGACTAACTGCAGGTGACACACTTTGATCCTGTATATCTCTTTTTATTTTCCTTCAATACCATTATAGCCAAATAGACATGCACTGGTGAAGTGTTGTCTTTTATGTTCACAGCATGAAATATCATTATCTGTGGAATTTAGTAACCAGAACAAGTTCAACCAACTGTTGCGTAGCGATGGGCATCGTCATGACCATCCCCTCACAACACAGGGGAGCTTGTAATAGTATCAAAAGCAGCAACAAACATGCAAAAAACAAATAAAAAATAATAAAAACGCACAAAACGTCAAGCCATCAGATATACTTGCTGTGTATCAAGCACAAAAAGCATAGACAAAACAATAGCATGTGTGAATAAGCGGTGACACACAACACCATGTCATGTACTTTATGCACTGTAAACCTGCAGCCCAAAACCCAATATTTGGGCCTGTTTAATTTGTCAGGTTTAAAATCCTTACCCTCCTTTTGACAGTAGATCACTAGGCAATGGAAATCTGCTGTCAAATATAACTTTACTGTTTCTCTTCTAACATACAGGACCAGCAAGAACAATTCATGATAGGACCAAATACATGAAAATAAATTTCCATTACTTAACTGTTACCCTCTTGTCAGTTACTTCGCAACATCAAGCCACCTTAGTTTTACCTTTCTAAAAGTAAAAATTGTTACACCGACACTCCATATTAATTTGGCACCTACAATTTCACTGTGAAAAATAAGTCTTAATTGGCAAATCGTTCTCATTAAGGCATGTAGCCTTCAAAATTTTAGAAAAGGGCTGCATCTTATTTTCTGTCTAAGACTTAATGCAACACTTCGTTTTCTGTCAAATAAAAGCAACTAGCAGGCATAATTTTATTTTTTTAGAGCGGAGACACAAATGTATCAGTTCTGCAGAGCATTTAACATGATGTTGGGACTTTCGAAGAAACCCCTTTTTTTAATATTTTCCCTTTGGAATTAAGTTCTTTAATTGTATTGATGTTCTTCTGGAGAAACCAGAAATCCCACTTTTAGAGGCCCGTAGGGTCATTCTGCATTTCACAGAGACAAGGCCCTAATTTAAAAGGTCACAAGTGTCAACATGACAGCCTCCTCCATTGTTTATGGGAAAACTAAAGATAGCATCTCAGCAGCGTGACTTGAGCCAGCCTCTGTAGCTCTCCTAGCTTCTGCCACTCTGAATCTGTCAAAGACAGTAGGCCTTCCTATTTTCCTTCTAACCTGCAATAATTCACTCTATTTAAAAAAAAAATTTTTTTTTCCTTTTTAGGCGCTAAAAAAAAATTATCTCTATTTCCAGATTATTAAACTACATTTACTGTGAATAATTCACAAACCTTAATAACACTCATACCAGTTGTTAGAATAAATGCTTGTTGCAATCCCTTGCAATGGTACATATTTCATCAACCTCGAATGAATGAACGTCTCAGTAGGCCCAGCTGAAGTTAGAACCTTCAACCTCGATATTAAAACAAGCCTTTGTACTGGCACATTGACTCATTGAATCATAAGAAGGCACAACCTGCAAATATATATCAAACCTAAATGTATGCATTTACTGAAGCCTGAGACACTTTAAAAAGTACTCTGAATGAAAGAAAATGCAGTTTAAACAGTGCTTTTGCCCAAAATCGACTTTGATATTTTAGGCATTAAAAAATCAATATCCTACAATTTTCTTGCATAATATGCATTACCAGAATGTCTATTACACAATCCATGAGTCAGCCATTGAAAATATTAACTTATACTTTATAGAAATGAGCTTGTTTGCTCCTGCGCCAAGGGAAAATTGCACATACAAATGTCATTTTAGCGGTGCAACACAACTTAAATAAAATTTTAATGCAAGGAGGTCATAGTATAGGTATTAAGCTTTATAAATATTAAAAAACGGTTTTGAAAGGCACTTATTTTTTAAATAATTTTTCCATAATTAATATATATATATTTTTTTTTTTTAAACCCAATTTTTCTTTTTTTTGTGATAATTCCACATATAAAAGCAAGCTGCATCCCTTGCCTATTATTTGGGATACATTAACTCACAAGCGTAAGCGCATAAGCCTAACTTGAAATGCGTCACATTTTTGCGCCACTTTCATTTAAAAGGAAGGTTATGCAAAATTCCACCCATGTTTAACTGGGAAAGTTCTGGCTGAATTGAACATTCCTATCAAATATACTGCAGCTGAAAAGTTTGCCTGTGAACATCTAATACAATGCATCTAAGAAAAATGCTGTAAATTTATTTATTTTTTTGCAAAAATAGATAATTTCGTTTTTTTTTGGGGCCCTATTTATATCTATTGAATGTGTTTTCTAATTTATTAAGCATTTAACGGCAGTTTTGTATATGTGCACAATTGCTCATTCTATAAATTAAAGAGCAACATATAGCTATGTTAGCACATCACATGGTTCATTTCTGGATTTTTTCTAAGTTTCTACTTAATATTAATTAACCAACATTTTACTTAACAAACTGAAAACATCAAGAAGACCCACAAACACACAATGAGCTCATTTCAGATATAAACAGAAAACACTCAGGACACACAATACAGCGCGCTTTAGCCATTTTTCATAAATAGCGCCGTCGCAATTTACTTACAGAACCGTTTGCAGATCCTAGTTGTAAGTCATATTTACAAGAAAAAAAGAAAACTTTTCTCAATTATTTCCAAGAATAGCGGACCCATACTTTATTAAACGTGATGGGGCCTACTCCGTGCTTCACATATAGTTCATAGGTTGGAGTTCCAATCGGAGGAACCGGACATGAGTCCTCCAACCGGGAGTCCCTTTTACAACCAAGACAAAACAAATTTCCAAGTCTGCTAAGACCAGGCATCTTCGCTCACTAGTCTAGCTTCAAACTTCAAAGGATTATCGTTTACGATAGTCTCGTGAATACACGAATCCTTCGGCTTTGGTACTTGCAAGTTCCAAATCAAAGTGATCCCAAAGGGATACCAAACCAAATGTCCAACTAAGGACCAAACCAAGTGTCCAACTAAGGACTGGGAGACGCTCCACTTATACTTAACTGAAAATATCGATGACGTCACCAGAAGACTCGTCTTATCGTTTCGCTCTACCAAACATCAAGGGTCCAAATCAGGGCGATAGCCAGGGCAGCAGTCCTTCGTAGCCGTCGGGAAGCGGTGAACCTCGCAGCAAAGACTTTGGGACCACGTCGACATGCAGGTGTCGATGAAGTGGCGTCCTTCCTCCAGAATTTTCACACGAAGCTCCCCACGGACCTCAGGCTTGGACCGGTACCGATGGTATCGCCCCACGTTGGGCGCCAACTGAGGTACTGGGTTTTTCAGAACTGGTACTGATCCGGAAACCCAGCGGTGCCAGGGTACACCCAAAGACCTCGGGTACTTTCCTGATTCAGACCACAGAAACTCAGAGTCTTCTAGGTGAAGTAAAAGATCAAATTTATTGGCTGCAGCCAAGTAACAAGCGTCCTAGAAGTACAACAGCACGGTTTGTATGTTCTCAGGAGACTGTGTTTCAATGCAAAGTCAGGTTTTCTTATATACAGTTTTTTAAGCTTCAGGCAAACATTCTTGACATTTTGGTTGGTCATTCACATGTTTTCACTACAAAGGAAAAAACAGTGTCATGATGAAACCTCATATTTCATGTCATCCAACCCATAATAAATTACCCGGCAAGGCCTAGTATTTTACATCAGATAAGTGTGGACCCCCAATAAAAACGGGCACCTCCCCCTCGTAAAGTAAGAAGAAGAAAAGAGCAGGTGCAGGTGTGAGCAAGATTAGGCAGGGTGTGTGAGCGATAATAAGGGTTTTATGGCATGGTGTGCCTTGATGCTATCTGATTCGGCCACTGGGAGAGGGACTGACCAAACAGGTTTGACCTGAGGCAATGGTTCCAGCTTGCCCAGGTCAGAGAAAAGTCAATCAAGGTGTACGTGTCCTTGGAATCAAATCTGACTGTATTATAAGCCTATGTGAGGGCAACTTTTAAAATGGCTGCCGTGTATAAAATGGGAGCCACGGTTGCAGGACGAAAATGGCGATTTCGAGGTGAAAACGCTGCTGGAATTGAGCGAAAATGCTCATGCTTAGTGTACTAGTCATTATCGGTCTTTTGATACTAAAATCGTACTGCTCTGGCAAAGTAAATTACATGGGTCCAGAATTTTTAGAACCACATTACTCTGCGCTAGGGAGGCTTTCCATTGGCGTTGTGTGGTGAGTGTTCCCATGCAACTCCCATGATTGTTGTTGTTGCACTCCTATATTTACCAATTCTGGTAGATCTGGGAATGCGGCAAAATCCTACACCACACCAGGTGAAGTGTAACAAGGAGAAATAAATGTATTTCTCCTTGTTTTTCTCTTTCCATGTGTGTTGCATTTTGCAGCACATGCAGAAAGAGAAAAAAGCCTCTCAGGATTATTGGTATACAGGAAGGTGCTCCTTCCTGCACAAAAACAATCCTTCATGCTACACAGGCACCCTTGCGCCATGGGTCAAGGGTGCCTGCATTGGTGCTAGGCAGCCAAAAGGCAAACAGCGAAGGCTGAAAAGGCAGGAATGCATTCTATTATGTAAATATGGTGCATTCATGCCCTTTCCCTGTGATGAAGGGCAGCTCAGCAAGGTGGCTTGCTGTGCTGCCCTGCGCCACAAAGCACATAAATCTGGGCATAAATGTTTAGGTGAAGTTAGAATGACTAAAGGCCTTCATTTTGAAATTCATTTTATTTGGTTAGCCTGTACTTTCTTTGCAGGTGTGTTTCTTGACCAATGTAGAAAGGTCCATCGGATGAGAGTATAAATCCACGCTCCTGTGCACTCTCAAATGATAGCTTGCTGGATGGTTCTTTTTTTAAAATCACTGTACCCATTAAAGAGCCAAGTTTGCGTGCACCCATTCCTGATTCCAAAGCCCACGTCCCGATTCAGAGGAGCAGTGGTACTGCAGAGTTTGGAATAAAGTTGTAGCTGTGGAGGAGTGAGTATAAATAGGGTTGCGCGTTGCATTGGCTTATGACTAGTTTGATGTGTTTTGCTGAGGTTATGTGAGATGATGCGGTGATGTTTTAAGTT
Organism: Pleurodeles waltl; assembly: GCF_031143425.1. Taxonomy (NCBI): domain Eukaryota; kingdom Metazoa; phylum Chordata; class Amphibia; order Caudata; family Salamandridae; genus Pleurodeles; species Pleurodeles waltl. The sequence continues at coordinate 722,291,886 of NC_090442.1, read as the reverse complement.
GTTGTGTGGTTAGCTTAATGCTAAGTTAAATGGTTATCGAGTTCAACGTAGTCTAAAAATCCGACACAGTAATAAGTTATCATTGTAGAAGCAACTGTGAAGTTATTGTCTGCTAAGTTTGGTGGTGTTAGTCGTGAAGTACTGTCAGCAACATAATTGAGATAGGGACAAACACCCTTGCGTGAGAGTAAGGTGTGGTTAGTTTGATGGATCCTTTTGCACAGGGGTGAAGCTGCACTAATCTGGGTGATTCCCCACTGCTCGAGGTTTCACTCGAGTGTGAATGAGAGTAGGCCAGAAAGTGTTGTTCCAGACCATTTCTTGTGTGATTGAATACTATTGATCTTTTAGTGAAGCAGACAAGGTGGTTGGATTTGCTTTGCATTAGTTTTGTGCTTGTATTGCAATGTTTGCAAAGAATTGTAAAGGAGGGTGAGCTGCTGCGAGGAGTGAGAAAGGCATCACAGTGTGCTGAACTGAGATTGGATGGCTGGTGTTGATGCTGCACTGTTATTGGTTCACTATGTCATAGAGTGCCGTGCTACTATTGGTGGCTAACATCAAACAAGAATTGTGGGTGAAAATAAATTATTTCTCAATTGAATTTGAAATTCTATTTTTGATTGTTGACGTTTTTATGGAAAAATGAAATTCTTACATGCTATATGAAATTTGATATTGGGTAGGTGTGAGAATACCTGTTAGAGAGAGAGAAGAAGCATCACCCGAAGATATGGCAGGCCATTATATGGCTATAAATGTAGGGCTTCACACGTGTAGGTGGCTGAGTCAATGGCATAAGATCATATAGAAGGAAGATACATTGATGTTTCCTCACTATGGCACATTTAATTTAAGAATCATTGAAAATTTGAGAAGGGTATTATATGAAATGAAACCACCTTTTATACCTGCACAGTTTGAAGCATTTAATGCTTGGGAGCACACAGTTCATGTTAGGGAAAAATATCAGGGAAGAGTTCAAAAGGCAGTACATAGTTGTGTCGATGCTAGATTAGATGCAGAACAGAAGTGATGGAGGATTGATATGATGGAGGGAACTAGATTGTACCCTGCATTGACAAGTGAAGACCTTGCGAAGAAGAAAGAAAAGAAGAAGAAAGAGGAAAGGACAAGAAATCCAGAGAGTTCAGATGAAGAAAGTGATTGTGATTCTAACGATGATATACCAGTTGTGTTTTTATCAGCATGTCCACCTCCATATAATGTGGCCCAACCTGAAGGAATGAGTGGTGCAGTAGCCATTGTAAGCTCTGGACCAGCAACAGCACCAGTAAATATGAGTCAGAACCACACAGGGGAGAGTTCAGGGATACATGTCCCTGTCAACTCCACAGTTCCCAAAACCCCAGATGAAATTTATGTTCTAGTCATTGTTGGTACTGCAGTCCCTTTGTATAAATCTGAGTCGAAGGAACTATCACACATACTTTGACAGTCCTACCAGGAGGACGTAAGTCAATGAACACTCCTACAGCCCCAGGAATGGGAGGAACTCTTTAGCCTTGACTCAGATGAATACTCCTTTTGTTGTCTCTCTGCAATCACTTATGAATCAGACAGGACTCCACTCCAAGATCTCAAAATCCTAACATGTCTAATTGGAACTCACCTCAGGATGATATCAACAGTAATCCCAGAGAAAAAGTAAAGTGTAATGCCACTATGGTACCAAGTGTTACTGATCCCTG